>NW_026690788.1:0-309041 GCF_019097595.1 Hemibagrus wyckioides | reverse complement strand
CTGCTTGTTCCCAAAACACGGAATTTCTAGAAGCGCCAATACTCGAGTCTTATTAGAGCATAAGCACAAGCCCCTGACCACCAAGAGATCTTTCTGCCAGGTTTGAACCGAGGACCTTTCAGCGTGTGGCTGACGTGATATACTACACTACAGAAACAGAAGCGAAGAAGCGTTTCACTGGCGGGGAACCGCATAAAGCGTAAATAAATAAATAATCGATCCAAGCAAAGGCTTAGAACCTTCAACCGAGTAATGAGTAAGCAATACAGGCGTTGGTGAGCAATGTGGTGACTCCAGCACCTTCCAAGCAGATGACCGGTTTCGATTCGACCAAGCGCAACACTAACACGCATGGTGGAGCGTGGCAAATGTGCCAGGCGTACTTGAAAGGCAAGCGGAACAGGACAGTCCTCCCAAACTGTGTTTAGCATGACACTGGCAAGAGTGTGGCGAAAGCCTCTCTGCGCGTGAGTGGTCTTTCCACAAGTGATTTCCACACTTTTTGTTCTAAGTGGTTGCTTGCTGCCTGAGGCCAAAAAGCAGCCCGCCTTGTTGCTCGGCTCGAACAAGCAAACACTTGTTCATGCACTAAAGCCCATTTGAAGCTAGGCACCACATAGTGGAGAAACTGCTCTAGTCTTGTCCTGATTAGGACAAGTAGGCTCTTACTGGAGCAAAGCTCAAGGCTTATTTCTGCCGATCTCGAAAGTCAAAGCAGAGCAGGCGAAAGTCTGAGTTGCATTTGACCAGGCTTTGTGCCAGAGTTCTTTGGTGAAATACTTTCCGATTTCCAATTGCGGTGTAAGTGATGGCTTGCGAGCCTGCACGCGCAAAGCCCCTACGCGCTACTTGATTTGAAGTAGACACTTGTTCATTTTCTAAGCACTAAAAGCGCCTTTCAAGTAGAGCATCACATTGTGGAGAAACTGCTCCAGAATCTTCAGGGTGCCCGGAATTAGGGCCAGTGGGCGCATACTGGAGGCAAAGCTCAAAAGCGCTTGGGTTGTTTCTGCCCGATTTTGAACCGGGGGCCTTCGGCGTGTTAGGCAAGCGTGATAACCACTACACTGCAGAAAATATAAAGAAGCAGCTCGGGCTCTCATCTTCAAAATAAATCGAATTATTACAGCTGGCATTGGCCAATGTTAGAAATACAGCTGATCAGCACACAACAAAGCAGTTCTGTATATAAGCAGGTGCTCCAGTGTAATCTATAGAGTCTTACAGATTTGCTGGGTTTCCTTTATAATTGCTAAAATGGTCACTCTGACATCTCTTGAGTGAGGACATGTTTTTAAAATGGCAAAGGTTATAGCTAAGAGTAGAACCTAGGGAAAGTTTAGTAGACTCAAGAATATAAAAAGCATAAATAGAGGAAAAGAAAGATATGTTTCTTGATGAACACAAGATGGCGAACTTGGTTATCTTATGGTCTGACAAGTACAAGAGCACCTTCTGTAATATAGGCTCTGCCTGTTCTTCTATCATTCATACTGCACAAATATTTAACCCTTGCCATTGTTAATCTCAGGAGCTAAACTAATTTCAGACATATAAAACAACTGTTCACTTTAGACTAAAGTGTTTTCTGATTCAACATTAAAGTCCATGGAGAAGAAAGGGGATTTGTTCATCTCCTCTGCAACTGTATCAGACTCTGCACTATGCTACTCTGCTCTAACCTAACCCACAGTGACAGGAAATCCAGCTACTGCACTGTTCAAAAATTTTGACAGTTCCTGTTATATTGAAAGTTTTACTGAATTGAAACCACATGTTTTTTAAGGTTTTCTTCTTGATAAAAAGCCTGAACAGACTGTGCTGGTTCAGCACCATCAATATTTTGGATAGCAGAGAGGGAGCACATGGCTCCGCGTTGTGGGCAGTCATGCAGAAAATCAGAAAAGCGGTGCTTGAAGAGGCTGAAGCATGGCAAAGCTGTTGGAGACCGAAGAAGTGAAATGAAAATGCAACTTTATTTGTGCATATACATTACAACGGCAGTGAAATTCTTTCTTTGCATTTCCGCCGCATGGAAGGCTGGGGTCAGAGCACCAGGGCACCCCTGGAGCAGAGAGGGCCTTGCTCAAGGGCCCAGCAGTGGCAACTTAGCGGTGCTGGTGCTTGGAGCCCTGATCCGCCACCTGAGCCACCACTGCCCCTAAAAGGGACTCATGTCAGAAGTGGGATTGAACCCACGCCTCCATTCGGAGAACCAGAATCCTCCCTTACATCAGGGAAGGTTTGAACCTTGAGTCTGGCGCCTTGAACCACTCGGCCATCTCCTGACACTTAGGCAAGACATCCCCTAAGCCATTGCACTGCGTCCTGCTCCACCACCACCTGGGGACCCCTTGCTGGCCCCTTTCAGCCATCAACCATGGCTGTGCTATATCTTTTCCCTCATTTTATACTTTTTC
Organism: Hemibagrus wyckioides; assembly: GCF_019097595.1. Classification (NCBI taxonomy): domain Eukaryota; kingdom Metazoa; phylum Chordata; class Actinopteri; order Siluriformes; family Bagridae; genus Hemibagrus; species Hemibagrus wyckioides. The sequence goes on along the minus strand of NW_026690788.1, from coordinate 306,621 downwards.
TATTTTCACTGCAATTTTGTACTCAGAGATTCTTTTTTCCCTATATTTTCCAAATAAATACACTGTAATTTTAACCTTTATTTGTCTCATGTATGTGTATTAAGCCCTCACTGCCTGAGTATTCTAGCTACCTGTATTCTCCTAATGAGTTAAAAGTCATAAGTTTCTTTCCTCATGTCATCTCAAAGAGTTTCCTCCAGCATGTAACTCTTTGCTTTCAAGTTGGCACTCATGATTGATTTAAATCTACACTTGCAAAGTATTTCATTAAATTAAAGTTTCTGACTCTGTTCACATTCATTACATTAAAGTATCTATAATTTATGTAATGAACCTGTTTACAAATAAGTAGCTAAAAATTTAACATCCATAAGAAACCAGAGGACAACAGAAGAAACTAGTTTCACCAAGAAAAGAATAACATAGGACATGCAAAGAAATGAACAAGTGGGCCAGAAATAAACCCAGATTGAATAGACCAAAAAACACATTTCCTCTTGAATCCGTTCATTTATCAGCATCTACATACTATATTCTGATTGTACACATGGATATATCGCCAACATACTGCATAATCCCTATTGAAAGACATACTGCAAAGAAATATACATTTTTAAGTGCTTATATATTTTTTCACATTTTGTACTGTTACAACCTGGACTCTGGAAATGAACTTTAACTGGGATTACACAGTATATCATGATTATATATATAATACTGTATATTAAATCATGTTTGTTGACTTATTTGCCACCTATTGGGATAATAGAGATAAGATAGTGTTTTCCCCCTGAATGTTTTCATTCAATTACTTTCAGAAATGATCATGATTTATAACAAAATTCATTTTGTGGGCCATATTAGCCAATATCAAGCTATGAACATGGACTTGAGCAGTGACAGACTGTAAATTACATCCAAATTCTAACAGCAACATACTGTTTTCCAAACAGTACGATACAGTAACATACTTGTAAAATCTTAAGCAGGTTACCATAGAATTTAACAGTAATATACAGTATTTTCTTTTTGTGGTATAGACCAGTCAAACACATGCACTGTAAAAGTAATTGTTGAATCTACTCAAGAAAGAACTTGTAAATTTAACTGACTTTAGAAAATTTGTTGATTTAAATTGATTAGACTGTGTAGTGTGAACTAAACTTAAGAGTACTTAAGAGTATTTATTTATTTATTTATAGGTTCTGGGTCTTTTTCCCCTTTAAGCTATAAAATAACCTGAAACCAGTAAGATTTAAGCTTATTGCCAATCAGCTGCTGCTACATCACAATCCACCATATTTGTATGAACAGAGCTTGATATATTTACTGGCCTTTGGTTAAGTTTCAGCATAGGGCGAAACAATTACTATTACAAATTATTATTACTATCACAATTAGAATTACTCTTCTAATTTCTTAAACACGCTTTTTGTCTCATGCATGCGCAATGTGACAGAACACAGGTGTTTGGAGAAGACATTGTGAAGAAAGAACTCAAAGAACAGCACGTTTTAGGGATGTAGTAGAATGACTAGGTATGCTCAGAATGATCTGTTTATAAACATCAGTGTGTCTTACAACTTAAATACAATTTTATTTGCTAGTTGGGTGGAAAGAGGAAAAAGACATAAAGGCACACTGAGAGTAGTTTTATGTCAAAATCTGCGACCAGTGCTACGTTGCAAAATCGACTTTTACTGAACACTTGTTTTATTACATTTCTAAGCTATTTTAATCGGTTGTAAGTTCATGGTTTTATCATTAATGATATGTAAAAAACCTGTGCGGCCTTTATGAACATTCTTTCTAGAGCGTTTGATCCATTGCGTGTGGTTCACATGGAAATGAACAACATGATGCCTGAATTAAGATAAGCAATTAACAAAGCATGTACCATATTTTGTGTTTTTATTTAGTGTATGCTTATTTTGGGGACTTAAATTCATGCAGTGGAAGTGTAGGTTTTGCTTGTTTTCGTGTGAAAAGTGGGCTCCAGCTGTTGAAACACTACAGAATAAAACATGGAAGCTACACTAGAAGTACTCCAATTCCATGTCTCTACACAGATTGTCTGTGCTCATTCAAATCATTTAATGCAATAAGTGTACACTTAACAAAACATCATTCACATCAGGCACATGGTAGCCTATCCAGTCCATGTGATAACATCCCTTTGATATTTCACTGCCCACTTTGCAGTTTTGAGAGCCCTGCACAGAGTCTATTTTTTCTCATTTGCGGCAGCATCTCAAAAATCATAGAACTGTGCAGTTTCCTACAACAATTGCAATTTTGAGAGCAATATCTACTCTACATTTTAATTCCCATAAATGTAGAGAGCATGGAAACATTTGATCAGAGGCAGTTAAAATCTGGCGTTCTCTTGTATGTTGCTACACACAGTGTAGATAATGTGCAACAAGAATAGCCCTTGGCGCTGATCCTGTAGATGAACTTTTGGAGATAAATGATATAGAGATTGAAAACTTTGATGAATTGCGTCCTCAGTTGGAGCCTCACTCTTTCTCAAATTATAGCCTCACTCTCTCAAAATGCAGGTGATTTTGCATGTTTCTGATTTGGCTGCACAGGAAATAATTCAACATATAAATCAAATTTTACTTCTTTCATCTTGACAATGACCAAAGATGGTGAGCCTCTTTCCACAATAAGCAGAGGAGCATCATATTTTCAGAGTGAATTTCTGATTGCCATGCCAGTTGAATACAAGCTTGATTCAGAGTCAGTCTCTTATGTGCCAGTTCTGCAAATGTTGCAGAAAATGCTAAACTGGGCTGACATTCTATATAGGGTTCTTTGCAATGATCGATTAGTTAATGAATTTAAGACTTACAGAGATGGCACTCAAGATTCAAGATTCAAGAAGCTTTATTGTCATTTCAACCACATATAGCTGGCGCAGTACATAGTGAAATGAAATAACGTTTCACCAGGACCTGGTGCTACAGAAACATACAACATAAAGATCAAACACAAAAAAACACAGAGCTAGGACAGAAGTTTGTCTTAGCCACATAAAGTGCACAGTGTGCAGCTAGGTGCAAACAGATCGAAGACAAGACAGTGCAAAAATAATAAATACAAACAAAGGCAACACAAAAACACAGGACACTTAGTGCCGAAAAGAAAGAAAAGAACATGTGTAATGGAATATAAGTGAAATAAAATAAGATAAAAGAAATGATGTAAAAAATATTGTGCAAAATAAATTCAACAGCAGCAGTTGAGGTAGTGCAAATAGAAATAAACATAAAGTATAACTATAGCAGCGTATGACAGGTAGTGGTAGTGCCACAAGTAATGAACAATTTAAATTATGTGTGTGTGTATGTGTGTGTGTGAGTGTATCCATCCAGGTGAGAGAGAGAGAGAGTGTGTGTGTGTGTGTGTATGTGTGTGAGAGAGACAGAGAGTTTTGTACAGTTCAGTCTTGAGTGTGTGTGTGTGTGTGTGTGTGTGTGTGTGAGAGAGAGTTGTTCTACAGTTCAGTCCTGGGTGTTGAGGAGGCTGATCGCTTGAGGAAAGAAACTGTTCAACAGTCTGGTTGTGAGGGCCCGAATGCTCCGGTACCTCTTTCCAGATGGCAGGAGGGTGAAAGAGTGTGTGTGAGGGTGTGTGGGGTCAGCCACAATGCTGTTAGCTTTGCAGATGCAGCGTGTGGTGTAAATGTCCGTGATAGAGGGGAGAGAGATTCCCGTGATCTTCTCAGCTGTCCTTACTATCCGCTGAAGGGTCTTGCGATCCGAGACGGTGGAGTTCCCAAACCAGGCAGTGATGCAGCGGCGCAGGGCGCTCGCGATGGTCCCTCTGTAGGACACAGTCAGGAGGAGCGGAGGGAGATGGGCTTTCCTCAGCGTCCTCAGGAAGGAGAGGCGCTGCTGGAGCTTTCTTGGTGATGGAGCTGGTGTTGAGTGACCAGGTGAAGTTCTCTGCCAGATGAACACCAAGGAATTTGGTGCTCTTGCCGATCTCCACCGAGGATCCATCGATGACCAGCGAAGAATGGTCACTCTGTGCTCTCCTGAAGTCAACCACCATCTCTTTAGTCTTGTCAGCGTTCAGGGAGAGGTTATTGGCTCTGCACCAGACTGTTAGATGTTGCACCTCCTCTCTGTAAGCTGACTCATTGCTCTTACTGATGAGACCCACCACAGTTGTGTCATCGGCGAACTTGACAGTGTGGTTGGATCTGTGCATTGCTGCACAGTCGTGAGTCAGCAGAGTGAACAGCAGTGGACTGAGCACACAGACCTGAGGAGCTCCAGTGCTCAGTGTGGTGGTGCTGGAGATGCTGTTCCTGATCCGGACAGACTGAGGTCTCCCAGTCAGGAAATCCAGGATCCAGTTGCAGAGAGAGGTGTTCAGGCCCAGCAGGCTCAGCTTCTCAATCAGCCACTGAGGGATGATTGTGTTGAATGCTGAACTGAAATCTATGAACAGCATTTGATCGTAGGAGTCTTTACAGTCCAGGTGTGTGAGGGCAAGATGGAGGGTTGTGGTGATGGTGTCATCCGTGGAAGCGGTTAGGGCGATCGCCAAACTGCAAGGGGTCCAGTGAGGGTGGTAGCTGTGACTTGATGTGCCTCAGGGCGAGCCTCTCGAAGCATTTCATCACAATTGGTGTGAGTGCGACCGGGATGATAGTCATTGAGGCAGGAAACCGTGAGCTTCTTAGGCACAGGGGCGATGAGTCGTTGTCTTGAGGCACATTGGGATGATGGAGCTGCTCAGCAAGATGTTGAAGATGTCAGTGAAGACATATGCCAGCTGGTCCTCACACTCCCTCAGCACTCTGCCAGGAATGTTGTCTGGTCCAGCAGACTTCCGTGGAGTTAACTCTGCATAGAGTTCTCTTCACATCAGCTGTGGTGAGACAGAGCACCTGGTCGTTTGGAGGAGGGATGGTCTTCCTCGCTGTTGTGTTGTTCTGTGCCTCATACCTGGCGTAGAAGTCGTTCAGCGCATCTGGAAGGGAGTCGTCACTGTCACAGGCAGGTGGTGATGTTCTGTAGTTGGTGATCGCCTGGATGCCCTGCCACATGTGCCGGGAGTCTCCGCTGTTCTGGAAGTGGCCATGGATTCTCTCAGTATCAAGAAAATGACTTTTTCAACACTGAGACCTTCAGGATTGTCCTAGGTCTTTATTTTGATGAATTTGAGCTTGCCAATCCCTTGGCACTTCTCAAAAGAAACATAAAATATTTGCTCTCTATTGGGTTCTAGCCAACCTTTCCTCAAAAGATCTTTCATCACTTCAGTCAATTCAGCTAGCATTTTTATGCAGAGCTAGTGCAATTTAACATCATGGTTACAAAGACATCTTGCACCCACTTGTTAGGGACCTTGAAACTCTTGAAAAGCATGGTGTATATATTGAACAGTTAGGAGACTGTTTGAAAGGAAGTTTGCTTTTTGTTTCATCTGATAATCTGGGTGCACATTCTTTTGCAGGACTACAGGAGAGTTTCAGTGTTGAGCACCCATGTCGGTTCTGCTTTGCAAAGAGGAGTGAAATCCAGGAGAAGGAGGTCTGGTCGGGAACATGGTGTGAAAGGTGGCTGTGTGTTAAGTGAAAGGTTTGGAACATTTTCACACAGTTGGTGGTTTTCCACCTGACATAATGCACAACCTTATGGAGGGTGTCATCCCTATTGAAATGTCCTTGTGCATTAATGATTTGGTATCAAGGAAATTAATATCTCTTGAATCCCTGACTCAAGCTATCAAGCAGTTACCTTACAAATTCTCAGACAAAGTTTATCAGCCTCAGATCATCCCAGGCACATTTGCCTCATAAGGTACCACTGGGGGTAATGCCCATGAGAATTGGGCATTTATTAGACTTCTGCCCCTCATGGTGGCCCTTGATATCCTGTCCTCACAGCATCATCTGTGAGCAATGATGGAATCAAGTATAATCCAGATATGGTTGTATCTGTTGGTACTTTTCCAGGCCTGTCTGATTTCAGACAGTTTTTCAAAATTCTTGTCATCAACAGTGCTGTTCTGTTTGTGTGTAAAGATCTGACATGTTGGCACATTCAGCACCTGCGTTCTTTTGAACTTTGCTGTCATGTGCTATCACTGACAATCACCAAACTCTCAGAACTCTTATAAACTTCAGGGAAGGACCTGTGTTACACTCAAACATTATATCATATGCTGAATGAATGATAATTCAGGCTTAAAGAGACTTGAAATTATTGAAAAAATTATTTACTCTCATTCTTACTTGGAAGACAAAAGGCTTATTTTTGAAATGATTTCTGATTGCTGATGTCTGACTACTATGTAAGAAGATAGCAAGCATTGCTTCTCAAACTTCAGGAGGACACAAAAGCATCATATAATTTCATTCAACTTCAAGTGTTTGAATAGTATCAATGGGTTTATTAAGAAACAAACTGAAATGTAATTCATTTTCTTTAAATGGTCATATCCTGCATGCACTCCTGAGAGAGCAGCAGTTAAATGCTATTCTATGTGAAGGGTTGATCCAGTGAAATGGATTATATATTGAAGTTGATTTCTCAACAAACCAATTTATTTGCCTTAAATGCTTGGACTGTATGGCAGATGTCACATTAAATTATTAATTATTTTGTGTACTTTTTAAAGTACATTTAAACAAGGATGAGTGAAACTTTTCAAATCATTTTTTCAAAGGATGGGTTTAGAATTATGCAATTGGACAACTGTTTTCTGTTGAAGCTATTACTTTAATTTAAGAAAACCAACCCAATTCTTTAACCTTTGTTGGGAGAATAAATATGGAGACAAGGACTGTACTCTGAGATATAGTTTGCGTAAATGACATCTGAAAAATCATACTTCCTGCTTGAAACCACAGACAGTTGACTCCCTGATGGAGCAACTTGAAGAAAAGCTTCAGTATGAAGATCCAGAATTCAGCAATTCCCTTGTGAATCTTACCTACATTGCTGACTTGCCAGATAAGCCCACATGGAACTGTGATGACAACAACCCTAACACAGCTGACACTGAAGTCCTGTCTGTGGCTTCTGATGATCATTCATCTCATAGTCTATGGACTGCATGGCCAGAATATTTTGAGATCCCTACTTTTCCTGTTGGCGTTGAATACAGATTACATCAGGAAATCTACAATACATGCGAGATAAAACATATCTACAAGTGTCAGGAGAGCTCATCTAAGGGGCGGAATAGGTGGTATGATAGCCTCAGATGGAAAATGGGTAACTACCACTCAAAACTGCATCAAGCTGGATGTTTGGAGATATCCATAAATGGTTGGAAAAGAAGGGGACAGCAGCCTCAGAGAAACATCACAAGTCCCAAGAGGTTTGAAATCAACTTTCTACGAACTTCCTGATGGTGAAGATGAAGCCAGCATGGAGTCTAAAAGGAAGGAGATGGTGGAAGACATGAAGAAACGTCATGTTAATTCTGCACTAGCCCAGAACATGAATTCTACATTTGCCTTGTGTAGAAAGGAACTGATAGAGAAGGAACCTGCAGTGAAGAATACAGTGGAAAGGTGGCCAGCCCTTTTCACACAGAGTCAGGTGAATAAATATTCTTGGTTTTATGGATCATTAAAGAAATAGTTCTACTGTCTAATAGTAAACTGTCATTTACTCAGATAGTTTCAAACCTGTATAAATGTTTTAGTTCTGCTGAACACAAAGAACGTGTTGTAAAATTTCAGTAACCAAACAGATCTCATCCCCATTTACTTCCATAGTATTTATTTTTCCTATTATGGTAGTAAATGGGGATGAGATCTGTTTGGTTACTGACATTCTTACAAACATCTTCCTTTAGTTCGGCTGGACAAAGACATTTATACAGGTTTGGAAAAACCAGAGGGCAAGTGAATGATGACAGAATTTTATCCAAACTTAAGAAGATTTTGCACCAGATTAAAAATGATGTAAGCTCCTCACACACATCACAATTTTTTTATATTAAAACAACTGTTGCTTTTGCTGTTGTTCTTTGCTTTGTGTTGTGTTAGTGCCATGGCGCTATTAAATAATAATTTTCATAACTTTGCAGAAATCCAACATCAACGTGAGGCGAACAGCCGTTCTCTATGGATTACCATTCCTTCTTGGAGAGGACCCCACCGATTTTTACAAGACCTGTTTTGTAGAAGTAGTTTCGACAGGCAAACTGCTCTTTAAACAGTTTTGAGATCTAAACAGTACGGAAACTGAAACACAGAAGGGGTAGAGCAGGGGTAGGTCCTAGAGAGCCGCAATCCTGCAGAGTTCAGCTCCAACCTAATCAAACACATCTGAACAAGCTAATCAAGGTTTTCCAGGATTACTAAGGCTACAGGCAAGCAAATCTTTTTCAGGGTTGGAGCTGAAATCTGCAGGACTGCTCTCTAGGACCGAACTTGCCTACACCTGGGGTAGAGAAAAGAAAGTAAAGATAAATTAAGAAAAAAAGACAGTAAGAAGACATTTTATAATACATAAAGAAAAGAAAGAAAAACAATAGTAAGAAGGACAATAAACAGGAGGTTGGAAATTTAGACAGGTAGGAAGAATAAAGGACAGATGCAACAGAGATGAAGTCAGTAAAAGAGGTAAGAAAGTACAGTAAAATAAATATAAAATACAGAAAGGAGATTAGATTGAAAGAAAGAAAAATTTTTAAAAATTCAGTCAATTCTCCTCCATAATTATGTATTTTGATAACTTTTCAAATATCAAATTGTGAGTTTTAGAATAGGTTTTAATTTATATAGCTGGCCTTCCGTTTGATTTATTGTCTTTTCATGCAGTGGTTTGAATGTCTGTATTCGTTCCTGCATCCACTGCTGTGTCCTGATTGAAAAAGGCCTGTACATTTAGACATATTGTAGTGTTATTAATTTTGTTTCACATTTTACTGTGAGTATATGCTCTTAAAAGATGTTTTGTGTCTTACTTTGACCTTATTTTTGCTATATGCCCTGTTTTTAGGACTGTGATGACAATGAAGAAATGTCCGAAATTGCAATTGGAATTTTGACTGGAGATTCCCGAGCACTCTGCAACTGCAACATTACCCTACTCCTGCATCTTGATGCCAAAACAACAGCTATCATTTTGGAAGGTACCATGGTTGTGGATGATGTGGAAAATCTTCCACAAGCAATGTGTCTGCTCTTTGGACTGATTTATGATCTAAACTTAGAGTATCCTGCAGCTCTGAAGAGCACATTTGATTTCATACAGAGAGTGATTTTGTCTCTTGTACAAGTCACTCAAACCTAAAATCCAATCACTAAAAAATCGCCTGATGCAGTAATAGTAAAATCATTGCTATGATGTGATTTTTTCCCCCATGGTAAACCATTCCTGAGTTGAGCTAGAGTAAATAGAGCTGTCTTTAAGAGAACTCTAAAGGAAATTTTTCAGTACTACATTGATAGTTCAGTGATTTCCAATTGTTGAAAAAGAAAAAATATCTATAAGGATGTTTTGAACAATGTCAAGTTTACCTAATGTTAAATTGGTCTTAGAATAGTTTTATTAGAAGACAATTTTAAAGAGAACTGAATTAGGAAAGCTGTACTAAACTTACAGACAATGTTCAGTGTTTGCAAGCTCTGCTTTTGACCACTTTGTAAAGAATTTTATTGTCCTTTATTTTATGAGTGCAGTATGTGCTTTTATTGTCTAAAATGTTTTAACTATGTGAGATATTAAACAATATAAAAACAAAAGGGAATGCTGTTATATCAGCACCCTGAGATCTGGTCGGAGGTAATCACAGCCGATATGTGTTTTGAGCAGAGTTGTGGTAAAAAATCTTGGTTTTAAATGTTTGATTTTATAGTGGAAAATTTATGGGAAGTAGCTAAGTAGAGTTTGGTCACATTATACCATTATACTCCCAAAGCAACTGCACTGTAAAAAATACAACGTTGACTCAACTTAAAATTTTAAGGCAACTTGCTGCACAGCATTTTTGAGTTAACTCAACTTTTAACCCAAGTAGTTGACTTAACTCAATTTACTAAGTAAGGTCACAGGTCTCCTAACTAATATTCTTTTGTTAAGTTGATAGAGTTTTGATAGTTTAAAAGGTTTAGTAATTTAATAAATGTGAACTTATGTTTTTTGACATCCCTGATTTAAAAAATGTATTTGGATTTACTGAAGCAGGTACTTTGTTTTTAATTAACATTTAACATAAGGTTATGAAAAAAGCTATAACTGCATGCTTGAAAATTTGAAAATTTCAGCTCAGTGGCTAGCTAAGACCTGAAGCAACAGATTTGATCAGATTCACCAGCTTTAGCATGATTAACTGTATACATTAAAAAATGCTGGGTTATTTTTTCTACCCAAATGCTGGGTTGCCTCTGTTGGGTCATTTTTCTGGGTTATTTACAGAGAATTGGGTACTTTTTGTGTAACCCAGCCGCTGGGTTTGGGTTGGGTTAGCTAGTGACTGCTGACACATCACAGACAAGACCGCCCCTCCCCCAAAGTTCAGCGGTGTATTCAACAGCTGTGTCAACTTCGTGTCTTCTCTTTTGGGCTCCAACACCGCTGACGGTTCATCTCCCTCATGCATTTAAGCGAAAATAACGCTAAATACAAGGTCTGTATACACATTTTCTCCCACTTAAGTCACATATGACAGAAAAAAATTATCATTGTGTTTGTAACATTTATTACTGTTACCGTGTTAACGTTACACTCGAACTTTCAGCCTGGTCTGAGCTATATAGCTTGATAGTTTAGCTGACTCTAGCTGACAATAGCTATTAACGTTACCCTCTCCCCATTTACTCCGTGATCAAAATTCTCCCGCATTTCTCCCGAGTTATGACAATATTATTATAACTATTATTATTATTATTATTATAACTAGCTTCCATGATTTTAATGTTGACAAGATGTCTTTGTGTTCTGTGTCGTTTTGTCTTTCAGATCAGGCAATAGATGAAGAAAGCTTTCTGCTTTTAGATGAGGGGACCATCAACTGCATAATCCCAAAAATTGGCCCAAGGCTAAAGTTCATGAAATACTTCAGAGAATTTGTAAGTAGTTACGGTCACTGCAGATGGAAAGGGCTTAATTTTCCCCACTTTTTGCACTATTATTTTAGCAGATCATTTTTTAAACGTTCCCAAGGCATATGTTTGCTTTTGGTGTAAAAGGCAAATTCCTGGGGATGTCAGGAGTATCTTTAAACATTTACAAGCAGTACACCATATAAACAGTTCATCAACATATTTCCAATGTAGTGAAAATGGTTGTGGCAGAACTTTTTCTTACATCAGGTCTTACAGAAGACACCTAGTGAGCAGCATGAAAACCAAGTTGAACAGATTCTTGATGAGCCTCTCGAACAGCTGGCCCAGCCTGATGATGAACTTAATGCCGAAGAGGAGTTAGGACAGGAAGTTGAGGATGAATGGGATGAACTACAGCAAGAGGACATTATCGAATGGGTGACCCTTTTTTTTTTTAGCTAATCTGAAGTCTAGATCTGCCCAGACATTTTCTAACTTAAACTTGGTGGTACAACAGACCTCTAGTTTAATCTTCGATATTGTGAGCAGACTACAATTGCAGACTATGTCGTTATTTAGTCAGTTTGGTCTTGATCAAAGCCCAAAAGTAGAAGAGCTCATGCTCTTGCAGCTGAGCCTTTCAGAGAACTGGAAACAGACTATAAACAGATGCAGTATTTTGCTAAATCAGGAAACTTTATTCAGCCAGTTGAGGAGTTTTTGCCTGGGGTTTCCTATGTACAGCAATGGGATTCCACCACTGGCACTGTCCGACAAGTTGCAGTTCCTGATTCCTATCAGCGTATTCCACTACAGTGCCTTCTTGTCAAGCTACTTGAAATTCCTGGTATTTTGAAGGCCATGATAGAATGGCAGCAGAGAGAGGGTGATGCACTTCAGGATGTCTTTGATGGGGAGTTTTGTAAAACGTATCCACTATTCTTGAGGTTTCAGTTCTGCTACTGCTGTATAGTGATGACTGTGAAACTGTCAATCCCCTTGGATCGAAGACTGGGATTCACAAGTTAGGATTTATATATTTCATCATGAAGAGCTTGCCACCAGACCTGCTATCAAGTTTACGGTCACACTTCCTTCTAGCAGTTTTCAAATCAGATAATGCAATTCAACCTATGGTCTTGATGCAGTGCTGTGCCCTATTGTTGAAGAGATCATGTGTCTTGAGAGGGATGGCATCACTGTTGATACCCCCGAATTTCATGGTGTTGTTAAGTTCACAGTTGTCCAGGTAGTCGGAGACAATCTGGGCTTGAATGCCATTCTTGGCTAAACTGAAAGCTTCCATGGAAATTATGTATGTCGGTGGTGCAGAGCAAATAAAGATGTCTTGAGGGTGCAGACACAGGAAGATACTAGATTATTACATGATGTCCATAGTCACAAAGCAGATTTGCAAACAGCCAACCCCTCCAAGACAGGCTTGAAAAGAGACAGCATCCTGAACAGCTTGTCTTTTTTTCATGTAACACACAACATTGCACCAGACATCATGAACAATATCCTGGAAGGAGTGGGGCCATATGAAGTTAAGCTTGTGTTGAATTCACTGATTGAGCAAAAGCAACTCACACTTGACAAGCTCAACTACAGAATCACAAGCTTTGATTGTTTTTTGTCATAAAGGTAACAAACAAAGGGGTCCATGTGTCAATCAGCAGCTCAGATGTGGTGCCTACTTCAGTTACTGCCGACAATGATAGGTGACCTGGTCCCTGTGGAAAACAAGGACTAGAAATTTCTCCTACTCTTACTGTTGTGCATGGAGTTCATCTTCTCTCCATCTCTTACTATAGCTGCAACTCTGTACTTGAGTAAAATCATTGAAGAGCATCACTCCCTCTTCCTGGAGCTCTATCCTCATCTACGTTTACAACTTGGACCCTTGATGCAGTTCTGGGCAGTGCGTTTTGAGGCTAAACATGGACTCTTCAAACAGGTCAGTCATGTCGCATGCAACTTCCGAAACATTTGCAAAACCATGGCTTTTCAGCATCCAGATAATGCAGTGTTACAATTTTATGTGTGGCTCTGTGTTAAGCCACAATGCAGAAGTTGGTCCAGGGCACACTACCTTTCTTGGCAACTTTGAGGGGGTTAAAGAGATCCAAAGTGGTCTAACAGGTGTTCCCCTTTTCAGTGAAGTGTTTGTGTTGGCCCGGGTTACCTTTCAGGGCACTTCATATAGAGCAGGCATGACAATATTCATGTCCTATGACCCAGATGGAGAGCCCTAATTTGGGCTCATAAAAACCATTTTCATTCTGGGACAAACACACACACCAACAATAAAGCTTGTGGTACAGAAGTGGGAAACAAAAGGGTTTGAGAGGCATTTCTTTGCATAGAGTGTGAGCCCCACTCAAGTTTGGGCGCCTGTTGATGTGAGAGAGCTGCGTGATCATCATCCACTACATGCAGTCAAGTCATACAGAGAGCATGATGACAATTTCTACATTTCTCTGCGCTGTAGACATTTTTTAAACTACATCAGCTGAGCCCCCAGCAAATCCATGTATATATGAATACTGTTTTTTCAGTTTGACATATCGGTATAAAGGTCTTGCTTGACAAAACATGCTTACAACTTGAAATAATTGTCTTGTTTAGTCGATAGTCATTTATTTTGTATAAATAGTCATTTTGTCTAAAATGCATGAGGATGCTCAGTATTTCTTCAGTATTGGACTAATTGGATGGGATAAATTGGACTGTAAGTATTTATACATAATTTTGCTTTTATTTCTTCTAATATGTGTATAAGCTCAATATGTGTTATACTAACTTGGCTTTTCTGCTTGGGCTCGAAATGCTGTGCTACCTTCTACATCACATACAAGCTCTGATGCCCCACCAACTGCCATGCCTCCATTCCCTGTGGAGGAACAAACTGCACCAGTGGGTCTGATAATGCCTAGTGTTAGGGTTTGTGTACTACATCTAGTTCCAGAATTTGTAAGTTCCATTTTTAAAGACATATGGTTCACTTTGTTTTTCAGCATTGAACAGTAACAAAACTTTATTATCAAATTGTGTATTTTTTTACAGGATGTCCACCAGATTCTCACAGCCCCAAATGATGGCAGGGCAATTCTTGAAAGCCTTTATGAGGATGGTATGATCACAATCAAGCAGAGATGTTGCCTGGTTCGAATTTTGGTGTCACACCTCATGTCCAATTTGGGTTGTTTTTAACCCAGTATTTTTTAGTGTGTAGAAATTTAGAAATTTCATGTTTTCCAGAACTTTGCAGTTGATTAAAAAAGTCTCAGCATAGTTTACAGTTTTAACACCCACAATTAATCTCACTCCCCTGAATCCCAAAGTGTGTGTTATGAAGTTTCAAATTAGAACTCATCAGCAGTCCTAATGAGAAAATCTGTAATGTCTCTGTTACATGACTGTGATCACATGACCACCGAAAACATTCTGAAACATTCTAAATCTACTCAAAAATTCCAATCTATTATTCAGTTCTGGTCCCTGCACATTGCACTTCTAATGAGGCAGGGATTAAAACATTAACTAATTTGTTTGTTTGTTTTGTTTTGTTTGTTTCTAGCACCCAAGCTTGCTTTATTTCACCTTATTCATTTTAAATTTTAGATATTCAGTGAATTTCTACTGTAACAGTTAAACTATCTTCTACTTCTTCTTCTTCATCTTCTACTTCTTTCAACTTTTCCCTTCAGCGGTCCCCACAGCGAATCATCTCTCTCCACCTATCCCTATCTTTTGCATCCTCAACACTTGCACCCACTAGCTTCATATCCTCATTTATTACATCCATATACCTCCTCTTTGGCCTTCCTCTTTGCCTCCTGCCTGGCAGCTCCATGTCCAACATTCTTCTACAAATATACTCACTCTCCCTCCTCTGAACATGTCCAAACCATCTTAATCTGGGCCTCCCTAACTCTGTCCCCCCAAACGTCCAACATGAGCTGTCCCTCTGATGTACTCGTTCCTAATCCTGTCCAACTGTGTCACTCCGAAAGAGAACCTCAACATCTTCAGCTTTGCTACCTCCAGCTCTCACTCCTGTCTCTGTCTCAGTGATACTGTCTCTAAACCATACAGCATGGCTCATCACAGTTTTGTACACCTTCCCCTTGATTCACGCTGATATTTTTCTATCACACAGAAATCGTGACACCTTTCTCCACCCATTCTAACCTGCCTGCACTCGCTTTCTTACCTCTTTCCAAAACTCTCCATTACTCTGGACTGTTGACCCCAAATGGATGAAAGCAGATGGAAAATTCAATCAGGGAGCTGGGCAGAATAATGAGCAGAAATAGGCAAACAAAAATACAAACCTAAGAAACTGTCCAAAGTGGGGCGCGAACCAGGGAGATTCAGTACCACACTAGATTGCCCAACGCACTACACTATTGTGCTGTATAACCTAAACAGGGATTGGTGTATTACAGATGCCACAAGGCGAGGGGGCGCGCCTGCTTGTCATGGCAAGCTTTGGCCGTTTAAGCAGTTCCCTCACCGAGTAGGGGTCTGGCTTAATAAATAGGAAGTGGGCTGATTCTCAGCTTGCAACACCAGTAAATAACTTTCTATATGTTCTTTAGATTAATAAATATCGCTAGCAACAACTTTTGAGGAGTGTAACTCTAATCACCAAATTACCTCTCGGCGCCTATTGCCTCCGATACCTGCCACAGATTCTATGTCCACATGCCGAGTGAGTACCTTATAGTAATGGTAGAAATCATTTTGGCATCAACAGCAATTGGCCTTCTATGGTGTAGGAAGAAAGGGGGGATGAGTCACTCAGATCAGCTATTGTTTTAGCAGATGTATCACCTAAACATAGATTAAAGGCCCTTAGGTGTCCAATATAATGGAATTTGTGCTTCTTGCATAGGAAGACCACATGATCATTTACAAGGAGCATTTACTCAGATACAAAATAATCACCATTTATTTAGTTTTGTTCAAATTTGTACAGAAATGTACTCTTCAGTTAGGGTGAATAGGCTCCAGACTGAATAGCGCAGATGCTAAAGCTAACGTAAGGATATGTTGCCGCGACGTGTGTCGGTGTCACAAAGCGAGAACAGATGGGGATGAAGTGAAGGAAGTGTTCTTAAATAGGGGAGTGGAGTTGATTAGCTAATGAGGTGCAGGTGATCTAAATCAATACTCGGGAGAATGAGTGCGCTGGCAAGGTGTCGGGTCCGGCGTGCCTGTGACAGAACCCCCCTCCACGGTCTGATCCTGAGGACTGAGGTCCTCGGCGTTGTGGTGGACGGCCTCTAGCTTGCAGAGCGGGGTAGTCTGGGTGATGGGTGTGGAGCTCTGTGAGGGGGTTGGGATCCAAGATGTTGTTGTGGGGGGTCCACGACCTTTTCCTCTGGACCATACCCCCTCCCAGTAAACCAGGTATTCGAGGTGACCACCACGATGCCGGGACCTCAGAATCTCCTCCACCGTGTAGACTGAGGCGTCCTCGACCACTGGAGGGAGAGGGGGATCTATGGCATCACTGGACTCTGTGGAGGCAGAAGGAAAAACAGGTGAGATATATACGGTTTGATCAAAGAAACATGAAATGTAGGGTGGATTTTGTAATGTGATGGGAGCTGGAGTTCCACGGTGACGGGGTTGATGAGCCGGGAGATGGGAAATGGACCGATGTATTTGGGGGCTGAGCTTTTTACATGGGAGATGTAGCCGGATGTCCCTGGTAGAGAGCCACACCTTTTGCCCGGGTTGGTATTTGGGCGACTCCATCCTCCGGGTGTCCGCTGCCCTCTTATGGTGCCTGATGGCCTGTTGCAGTCGCTGATGTGCGGAGTTCCAGACTCTCTCACTTTCTTGGAACCAGTGCTGCATCGAAGGGACTGATGAGGGTTTGTCTGACCATGGGAACAACGGGGGTTGGTAACCAAGTATGCACTGAAATGGGGTGAGGCCGGTAGTCGACTGGCGCAAGGAGTTCTGTGCATACTCAGCCCATGGGAGGTAACGGTGCCAGGGGTGTTGCTGGTGGTGGCAGAAGGTACAAAGATAGCGACTAATCTCCTGGATCTTACGTTCAGTTTGCCCAATGGATTGAGGGTGGTAACCAGATGTCAGGCTAACTGTCACACCTAGGCGACAGAAGAAGGCCTTCCAGACATGGGACACAAATTGAAGACCTCTATCGGACACAATGTCTTCTGGAATGCCAAAGTTCCAAAAGAGGGGTTGGAACAGGCCTTCAGCGGTCTCCAAGGCTGTGGGGAGGCCCTTGAGAGGGATGAGACGACAGGCCTTGGAGAACCAGTCCACTGCCACAAAGATGCATGTGTAACCTTCTGAGGTAGGCAGGTCGGTGATAAAATCCACTCCTAGGTGTGACCAGGGGTGCTGAGGAGTGGGCAATGGAACCAACTTGCCAGCTGGGAGATGTTGGGGAATCTTGGTCATAGCGCACTCCTGACAACCCCTGACATACCTTCTGACATCTGAGGCTAGACTGGGCCACCAGTAATGCTCCTGCAGGAGTGAGAGAGTCTGGTTGATACCGGGATGCCCAGTGCCCAGGGAGGAGTGAGCCGACTGAATGAGGCATTGATGTAGAGATGGCGGGACATATGTGCGGCCTGACAGACACTCTGGTGGAGTCGTCTCTGGCTGATCTGAGGTCGTCGTGATCCAGGCACCATTGGATGGGTGAGACCAATAGGTTGGGCGGCAGTATAGGTCCGGGCTGTTTGGAGGGACCGTCGGGGAAATATAGCTGGGAAAGAGCGTCAGCCTTGCCTTTCTTGGACCCCGGTCGGTAGGTGACTTTAAAGTTAAACCTCATGAAGAATAGAGCCCAACGGGCTTGGCGGGGGTTGAGGCGTTTGGTGTCCCGGATGTACTGGAGATTTTTATGATCGGTGATAACCGTAAACAGGTGACGCGCTCCCTCCAGCCAGTGTCTCCACTCTTCCAAGGCGAGCTTGATGGCCAGTAACTCCTTGTTCCCCACGTCGTAATTTTGTTCACACTGGGTAAGTTTCTTAGAAGAATAGGCACAAGGGTGGAGTTGTGCTGGACTTCCGTGCTCTTGTGACAGAACCTACCCCACTCCGGTGGTGGACACATCTACTTCAACACCCAGTGAATGGAAGGTTGGGGTCAGGATGTGTCAGTAGGGGCGCTGACATGAATCGCTGCTTTAAGAGGTTGAAGGCTCAGTCGGCTTTGGGGCTCTACTGCAGAGTCCTAGGTCTTTTCTTGAGGAGGTTTGTGAGAGGGGTGACGATGGAGCTGTAACCCCCAATAAACCTCCTGTAGAAGTTCGCAAAGCCCAAGAATCGTTGCAACTCCTTAATCGTGGTGGGGACTGGCCAGGCCGTGATGGCGTCCACCTTACCATCTTCCATCTTTACACCACTGGGGCTGATGACGTATCCAAGAAAGTTGGTGGAGGTCAGATGAAATGAGCACTTCTCGGCTTTAAGGAAGAGGTGGTGTTCACAGAGTTTTTGGAGGACGGTTCTGACATGTTGTACGTGTTCCGTTTCGTTCCTAGAATACACCAGGATGTCATCTATGTAAACGATAATGAAAGCGATGGAGGTACTCCCGGAACAACTTCGTTCATGTACCCCTGTAATACTGATGGTGCGTTTACCAGGCCATATGGCATTACGAGATATTTGTAATGGCTGGTAGGGGTCACAAATGCCGTCTTCCACTTATCCCCCTCACGGATCCGGATCAGGTTATAGGCACTGCGGAGGTCCAGCTTGGTGAAGATCCGGGCGTCTCTGAGATGCACGAGGGTGGCTGGGACGAGTGGAAGGGGATAATGGTACTTGACTGTGATCTGGTTTAGAGCATGGTAGTCTGTGCAGGGACGTAGTCCTCCATCCATCTTGGCCATGAAGAAGAAACTGGAGGCTGATGGAGATTTGGAAGGGCGGATGTAGCCTTGTTTCGGAGTATCTTCCATGGCCTGGTGTTCAGAAGTGCATGTCCCGGTTGGCCGCAGTAGAGGCAAAGACCCTGGGTCAGCCAGCGTTGTCTCTCGGAGCGGGACAATCTACTGTGATCCATCTGCATGGGCTCTGACTCTGGTTCTAGAGAGGGGGCCACGGAACTGTGATGGAGGTTGGGTGGAGATGGTGTCCCCAGGTCCGCCAGGCAGTGCTTCCTGCGCTCAGAGACTCAAATGGCCGTCTGAATGAACGTTTCCAGATCAATGGAGTCATCTACGGTTTGCCAGCTGCAGAGCGGACCCCCGATTCGAGTCCCTGATGGTAGGTAGTAAGCAGGGCGTGCTCGTCCCACCCCCTGGCAGCAGCTAGGGTGCAAAACTGCAAGGTGTAGTCATGAACAATGTGTTTACCTTGTTTGCTTGTGTCAGCCCAGCGGAGCACTTTCCCAGTAAGAAGAGAAATGATGAAAGCAATCTTAGCTCTGTCAGTGGTAAACCGGTGAGGTTGCATCTCCATCGCGAGTTGACATTGCAGCAGGAAACCACTGCAATCCTCTGCCAAACCAGCGTAGAGGGAGGGAGTGACCGTCGGGCCAACGGGAGTCGTCACTTCCAGGTTTGGTGGAGGAGGCACAGCCGCGGTGGATTCAGCAGCGGCAGCAGGCTGAGATGCGGTGGGTTCCTGCAGCGCGGGGAGCACCCTTTGCAGCACGCCGATCAGCTGTTGGATGGCGTCAGCAGTGGATGGGTCCATTCTGTTTTCGGTCTGGTCTTCTGTCATAAAAACACCAAAAGCGAACAGACAATAGAGCATCAAAACCCCGGAAGGGGTGTGTTTATTGAGGCTGAATGCGGGTAGAGAGAGGAGAGAGGAGGATACTCAGCTGTAGGAGTGGTGATCTGGAAATCGGAGCTGAGGGGAGTAAGATGATGCCGTGCACGGAGGTAAATGGTAACAGGAAGAGCAGCAATAGGGCTGAATATGAGGAGAAGGGAAAAAAGGCAGTTAGGGTGAATAGGCTCAGACTGAATAGCGCGGAGGCTAAAACTAACATAAGGATACGTTGCCATGAGTCGGTGTCACAAACAAGACCAGACGGGGATGAAGTGAAGGTGTACTTAAATAGGGGAGTGGAGCAGATTAGCTAATGAGGTGCAGGTGATCTAAATCAATACTCGGGAGAATGAGTGCGCTGGCGAGGTGTCGGGTCCAGTGTGAAAAAAAATAATGAAATGAACACTGTCAAATTAAACCTGTTACTCATTATAAGTCCTTTGTGAAACGGTGTGACACAGAACAATTTTTTTTTTCTCTCACAGCAGCAGATCTCAGGATAACCACCTTACAATTTCTCATTACCTAAAACATTATTTATTTTCTAAATTGTGTGTGGCTGCACACTTCTGAAGGGGTCTATCAGCTAGAATTGCACCTAGAGGGCGCTCGAGAGCAGAAACTCCACAAACTCAAATGTTTTTTGCTACCCTGTGGGCCAAGAAAGAAAAAAAGAAAGAAAAAAAGCATGAGGCATATCGGGGTGACTCCTGAGCTTGTTTAAACAGGGTAGGGTCCAGCATTTTGAGAGCTCATACCTTTTTTTCGAGTCTCCTGTAAAGTTTGACGTGTTTGCAGGGTTTTATTTAGTGTGTTAAGGTTTTTCTTTTTGTTGAACAGAAGATGGCGCAGTCACTTATCTTATTGTGGGTCAAGTACTAGAACACCACACAACTGCTCTGAGATGATGGCTGCTACTTCTCACAGTAAAACCTTTGTGACAGAGTATACTTGTTCTTCTACCATACATACTGCTGATATAATATCCTAACCCCTGTCCTGGTTACTCTTAGTGCCTAAGCTAATTTCAGAGATACCATTCTGATTAAACAATGCAACTGTCCACTTAAGACTAAACTGTCATAAGAATAATAAAAAAAAAAAACTGCTGTCAGCAACACTGAAAACTGGAAACTTTCCTATAAATCTGCCTTTACTCTTCATTCTCTTCTAACGCAATCATGACTACAGGAATGTTTTATTTTTAGAATTAAATTAAAACTTGATTTCCTGCTTTCAGTATGTTTTTGCTTACATGTGCTCTGGACAGGTTCACCATATGAGGCTGAATGTAAAGCCAGGATGTTTCAGTAAGAATCAACAATCTGACAACAACATTGGTGACACTGTCATGTGATGCTGTGGGGTGGAGCAATTTTGAAGCTTTATGGTGTTAACATATTAGATTACAGAAAGATCTCCACTATTTTCACTGAACTAAGACCAGTCATCATGTTCACTGTTATATTCATGTATCTGTGGCTTTCACTAGGTGAGTTAATATTGACTTTTTGTTATATTAACTATAGAAAAATGAACTATATTATGTTAAATATTAGTCTGTGTGGTGATGCAGTGCGAAAATGCAGAGTGTGGGTTTGGGTCTTATGTATTTCCTATTGATTATTTAAAGATTAAAAACATTATGTTCTCTTCTCTATGACAGGTGACTCCATGGCAGATTCAATAGAGCTACGTTTCACTCATAAAGCTGTAGATGAAGGTGACAATGTTACTCTGTCCTGCAGCTACAAATAAAGTACAAATTAGACTACTTGTACTGGTACAGGCAATATCCAAAATCTACACCTGAGTTCCTTCTTTATATTATTCAAACTGGAACTCTAAAGTCTGACAATCCCTCAGGAATGTCTGTCAAAGTTGATGATAAACAAGTGGATCTGATCATCTCCTCTGCTGCTGTATCAGACTCTGCTCTATACTACTGTGCTCTGCAGCCCACAGTGACAGGAAATCCAGCTGCACTGTACAAAAACTATGACATAGTTTTGTTATATTGAAACAAGTTTTACAGATAATTTTGAGTAATTTACATGCTTTTTCTATGCTATTATCTATGCTTGTGGATACTGCTGGAAGTTGTAAATTTCCCATTGGTATGAATAAAGTATCTATCTATCTATCTATCTATCTATCTATCTATCTATCTATCTATCTATCTATCTATCTATCTATCTATCTATCTCTGAGGAATTCTGTTTCTCTTGCAATTTATACAAAATACATAAATATATTATAGTTTGACAAATGGTGGATTATTAGAAGGCAGCTTATTGGTTTTTTAGCTTCATTAACCACTATATTCTGCTCAGAGTTCTATAGATTTTCTGGTGAAAACTGGGAATGAGGGAGGAATGTGAGAAAACCAGAAAAGCCAGAGAAAGCCCATGGTCATACAGAGAGACACTGCACAGACAGTAACCTAAGCTCAATTTCAAACTGGGGTCCATGGAACTGAGGCAGTCTTGTTCTGACAGCTCAACAGTCCCTGAAAAGTTTTGTAATTAAATAAGAAGTGCATTAAAGAAATATATATAGGCTTTGCAGGACATAGGAATTAGACATGCTTTATCGCTTCTGATAGGATGGAGAATATTTGTGAAATTTAACACATGCAATGTGTGTGATTTTTTTTGCTTCATGTGTGTATTTTAATTTGTTTGTGTTGAAGCTGCTCTCCACATAACATTATCTCTACAGATGTTATAACCACTACAAACTAATTCCTGTTATTTTTACACAATTTATTAGTGCATCATGTTTTCTGCTCTTTTGCACAGAGTCCAGTGTGAGGAACATAAATGTAATTTGAACACTAAACACTGTTACAAACACAGAGAACACAGATTATTAGATATGTCCTTATTATGTAATGGCGTGGAAGCAGAGACTCTGGCAAAAGTGTGGAAAAGAAAAAGTGTGAAGCAAAGACAATCATCTCTGAAAAGTTTTGAATGGTTTAAAATATTCTGCTGTAATTCACGATCAAGCATTTAAGTGATTTCATCTAAAGAGAATTTGTGTGCTTAATCCCCTCATAGGACAGAATTTGTCAGGTGAATTACCAGATTTCTCAACAGCAATTGCAGTTTAGTTGTTGAGGTTTACGACTGTTTTCAACAACTGTTTCCTGTTAGTATTTACCTTCTGTTATACATTTAGAAATGTTATTGTTTTTATACAAAAACTATACAAAAAAACTATACAAACTCCGCAGCATTTGAGATAGAAATTCATTGGGATTTATAAATCCATTACACACTAGCCAGTGCTGTAAGTGCAATTTAAATATAAGATCTAATGTTAAATGATTAATACAGAACAATTGTGTGGATGTACAGAAAAAAATGAACAAAAATGTCTTGTACGTCATATATACATATACATACACCGATCAGCCATAGCATTATGACCACCTGCCTAATATTTTGTTGGTCTCCTTTTTGCTGCCAAAACAGCCCTGACTCATTGAGGCATGGCCTTCACTAGATTCCTAAAGGTGTGCTGTCGTATTTGGCACCAAGACGTTAGCAGCAGATCCTTTAAGTCATGTAAGTTGCGAGGTGGGGCCTTCATGGATTGGACATGTTTGTCCCACAGATCCCACAGATGCTCAATTGGATTGAGATCTGACAAATTTGGAGGCCAAGTCAACATCTCAAACTTGTTGTTATGCTCATCAGACCATTCCTAAACCATTTTTGGTTTGTGCCATGGTGCATTATCCTGCTGAAAGAGGCCACAGCCATCAGGGAATACAAATGCAAATGCTTGTACATGATCTGCAACAATGCTTAGGTAGGTGTTATGTGTCAAAGTAACATCCACATGGATGGCAGGACCCAAGGTTTCCCAGCAGAACATTGCCCAAAGCATGACACTGCCTCCGTTGGCTTGCCTTCTTCCCATAGTGCATCCTGGTGCTATTAGTTCCCCAGTTAAGGTCCAGTTCTGATGCTCACCTGCCCACTGTTGCCGCTTTTGGAGGTGCACAGGGGTCAGCATGGGCACACTGACTGGTCTGCAGCTATGCAGCCCTTTTACACAACAAACTGCGATGCACTGTGTATTATGGCACCTTTTTATCAGTACCATTATCAAAACTGCTGAAGTTCTTCAGAGCTCATCTGTTGGATCGGATCACATGGGCCAGCCTTCGCTACCCATGTGCATCAATGAGCCTTGGTCGCCCATGACCCTGTCGTTGGTTCACTACTGTTCCTTCCTTGGACCACTTTTGATAGATACTGACCACTGCAGACCGGAAACAACCCTCAAGAGCTGCAGTTTTGGAGATGCTCTGATCCAGTGGTCTAGCCATCTGGCCCTTGTCAAATTCACTCAAATCCTTACGCTTGCCCATTTTTCCTGCTTCTACCACATCAACTTTGAGGACAAAATGTTGACTTACTGCCTAATATATCCCACCCACTAACAGGTGCCATGATGAGGAGATAATCAGTGTTACTCACTTCACCTGTCAGTCAATTTTATCAGTCTGTCAACGTTTGTCAATTTTATTGTTGATTGGTATATAAATATGTATAGGGATGTAGTTTATTTACAGTTTCTTATGATTCTTTTTAACAAATGTTTATTCATCTATTTAGATATTCACAGTTGCATGTTATGACATGGGCTTGATTGTATAAATAGATGAAATGGATGAAAAAGGCTGTCAGTGGAATTTGCTTTCCTTTGTTTTATGATCATATTTGACCTGATTATACTACTAGCACTCATACTTTGTTGAAAACATCGTTTTCATCATCCAACATTTTAAGCTGCAGTTGCAGGGCACAAAGCAGCTGCTTGTATTGTTTGAGGTAGAGAGAGTTTGTGTGTGATTATACATACATAGGTATAACTGCTGTTGGTAGGTCATTTATATTTATTTATATTTATTATTTATATTATATTTATCGTTATTTTATTTTCATATTAAACAAAATGTTTCTTTGCAGTGGTGAATGTAGATATAAATCTGTCATTTACATAAGAGAGCTCACAAGCTGACAAAACAATGTTACTTAACCACCCTGTTATACCAGCTGTTATTAATATCAATTAGTCTACATTAACACGGCATTCTAATGTCTATTTGAATGTTTTTCATATGTAAACAAGATACAGATTAATACAAATGCATTTAAATACAGGTAAACAGTTTAATAATGCAAGCTATGAGGAAGCATTCTACAGAATATATGAGCACTTGTATGATAAAGAATTAAAAGTTTAATAGACAAACGTAAGTCATGGCTGTTAACTGATGTGTATATTCATGTTGTATTATTTGACTGCAAATGAGTGAGAAAAGGACAATAATAATTCCCAATGTGGTTTTTATATATGTTAAGCTACAACAGCATCACTTCCTGGGTGTGGCCTTCTAGAGACATGTAAAGTTCAGCACATACAACACTATTACACAGAATCTTCACAGAGCTGTGTTCAGAAATGGCTCAACTATACAACTTACTGTACATAGTGAGATACATACCACTGATTCTCACTCTAGTTACAGGTAATTTTCTTATTTTTATTTTTTTATTAATTGATACTCTTTACTTTGAATTAAAAATAATGCTTTATTATTGTTTTTATATCTGTATTATATATTTATAAATATTTTCTGTACACAGACGGTTTAGCAGATAAAATTTGGCCGAAGGAGGAAGATGTCAATATTATGAGGAAGGAAATGGACACTTTTAATCTGAGATGTTCATATGAATCAACCAGTAATAACGTTATTCTTTACTGGTACAAACAAAATCCCAACAGCGCACCACAGTTTTTACTGTTTAAAGGCGCAAAGTCAAGATCTGATGGTTACAACCCCTCTGGCTCTCGATTCAATGCAGAAACAACCCCAGACTCTACTGAACTCACTATCAAAGATCTGCAGATCTCATATTCTGCACTCTATCACTGTGCCCTTATAGTAGTAGCACAGTGATAGAGTCATTGAGAGACTGTACAAAAACCTATGAAATAATTCATTTGAAGTTCAACGTTTAATATCAAAGATACTTCCTTTACCAACTTATCTCTTAACCACAGAAACAAAAAACATTTGTGGTAACATATGCAGCTGAAGTAACAGAAAAAAATTAAAGAGGCACTGTGTCACTTGTTGCTGGTGTGCACTGTTAAATTAAATTTATTGTACCTGCTGGTCAGTTTTTCCAAGGATTCAGTAAAATTAATTTTTGTGGAACTTGTTTGTGGATATATCGGCAACAGTTCACAACCTTCAGAAGTGTCTAAATCAAGAGGTGTAGTATAATCTAGTGAAGGAGAATATTTTTTTAAGTTATCATAAAGTAACACTGTCAATCTTGCAGAAAATCGTTCATTGTGGTGCACTAATTAAAACTACAAAACCCTGGCATCACTCTGCCCACTGGTGACACATATTCTGATCAACAGTGTCAGCTGCAGGAAGGGTGGAGCTCCACAGGTTATGACAGTAAACTCCACTCCTTCAGCTTTATCTTTCAGCAACTTATCATCTCTATCATGCTGCTCTTTAATCCTTGTCTGTTAATGCTTCTTCTAGGTATGTTCATCTTATGTTATCATCTTAAGTCTAGGGGTGGAATGTGAGAAGTATGAGAAATGGCACAGGTTTGTATATATATATATATATATATATATATATATATATATATATATATATATATACATAGAGAAGGTAGAACAGAACATGTATGTGATATGTGATGCCCCAGAGTTAACAGGAATCGCACAACACAGCAGTGAATTAAAGTGATATATTGTTATAAAGTGATATGTACAGCACAGTGAAGACTTCACTGGGGGGAAGACTTCAGGGTGGACCAACATCAAAATAACAAAACAAACACATTGAGATTAGCTATCTGACCTAAACAAAAAAAGAAATGAACATCAAAGTCAAAGTCAAAAGTCAAAGAAGCTTTATTGTCACTTCAACCATATATAGCTAATGCTGTACACAGTGAAGTGAAACAACATTCCTCCTAGACCAGAGGTGCTACACATACAAAGACAAAGTACAGTGACACAGATAAACATAGAGCTAAACATAGAGATAAAGACTAAACTATACTTAAGGTGCAATAAATAATCTAGACATACAACAGAAGCGCACAAGATGACAAGACAAGACAGTGCAGACAAACAACATATAGACCGACTTTTGTGTGGATAGCAGTGTATACAGTGAGTGCAAATAAGAAATTGACATTTTGTGCAAAGAACAGTGTATACAGTGAATGCAAATATTAAAGTGTCGAATGCTTCGGTACCTCTTTCTGGATGGCAGAAGGGTGAAGAGTGTGTGTGAGGGGTGTGTGGGATTATCCACAATACTGTTAGCTTTGCGGATGCAGCGTGTGGAGTAAATGTAATAGAGGGAAGAGAGACTCCGATGATCTTCTCAGCTGTCCTCACTACCCTCACTGAAGGGTCTTGCGATCCGAGACGGTGCAATTCCCATACCAGGCAGTGATGCAGCTGCTCAGGATGCTCTCGATGGTCCCTCTGTAGAAGGTGGTCAGGATGGGAGGTGGAAGATGAGCCTTCTTCAGCCTTCGCAGGAAGTAGAGACGCTGCTGGACCTTTCTGGTGATGGAGCTGGTGTTGAGTGACCAGGTGAGGTCCTCCGCCAGGTGAACACCAAGGAATTTGGTGCTCTTGACGATCTCCACGATGGACCCATCGATGTTCAGTGGAGAATGGTCAGTCTTTGTTCTCCTCAAGTCAACAACCATCTCTTTAGTCTTATCGACGTTCAGAGACAGGTTATTAACTTTACACCAGGCTGCTAGTTGTTGCACCTCCTCTCTATATGCTGACACCATCGTTCTTGCTGATGAGACCCACCACGGTCGTGTCATCGGCGAACTTGATGATGTGGTTGGAGCTGTGCATTGCTGCACGGTCATGAGTCAGCAGAGTGAACAGCAGTGGACTGAGCACACAGCCCTGAGGAGCTCCAGTGTTTAGTGTGGTGGTGCTGGAGATGCTGTTCCTGATCCGGACTGACTGAGGTCTCCCAGTCAGGAAATCCAGCATCCAATTGCAGAGGGAGGCGTTGATGCCCAGCAGACTCAGCTTCTCGATCAGGCGCTGAGGAATGATCGTGTTGAATGCTGAACTGAAGTCAATGAACAGCATTCGTAGGTCAATTATTAAGTGTCATTATTGTCCAGGTGTATGAGGGCCAGATGGAGGGTTGTGGTGATGGCATTGTCTGTGGAGTGGTTTGGATGATACGCAAACTGCATGGGGTCGAGTGAAGGTGGCAGCAGGTTCTTAATGTGTCTCATGACGAGCCTCTCGCAGCAGTTCATGATGATGGGTGTAAGTGCAACAGGACGGTAGTCATTGAGACAGGACACTGGAGACTTCTTCGGCACGGGGATGATGGTGGTCGACTTTAGGCACGTTGCAGATCCGCGTCTCACGATTTGCGACTTCATTAATCCACGAAATTTTCATTAGAGCCTAACTAATTTGCATCTGCAAATTTTTTGCAGACCTGCGAAATCCTTGCAAAATACTGCAAAAGTGTTTACGGCTAATTTTGTGGAAATTTATACATTGTTATGCTTTTTAATGCAAAATTATTAAGAAAAATTTAGTTTATTAATTTAGTAAAATAAATATAAACAAATGAAAAAATATATTTTAAAATATATATAAATTAACAATGTCATCTCTGAGCTCTGGAGGAGCAAGGAGGCGCAGGCTCGAGGGGACAGAGGGGACCAACCTAAAGGACTAAACACATAAGACAGAACATGCAACACAACCTCACTTGGTTGTAACACTTAAAATTAGGTCTAAGCTGTTTGCGTATTACTTTCATTTATAGAAGAAAATTCTCTTTTTTTCCACAGGAAGCAAACGACTGAGCATCTTACATAGATTTTGGTGAGAGACTTCATGTGGATTAGGGGGAAAAACGACAAACACAAGATCTGGTAGAAACTGTTTTTAAACCACTGACTGTAACTAGTGAGGAAACTCACAGAAATGTCAGAACAGACACATGAATCATGTTCATATACTCAGCTGTGCGTTTCTATTGTATTCTGTGTAAATAATACTTTACTTTGGATAAAATCAGCCATCAAATTAAAGAAAACTGCAATTTACTAATGCATGAGTTATGTTGTTGTATATGTACTACATGTGTGGCTGCTGAGAAAATCCATCAGACATTACTGTGGCTAATAAACTCTGGAAAACACAAACATTATGAAAAAGATTGTGCTTGATAAAGACCCATATTAACAAATCTAGCAGTAAATACAGTCAGTCTGCCTAAAGATGTCTATAACCTGGTTAGTTATGCTGCATTTCTTCAGTAAAGACTTTATCCTGATCAGGGTCACGGTGGCTCCAGAATCTATCATGGACACACTAGGCACAAGGAGGAAACACACCATATCACAGGAGTGGAAAAAGTGCTGAGAATCAAGCACATGGACACTAACACACATCATGAAGCCTTGCACACTGTTACTATTTGTGTAAGCCTTTTTTTATGTTGGCTACTGGAACCAGTGCTAGTTGACTCTAGCATTAGCAGTGAAAAGAGATTAATCACTTTTAATCAGTTAATGTTGACCGAGTTTGTGAACATTGCAAGACTTTTGTCAAATTTAGATGGTGTTCATTCCTTCTGAGACAAATAGGACTCATTTTGTCAAGTATTTGTTTACTCCAGCACAGTGAAACATTTTATTTAGGTGTGTTAGGGAGGCTCATTCTCAGGGTAGATACTGCAGTCTATCTTTAGACACAGACAGCATTAACTAGAATGTGTAGCATGTAGCACTACAGAATAATTGAAAATAATTTGAATATATATGTCAGGAACAGCTGGACAGTTCCCTGCCAGGCCTGGATAGGGTGCTGGCAGGTGAATTTTGGAAGCCTGCTTCTTTGTGTGTTTTGTGCCATGCCCTTCCTATTGTTCACATGGGGCGGGGGCATCCGGACGTGACAATATGGTTGAATACCGTTATATAAATCTATCAATATTCAGCCGACTTAAACATATATAAACATGACAAAATATTTTATGAACATTCATTACTTGTTTCAGTCAGTTAATTTAAACAATGGATTTAGCACATATAATACCAGAGCTGACATGAGTATGACTAAGTAAAAGTGGGTGGAGCTAGATGTGGTAAGATACAGTTTGTAAACAGCTAGAAAGAGAAAAAACATCAGTGTCTCAGCAAGCAACATTAGGAGAAAGAAAGTTTGTCTGAAGCTCTGTGTGCACACACGCCAATTCATTGTTTTGGATAGGAAACATGACAGAGGAATAAAAATTTAAATTTAAATTTAAACTGGCCAGTGCAGGAAGCTAGCGTCGTCCGTTCTAAGCTTGACGACCGCTTCCTCACCATTTTTTTTTCCAGACCTCCATGCTGAGGTTTCGAGGTCCTGGAAGAACTCATATTCGGTGCACCTATACAACCAGGGTACAGGATCCAGTTCGCCACCCGTCCTCTTCCATTTCAGGCAGTGTTGCCCACAACCGTCTGCACACACCAAACTAAGTTCCTCCAAGAGGAACTTCTCTCTCTTCTGAGAAAATGTTCCCCTTCCAGATCAAGACTCGGGCTTTTACAGATGTTCCAAGAGAGAGGGGAGGCTGCGTCCAATTTTTAGCCTGTGAGCTGAACCCAGAGATGTTTGTACTTTCTACTTCTCAGAGAACCACCTTCTTGGGGGTGATTTTGGATTCCATCAGATCTCCTGCTCGGGTGGCTTCCAAAATGTTAGCACTGGATGCTATTCGGCTAGCGCACTTTTACAAAGTACATGGATGTTTCCCTGGAGCCACTGTGTCTCCAAGGTGTCCTGTTCCTGGTCTGCTCATGCTCTCTCACAGCCCCTGGGACAGACATCGATTGGTGTGTGGCGGCATGGGTATTGACATTCCCATAGCGTC
Source organism: Hemibagrus wyckioides (assembly GCF_019097595.1). Classification (NCBI taxonomy): domain Eukaryota; kingdom Metazoa; phylum Chordata; class Actinopteri; order Siluriformes; family Bagridae; genus Hemibagrus; species Hemibagrus wyckioides. The sequence continues at coordinate 275,819 of NW_026690788.1, read as the reverse complement.
AGTCATGACGCAGTGTTGAGTTCCCTCGAGAAGGGAACTACAACAGTTTACGTATGTAACCCGGTTCCCTGAGAAGGGAACGAGATGCTGCATTGCTAGCCACACCCTGAGCATCCTTTAGTGCTTCATTCAGACAAAGGCAAGCTGAATGAATGTGACGTAGATGCCCTTATATGGACATGCTGGCGCTTCAGATACACTTCCTTGACAAAGTGTTCCCATAGCATCAGTTATGACACAGCGTCTCATTCCCTTCTCAGTGAACCGGGTTACATAGTAACCTGTTGTAGTTTTTTTTCATTGTTTTCAGACATTGATGTTGATTTGCTTTGGATATCAGCAATGGTCCTCTTACATATGCTGGTAACCAACAACCAGATAAGAAATCCTTTTAAATAAATGTTAATCTTTAATCAAAAATAATTTCATGCTGTTATTCTGTTATTCCCCTGATGTAATAAAAAATTAACACAAAGTTCAATAACAATATATATTTAAATAATTTAAGATGCTGATTTTTAATGTAACACTACTGTACTGAACACTTCACCCTTTGTTATTTAGCAGCTTATAAAATAGCACTTAATCCAGCACTGATATTAGCCAGTTAGCTTTCTCTGGCAGCTGTGTGCTCCTTCTGTCTGTTAGTGTTGGTGTTACATGTTATTTGTGATCAGTCAAGAGCTGACAGCACAAGTTAGCAAGCTCATTAAAACACAAGGCCGTGTTGAACAGAAAAGTCTTCTCTGCTCTAAACCCTTCGAGCTGCCAGAAAGATATTCAGCCAAAATATTTAGATAAATCACAAGTTCTGGTTGAAATGGAAATGGTAGCAGCTTTTAGCCGACTGACTTTAGGTAGCTTAGTAAATGACAGCGTAAAGTTCACATGCCAGAATACCACAAAGTGTTACACCATTCCAGGAATAATGATATTGAATATTAATTCTGATGAGCAGTTATTTCTTTGTTTATTTTGCTTGAGATTTGATGTGTTCAACATATGTTTCATTGCAGGTTTACTTTGGTCTTGAGTCTTGAATAACAAGAATGTCCCCTAGTTTGATTGCCCAGTATGATTTTGATATTGAAATACTTCAGCACTTAATTGCTGTGGGTATTGGGAATATACACAGTATGTTACCCTTTGAGAACCTGCATCTGCAGAACCTGTAAAAGAAAGCAAGTCTGTATTGGAAACTTCGAACACTGGGCCGGGATCCATCACTGGATTTTGGACCTCTAGCGTTCTTATGTTTTGCATGTAGAGAGTCAGAAAAACACACAAAGAATGCGCTTAGATTTAATGCTTGAATCTTAAATGAAAAGATGGCTGGTTTAATGTGATGAATTCTCACTGGATGTGAACATTTCCCTGCTCAGATGCACACTCCACTGGACTGGACAAGGCTGGATTTCAGAGACAGAATCATGTAAATGACCCTGTAACTACTGTCATGCTGTTTATAGTTAAGAAATCATGAACATATTTATAAATTAAGTGTCAATACTCACAAGCAGTTGAATTTACATTAGCTCCAGCTACCTCAATCTGAATGGGTTTAACTTTCAAACCCATAACTACTGGCATTGCTAGCTCTTTCATCTACCAGCTTGGCTACAGGAACACATTTCCACTATAATTATCTATAACATTATTACAGTCAGTAATACTGGACTCTTCCACAGTTAATAAAATGGAGAGGAAGCTAAATTTAACCTTTAAGATGATCCCTAATATTAGCTTGCCATGTTAGGTCACTAGCATTTAGTTAAAATGCTTGTTCAGTCACTTCTGCTAACATTACAGTTGTAAATAATAACATTTATTTTCTTATGCTGTGCTATGCTAAAATTCTATAACAGGCAACCATGTAACACTGTCTGAAATAAACAGCAGCAAAACTTTAATTCTGAAACTTTTACTGCATGCTTGCTCTAATCACATCAGGGAGCTTGCAAGGACCATGTCGCAGTGCAAACTTACTAGATTAATGTTATGTTTATGAAATTATTTCTTCTGTCTTCCTACTAACACTCTCTCTCATTCTATATGCAGTACTTGTATGTCATAATATTTTGTATTCTCATAATGCTAATCAAATGTACCTCTCCCATCTGTTTCTTTCCAAACAAAGAAATTCTTTCTCCTAATGTTGCTTGCTGAGACGCTGATGTTTTTTCTCTTTCTAGCTGTTTACAAAATGCCCCTCTGTGAACTTTGTAGCTGGGTGATTCTGGCCATTTATCAACATACACACACAGCAGAGTTGACTTTCATATAGCGTATGCAAGCATTTACCCAGAAGCTTCCAGAAAGAAAGGTCCCAAAAAGTATTGAAGTATTGTTAGTTATTGAGGCTGTTGGTGTTAGAGTCCTTTGACACGGCTTTGACCTCTAACTCCAAAAGAGATGTTTAAGAGGTGAAGTCAGATGAAGTGGGTTGATCAGCAACAGTGGAATAGTTCTGTGTTGTATTAGTGACTCAGTTCACTGTCACTGATACTGTGAAGTGATGATCTGTGTAAAATTATGCTCCAACAGCATCACTTCCTGGGTGTGGCCTTCTGGAGACGTGTAAAGTTCAGCACATACAGCACTATTATACAGAATCCTCACAGAGCTGTGTTCAGAAATGGATCAACTATACAACTTACTGTACATAGTACATAATTACATAATTGTATTAATTACCAATACATTTAAGAATTAAATTACTAATCTATTACATTTTTGTGTTTGCTTGCAAAATATTTAACAGACTTTTTATGTTCCATAAAACATGAAGTTTTGCGGATAAAATTGGGCCAAAGGATGAAGATACCAGCATTCTCAGGAAGGAAAGAGACACTGTTATTCTGAAATGTTCATATGAGACACGTAGCAGTTACATTTATCTTTCCTAGTACAAACAATATCCTAAAAGGGCACCACAGTTTTTACTGTTTAAAGGCGCAAGGTCAAGAGCAGGTGCTGGGAGCAGTCCTGATGATCATCGATTAGAGGCAGAAGCATCCTCAGACTCTACTGAACTTACTATCAGAGGTCTAAAACTCTCAGATTCTGCACTCTATCATTGTGCTCTTAGAGCAACAAAGTGATACAGAGTTAGTTGGCTTTACAAAAACATAACAATGGCACATATGAAGACTCTAAAACCACAACAGACACTCCCTTTATCAGCCTGTTATCAGTTAACCACAGACACAAACATTTCTGCTAACGAATGCAGCTGAAAGAAGTACAGAATTACAATATTAATTCAACTCCATTTAGTTTTATTTGTATAGTGTTTTAACAATAGACATTGTCTCAATGCGGCTTCACAGGAATATAAAAATCCAGAATTTAAATTTATATTTGTCTCCAATGAGCAAGCCAGAGGTTAAGATGACAAAGAAAACTACTTATCACTTATACACAAATTCTATAATAATTTATAGAGATTTATAATGATAACAACACCACAAAATTAATCATGCACTAATACTTACTTATATATAATATAAACTACAACAGTCTTATTCAGGATTAAAAAGCAGAATGTGGACTGTGAATGATCATATCATTGGTCAGACGCAGGGGTGTTTTTAGGATTTGTAAACATCAGGGGCTAATTAGGGAGAGAGGGTAAGCAAGAATACCACATTTTTAAAGGATTTTTATGTAATATTGTTTAATAATAAAAACAAATTTACACAAATAGTATGCAACTTTAAAAATTTCATTCAGTCCTGACTTTTTCCTGACTCCTCCCATTATTTCAGAGTCTTGCTACTAAAAAGGAGTTTATTAAACATTTTTACATTACATTTTCTCTCTCACACAGGTATACCGTGCAATATTATCTCTTTTACAGCTTGTGTGTGAAGCAGTGCCGTGTAGATCCTTTATTATTATTATTATTATTATTATTATTATTATTATTATTATTATTATTATTATTATTATTTTACAATAATCTATTTTACTTGCACCTCTTATTTCATTCCTCATTGATGCTGGCACTACTGTATGTATTCTTCTTCTTTTTTTTTTAAAGCTTCTCTTCTCTTCTCTTCTCTTCTCTTCTCTTCTCTTCTCTTCTCTTCTCTTCTCTTCTTTTCTTGTTCTCTCATCTCTCATTCTCTCATCTGTCTTGCTGCTTGTATCTTTTCTACTTCATGTTCTTGGTGACTTTTCTATCCTATTTCTTTGAGGGTGGAATCATCAGAAAGTATCTCAGATACTGGACTTGTGCAAAACAGGCAATTACTATACTAGTATTTATAGTGCTGAGAATTCCTTTGATTGAGTCTGTTCTGGACCATTGTTCGCCTAAGCCATTTATGTATTTTAACTTAAATACTTGAATAATAGAAAGTCATGATGTTCAGACTGTAATGTATTGGTGCTTTAGCAGTTTATATTTAATTTAGGTGTATCTTTAGGCTTATTTAATTTCAGGATTTTATATGTCTTTGGTATGGAATAATATTCAAAAGGGTCCTATATGTCAGGGGTTTTCAGAATCAAAGACAGTGGGCCTCCTTTTTGACACAACATACATTTGTTAGCCGACTTTTATCAACTGTGTTAACATTAAAAATTAAAAGTTAGACATTTTTTTTAATTGCTGTCATGCTCAAGGGCTGTAAGATATTTTATTCATGTGGTGTGTGAGTGTGTACAGGTGTGTATTTTAGTCACGTGGTGTGTGAGTGCGTGTAAGTGTGTATTTTAGTCACGTGGTGTGTGAGTGTGTATAGGTTTGTTCGACTTAAAGCGGCGCTGTAAAGACCGATAGGTGTTGTATGACATTAAAGTATCACAAGAGCGGTTCTAGAGCATATTCGAGCGCACACTCTCACGGTATTTTGGCGTCATACATCAATTGGTCTGCGCAGCGCCGCATCAAGTCGAAAACACAGTGTGTGTGTGTGTGTCTGTGTGTGGAGAGAGATGTCAGTCAAAATCACTTACAGAAAACGACAACAGTGCTCAACTCCACTCAGCTACACTCCAGTGGCAAAATTCGGGATAAAACATTCGGGGCTAGATTAAAATAGCCCTAGCTATGCCCCGGGTCAGACGTACTGAATGAACATGCCTCTTACTTTGAGTCTAATGGTAGAGGAACTATTGATTCTGACCGAACTGCTTCATGTTGTTTGTGAATGAAATGGCTGAACTAGGAGAATGAACAAGGATTTGTTGACTCGCTGATGTTGTTTGTTCAGTTTGTCACCCTTTCAACAAGAAGAGAGAGGGCAGAAAAGTGTGTTTGAAAAGTGTGGAGCACTAAGACAATCATCTAAACACAGAGGTGTAAAAATGACATACAGTAATCCCCCACTATATTGCGGTTCATTTATCGCGGTCCCGGAATATCGCAGATTTTTATTTGGAACATAACCCGGTATATCGCGGTATCTGCGAACCTTGTAGTGAATTGTTTTTATGTTGAAATAAGGTAATTTATTCATAAAAATATAATTATTATTTACAAAATATAAACATTCATTGAAAATGAAGTAAAATGTTAATAAAAACACGTAGTGATGTTTAGGAAAGCGCGGTGCAGGGATGCTGAAAATCAAAATACAGTACGTCTGGAGTAACGAGTCTGGCCAATTGGAATGCCCCATTCATTTAATCACTGTTGTGATTGGCTGCTGGTTATACGTGCAGTTGGGGAAAGGAAAGCATAATTTGTTGGGCACGTCACTGTCCCGAGTGTTTCGTTTTGTTCTGTGTACGCTTTTTGTTTTGTTTTTTTGTTCTGCATCTTCTAAGGCTTCTGGCAAGGAACATGCACACATACAGAACTCACTATAAATGTGATATTTCCATGAATTTACCCCAAATTCTTGCAAATTGAAAATGCTTGCAAATGTTTTCTGTGTGTGTTTAAAGAGTGTGGGAGGTAATTTGCGGCTTAACCAATGAAAAAAAAAACATTTGGGGGTGGGGTTTCCGTTTATCGCAGGTGGTTTTGGAACGTAACCCCTGTGATAAACGGGGGATTACTGTATGACTATATTTAAAAATTATTGAAAACTATTCATTCACTTAAGCAAAAATGTTTATTTCTTTCCATGCCACTTGATCACCAATCTATCACTGATCTTGGAAAGAAATTAAACAGACCTTCTCTTAAAATTAGAGACGCTGATTTAAATAATTCTATTTGTCTCTTGAAAAACTTGCCATTTGTCTGGTGTAATGATGTAACTTACTGAAAGGGTCACTGAGAACATCAGTAAATGAAACTGAGCGAATCTTTTTGGCGAACAGAATCAAAAGATCCCACAATTCCTGTTCTTATAATGAAGGATTCATCAAAAACATTTTATTTTCATAACATTTTATTTGTCTTTTATACTGCTGAATAAACTACTACATAGAAGCAGAAATTGCAGTAAAATAAAGCAAACCAAAACCTGATTAGGAAATAGGTAGGCTAGGCTATGCCAGGCTATGCTAAGTGAGGCTAGGCTAGGCTAGACTAGGCAAACAAATGTGCGTCAAACAAAAGCTTAATTACAAGGTACAACAAAGGAGCTTAACTCGGGTAGCAAATTCCTCTGTCACTACTCACTTACCACCAAACAGGTGAACCAACTGAACAAGGGAAATAAACATACAACCAAAATAGAGTTCAACTCTAATGTGCAGTGCTGCCCTCTGGTGATCTAGCAAGGAAATATCCCAGGTATCCATGATACTACTCATATGCTGTATTATAAGTTGTGGGTGTGTTATTATTATTTTTTAAACCATTGTAGAATAGCAAAACAATGAAGATGCAGGCTTGCTTGTCACCATTTTCTACATTCAGAAACATGAAAAGATAACTAATTATTTAAAATTGTTTTTTTACACCATGGATTTTTAGATTTCTTAATTATTTACCCTGAAATTGTCCCAATTCAATTTTGATCCATTGTCATTTTGCTTGCAGCCAATTTACATATCTTTGATATCTCATTTAAAAGGAGCACCCACAATGCAGATTGCTCTTGACAAGCAAAACAAAGCAAAACAGACAATTATGATATAAAAGCAGAAGATTTTTCACATTAAGGAAAGGTTTGACTCTCTGACAGTACAATTATCAAGAATCATACAGACTATAAGGCGGAATGTGTCACAGATGGCACCAAATGCAACAACAGAACCTTTTTAAATTGATTTAATTTAAATTGTGATTTATTTTGTATAATAATTATTTAAATAATAACATAATTAAACTTTATTATAGTGATTATTACCTTTTATTATCAGTTCCTGCTTTTAGTTTTGCTTTTCCTGTTTGTTTAAAATAGATTTAGGACATGTTCCCCATGTGAGACTGAATGTAAAGCCAGAATGCTTCAGTAAGAATCAAGAATCTTTCAGTAACATTAGTGACACAGTCATGTGAGTGATGCTGTGGGGTGGAGCTTCATGAATCCTGATGATGTTAACATATCAGTGTACAGAAAGAATAGTGATGATATGTAATGATCATTCATCATGTTCACTGTTATATTCATGTGTCTGTGGCTTTCACTGGGTGAGTAAACATTTTTATCATTGCAAAAATACTATGTTCTGAATTAGACATGAACACGCATTTTTAAAAAGTAGCAAATTGTGAGTATGATTTGTTTAACACCTTATTATTCCTTATTATTTTAAGAAACAATATATTCTCTTCTCTATGACAGGTTACTCCATGGCAGATTCAATAAAGCCACTTTTCACTCATAAAGTTGTAGATGAAGGTGTTAATGTTACTCTTTCCTGTGAATATGAAACAACTGCAACAAACAACTACCTGCAATGGTACAGGAAATATCCAAAATCTAATCCTGAGTTCCTTCTTTATATTTACCAAAGTGGAGATCCAAAATCCGAACCTCCCCCAAGAATGTCTGCTAACGTTAAAGATAAACGAGTGGATCTGATCATCTCCTCTGCTGCTGTATCAGACTCTGCTCTATACTACTCTGGCGCCCACAGTGACAGGAAATCCAGCTGCACTGTACAAAAACTTTCACACAGTTTTGCTACATGCCCATTTGGGGAAGTCTCTCTTTCTTTCTTTCTTTCTTTCTTTCTTTCTTTCTTTCTTTCTTTCTTTCTAAAGATTTATAAAGAGTTTATATTATTATAATGTTTGATTAAGGATTATTTAGGATTAAATACATTTTAATTAAATTAATTAATTAATTATTCTATAACTATTCTATTTTTGCCAGGAAACCAGAACTTTCTCTGTTACTTTAGACAGAAAGTTAAACAGAAAGGTACTAAGACGGTCCAATTAAGAACAATTCTGAACTTCAGTGAAGCAGCTGAGGCTCTGTACAGGTTCAGGAGTTGAATAAAGTTCTGCAAATTGTTATTTCCATAATTTTTTTTTCATTGTCTGTACCGCTTATCCGATCTATTCTCGGGGAGCCTGTGCATCTCAGGAATCATCGGGCACCCTGGATAGAGTGCCAACCCATCGCAGGGCACACACACACTCATTTACACACTACAGCCAATTTAGGGACTCCAATCAGCCTAGAAGCATGTCTTTGGACTGTGGGAGGAAACCGGAGCATCCAGAGGAAACCCACCAAGGACTGGGAAAACATGCAAACTCCACACACACAGTGAGTGGGATGCCATAATTTAAAAAAAAAAAAAAAGGTTTCTTATTCTGAGCAGGCTTTTATCTGTGCAAAAAATGAATAAATGAATAAATTTAATCAGAAAAGACCTTGGTGTGTTAAAGTCACTTTCCTTTCACCACAAGATGGCACAGTCTGTTATCTTATTGTTGGACAAGTACTAGGATTCTGATGCTGACTTCTTTGATTATGAATACTACTTTACATAATAATAATAATAATAATAATAATAATAATAATAATAATAATAATAATAATAATAATAATAAAGCTATTTTTCAGCCTTACATAGATAGAACTTTTATATATAATGCATTGCTTAAAACAGACTGTAAATGATTTGTGATTTTAATGCAGTCTAGAAAGAATCAGTCTAGATCAGAATGTTTTAATAATCTCTGATTGTTTTCAACACATCATCAAGCCTTGCATGCAGTTTGCTTTAATCAAGAAAGGAAACTGAAATTGCAGTAGGCCTATACATGCAAATTCTGTAAAAAGGCATGATCTATAATATATATTTTTTACTCCAGCAGAGACAAGCACGTTATAGCTGCAATAAATAAAAGCACCTCTGTACATTTTGACTTGCAATGTGATGTTTGTCATGAGATAATTATATACTACACCCTTTATTTGTACACAGTTTCATGTTTAAATGACAAAATAATGATATTAAAAACCAACAATTCTGATGACACTAATTTAAAAAATAGATAATGAATAGACAAGAGAAAGAAAAAAGGCTGTTTTCTTCCTCTCCACACTGAAATACTCCCCAAATTGTTTGTAATCCTACTATCTCCTACCAGACTCCACTTCCCACAATGCACACTCCCAAATTTATTAGTTTATTTATTTTATTTATGTATTTTTCGTACTTTCAGTTTGTGTCTGTTTACTATCTGCTCAGTTGCTCATGTGAGGCTGAATGTAAAAAGCTTCAGTATAAATCAACAATCTGTCAGTAACATTAGTGACACTGTCATGTGATGCTGTGGGGTGGAGCTTCATGAAGCTTTATGATGTTAACATATTAGACTACAGAAAGAGCTCAGAATATTTTCATTTATAAGCTCATCCATCATGTTCACTGTTATATTCATGTGTCTGTGGCTTTCACTAGGTGAGTTAACGTTGATTTTTGTATATTCAGAAATTTTAACTAGATTAGATAGTCTTAATTGTATAGTGTTAGAAAGCGTTATGTAAGTAATTCTGGCTTGATTGTATAAAGTTTAAATACATTATGTTCTCTTCTCTATGACAGGTGACTCCATGGCAGATTCAGTAGAGCCACTTTTCAATTATAAAGCTGTAGATGAAGGTGATGATGTTACTCTGTCCTGCAAATACAAATTCAGTGTTTCAGGAATCAACTACCTGCAGTGGTACAGGCAATATCCAAAATCTAAACCTGAGTTCCTGCTTTATATTTCTACAAATGGAGATCCAAGTCAAAACATCCCCCCAAGAATGTCTCCTAAAGTTCATGGTGATGAACAAGTGGATCTGATCATCTCCTCTGCTGCTGTATCAGACTCTGCTTTATACTACTGTGCTCTGGCGCCCACAGTGACAGGAAATCCAGCTGCACTGTACAAAAACCTTGACACAGTTTTGTTATATTGAATACAGTTCTACTAGTGAATTAAAAAAAATTACATATGTATGTTGGAGGACTCTTATTACTAGTAAATTTATTATTAATAAATGTATTATTTTGAGACATTTTTAGACATTTCTTGATGGGATTCCAGACTTTTCAGTACATCATGCACACACACATTTCCTCATTCACTCCTAGCAATTTGTAATTAAATTAGAAAAGTGTGGAAAAGAAAAAAAAAGAAAGTGTGAAGCAAAGACAGAATTATCTCTTAAAAGTTTTAAATGGTTTAAAGTAAGATAACTTCTCAAAATAGACCTGCACAAAGGAGAAATAAAGCATAATAACATCAATAACATCAAATCCCCTGAACTGTTATTGTACAACAAAATAAAACTGAATTTATAAATTTTTTTAAATATGCTAATGAGACAGGAGGAGTGCAGAATGTCACGTGAAACTTCCGCGTGTCCTAATTAGCATATAACAACAACGATGGATTCTCATATTATTATGAATTCTCATATTAAACGTAAGAAAAAAATCACAGATTCAGTGAAAAAGAGGTGTGCAGCTGCTTATCAGACCTACTACAACCAAAGTAGAACACACATAGGTACAGAAATTACCTACAGAAATTAGAAAGGTGGAAGGAATGGAAATGCAAATTGCAGTTCTGCTCACTCCCAATTTAGACTCACATGACACTGCATAATATTTTCATTTTCTGAAAGCTGAAAGCAGGCTAATTTATTACAAATCAGAGTAACTGCTATTCAACGCACACTCTGGTGTATATTGCTTATGAGCCTGAATGCAATAAATACAGTTTAAAATAATAAAGCTTGTGCATTGAGCTACTAGCTTTGTTTGTTTACTGATTTGATGTTTTCAGCTATCTAAGTGAGTATTAAACTTTTACTCACAGTGTTTGTGCTTTCTTGGGAAATGTCCGTCATGTTCAGACACATGCTTTTACAGTCATGTGACCTGAATATATTTGCATACATAATAGTGGTTGGGCGGAATATTCAAATAAATTAGGTTGTTTCTTTTTTATGGTGTATGTGTTTGTGTTGTTTTATATTGAAATGACACTTTATGTCCTGACACTTACATCTGACTATAAAAAATTGCTGAATAAGCATTTTTTTTTTCAATGAGAGAACGTATATTACTTTAACGGCCCTGTTTAGTTGACCATGTAGCTTAAACCCCATTCTGCCATTCAACAAATCAGCAACCCTTAACCACTGTCAAAGTATCTCTTAATATACAACGACAGACTTCTGTACAGGATCACAACACAAAAGAAAGAAACCAATGTCAGGAATGGCATTCAAACCCACACCTCCAGAAGAGACTTCAACCAGATGGCCGAGTGGTCTAAGAAGCTGCGTTCAGGAATCTTTATGAAATTAAACATATTAGAGTATAGAAAGAATACTTCCATTCAGCTAATGTTTATGGTTAAAAAAAAAGAACCATTCAGCTAATTTTTATAGTAAAAAAAGAAAGGAGGAATACCTAATAAACTAAGGTGCACAAATAGACAAAAGGTCAAAAAGAGAGAAAAAGGAAAACAAAACATCCAAAAAATCCAAACAAAATCACACAAAAAGTTGATCAGCAACAGTGGAATAGTTCTGTGTTGTATTAGTGACTCAGTTCACTGTCACTGATACTGTGAAGTGATGATCTGTGTAAAATTATGCTCCAACAGCATCACTTCCTGGGTGTGTCCTTCTAGAGACGTGTAAAGCCTAGTTCACATTACAGGATTTTAAGCCCGATTTAAGCACGATTTGCAAATTAACGAGCTCGCCGACAGATCGGTCTGTGATCGTGGGAAAATCAGCGGGTGATCAGCTCTCGGCAATCTTTATATGTGAACTATTCAACGACGCATCAAGAGGCTCACTGACGCGTCGGTGACACCTCGCAGACAAAATCCAGATATCTGGCATGTTAAGGCTAGTTCACACTACAAGACTTTAACCGTCGGCAGATCGCTTTGCTGTTCAGACTACATGACTTCACTGTATGTCTTTTTGTCCTTGTGGTGTTCACACTACGCGACGCTTCGTAAATGATCCACAAGAGGGGGTCGCACACCACATGATCTGACAACAACTCTGCTGCTTTTCTTCCGGTGACCGCAACCTGTTGACTTGCTCCTCTCATTGGCTGGAGGTCGTAGCTACAACTGACACCACGTGATGTCGAGTCAGCTGACCATCCCAGATATTTAACATGCCAGATATCTGGATTTTGTCAGCGACGCGTCAGTGAGCCTCTTTGATGCGTTGTTGAGTAGTTCACACATAAAGATTGCCGAGCGCTGATCACCTGCTGATTTTCCCACAATCACAGCCCGATCTGACGGCGAGCTCGTTAATTTGCAAATCGGGCTTAAATATCCTTAAGTATCCTAATGTTTACTTTATAGAAATAGGAAGTGTAGTAAATAAATATACAAATCTTTTAACCATTAATTTCTTTTAGAACATGTGTGTGTATTTTACATAATGCTGCACATCCTGCACTCTGATTGGTTAAAACAGAGGGAAGCTACAGTTGAGGCTTTGTACACAAGAAATGCTTAGATGCTTCACTGAAGACAGAGTAGAAGGAAACTTGACATTTACTGTAACATAAAAAGGAAACTTTCAGAAGAACAGAGGAAATTAAAACATGATGGTTTTCTGTATGTTTCTGTTTTTTACCATGTTCATAGGTAAGCTTATATTTTATATATCCCCATATATCATGTTTAAATGTTTTATAACTAGTAAAGAAATGTTTCCATGTGTGAGTGTTTTAGATTGTAAGCATGTACTGTATGTATACTGTATAATATAAAATGATAATATTCTGAAATAAATGTCCTCTTCAGGTGAGAGCACACAGGACAGCATTACTCCAACATCTTCTGCTGTCTATGGTAAAGAGGAGCAAGCAGTTACACTCTCCTGTGATTATAAATACACTGTTTCTATGAACAATCTACAGTGGTATCGACAATATTCCAATGCAGCACCAGAATTCCTCGTTCTATTGACGGAATCGGGAGGGAATCAGACAGGTGATACTCCTCATCCTCATTTGTCTGCTAAAGTTCATAAGAGTCTGAAGCGTGTGGATTTGGAGATCTCGCCTGCTTCAGTATCAGACTCTGCACTGTACTACTGCGCCTTGCAGCCCACAGTGACAGGAAAGTCAACTTCACTGTCCAAAAACCTACAGAGACCTCAAACATGAAAGTGTTAAAGAATCACAATAAGAAGAAAAGACTGGAAGCTATGCATAACATCAGCATTCTGATTATTGATCCAATAGAAATGTATGTATATAACCATATATGAATACTTTATTTGAATTGAATAGACAAAACATTCTAAGTGAATCCAAATACAGATAGAAAAGTTAGGTGTGTGTTTGAAGAAGCCACATGTTCACTCCCTCTGCAGTATTAAGTGCAGTTCTCATAAACAATAGTGGCAGGTTTGATGGTTTATTTACTTAATGACAGTGTAAAGATCACATGCTGGAATTTGATTATGTTCTAGGAATAAAAATGTGGATATTGTACAACTCTTTTGACAAGCAGCTGATCTGATTTAATTTTTTTTTTATGTTTGTTTGTTTGTTTCTCAGCATGAGATTTAATGTGTTCATCATGTGTGTCTTTGCAGGATCTTTAATATATTTTTGAGAATTACAGGATACCTGAAAGTATGTATAACTAAGAATAAGAACTGTGGAAAATAAAAACACAGTTTCCATCACACAATCAGGAAATAAATAAGCTCTACTGAAATAGTGCTCCATAATCAATTCTTGAGGTAGATGAGCTACAACAGCTAAAGACCACATCGGGTTTCATTCCTGTTCACCAAGAACAGAAATCTAAGACTACAGTAACAACCCTGTAAATGACATAAATCATACTAAAATATTTTTTTTAAAATCCATAGCAACCACATGGGACTCCATTACAGCTTCCTAGTGTCACCCTATTGAACAGATGAGACCTTGTAACAGTTACCAAACCATACCCCACCAGCCACCTGAGTTTCTTTAGCAACCAGCTAATTCAATTTTATTACCAACTGGAATCAATTTTTAAACTTACTGCAAATATCACAGAAACTACTTGAAGCCTCATAATATTCACCAAGCTATACTGGAGCAACAGTACAGTTTCCAGCAAAGAAGCTACAATCCTGTAAACTTGACCTATACTGAAACCTCCACCTGACACTAAAGCAAGCTTGTTCTACAAGAATTGATTTTAATCTTCATGTCCACCGAGATTAATGATATATTTGGCCCAATGGCAAGAGCTGCTTACTTGGTTCACACTTAGCGTCTGCATTCCAAAAAAGGTTCAAATCCCACAGGAGCCCTCACTTTATTGTTAACTTGACTTTGTGTAACCGAGTTCCTTTTACTCGGACCCCAGTCCATATGAACAGGAAGGTCATACAGTTACAGAGTACAGTGACCCTCCATTGGCACACAACAAGCTCGTTTGGGACAACCTGGCTCGTTGGTCTAGGGGTATGATTCTTGCTTTGGGTGCGAGAGGTCCCGGGTTCAAATCCCGGATGAGCCCTGGTTTTACATGGAATAGAGTGGTTGGGACAAAACTAATGGGAACTTGTGCTGCCGGCTTGGTTCTTGCTTGGAAGCTTGTTTTTCCAGAGGTCCAAGAAGGTTCAAATCCCCCTGTAATTACCTCTGAAAATTAAAGCTCCAACCTGGAGCCTCTCTTTGGAATATGGGGAGCAGGATAGAGAATGTCACACTTTGTGGAGACATGAACCTCTGAAATATTAATATAATAGAGTACAGAAAGACCTCAGAATATTGTCGTTTTACTAACACCATTCATCATGTTCACTGTTATATTCATGTGTCTGTGGCTTTCATTAGGTAAGTTATCATTGATCTTTTCAGAAAGGAGATAATAAATTAATGATTAATTAGCCTGTGTGATGTTAAGAAAAAATAGAATATGAGTTATATAACTCAAAACTAAAAAATTATTTTGTTCTCTTCTCTATAACAGGTGACTCCATGGCAGATTTATTAGAACCACTTTTCACTCATAAAGTTGTAGATGAAGGTGATGATGTTACTCTGTCCTGCAGCTACAAAGACAGTGGTTCAGTAAACAGCCTACAATGGTACAAACAACATCCAAAATCTAAACCTGAGTTCCTTTTTTTCATCACTCCATGTGGAGGTAAATCCCTATGCCACCACGTCTGTCTGCTAAAGTTGATGATAAAACTAAACAAGTGGATCTGATCATCTCCTCGGCTGCTTTTAATGTTTGATAATATACAATTAGAAGGTAATTTATTCATAATCACACTCTCTGGTATCACCCAGATGAGGATGGGTTCACATTTGAGTCTTCCTCATATCGTCTCACAGAGTTTTTTCTTGCCGCTGTTGCCTCAGAGTTGCTCATTAGGGGTAAAGTTAATTTTCAACTTTGTAATTTCTATTCTGAAATTCTGAATTTCTGTAAAGCTGCTTTGAGACAATGTCCATTGTTAAAAGTGCTGTACAAATAAAAATGAAGTGATCTGAATTGAATTGAACTGAATTTCATTACCTTTTGGTTATAGACATAGCAAATTTACTTATGAGAGATTTTGTTTAAATCTGGATCAGTTTCCTATGATTTTCCACAGCAAATTATCATAATTATTTATAAATGTACAAATAATTTAAAAACCACACAAACAGATAAAGGCTTATAGTATTGTATAGATGATGAATCTTGAAATACAACACCAGCCATAATGACTCTAGATTTCTGTCACTGACACTGTGTGAAGTGATCTGTACAAAATAACACTAAAACTGCATCACTTCCTGGGTGTGTCCTTCTAGAGACGTGTAAAGTTCAGCACATACAGCACTATTATACAGAATCCTCACAGAGCTGTGTTCAGAAATGGATCAACTATACAACTTACTGTACATAGTGAGATACATACCACTGATTCTCACTCTAGTTACAGGTAATTCATTTTCATCAGTTTATCAATAGTTTTAACTATCACAATCATATTTAATCAGTTAATTAATTACATTAATTAATAACCATGGTTTTTTTTGGCGACGCTACCCATGCACTTGGAGGGTTGTGGGGCTGTGGTCAAGGGAGGCCTGCCAGGTCGGGAAAGAGAGGCACTCTGGCAGGCGGTCACAATGGTTGTACCACGCATGCTTCCATTACCAGACGTGATTCAAGATCCAAACCCAGGAAAGGTTTGAAAGGCTTAGGCTCTTGTTGACAAGGTTTGCTGATATGAACTTGCATCCCAGTCTGTTGCAATAAATTCAATTCAATTCAATTTTATTTGTATAGCGCTTTTAACAAAGAGCATTGTCTCAAAGCAGCTTTACATGAGAAACCACATAAGAAAACAACAAACATATGAACAGACAAACAGACAAACAGTCCTAGATGTTATCCCAAGTGAGCAAGCCTGAGGTGACTGAGGCAACTGTGGCAAGGAAAAACTCCCTTAGATGGTATGAGGAAGAAACCTTGAGAGGAACCAGACTCAAAAGGGAACCCATCCTCATTTGGGTGACAATTGTGTGATGCAGATACAGCATGTGTATAGTGTTATGTGAATCAATAAGGAGGTTGTTGTCCATGGCGCTGCTTGAATATCCCAATCCTCACAAGCAGAACCCGGCTGGAGCTGGTCCATCTCCGGATGCCACTGGAGCCGGCACAGTCTCTGTATGCCTCGGGATGGGTAGAAGAAAGGAAACAATGGAACAGCATTAGCGTAGCTGCTGTTCATAATATTAGCAGTACTAGCTGAATGTGCATTTAATCAGATGTACTGGAGTGCAAGGTTATGGGAAGTGTTAGATGTATGCCTGGCTAAAGAGATAAGTCTTTAGTCTACATTTAAACTGGGAGACTGTGTCTGAGCCCCGAACACAGTCAGGAAGACTATTCCAGAGTTTTGGAGCTAAATACGAAAACGCTCTACCTCCTTTTGTGGACTTTGATATTCTGGGAACTACTAGAAGTCCAGAATTTTGTGATCTTAAAGAGCGTGGTGGATTGTAATGTGTTAGAAGACTGGATAGATAGGTGGGAGCTAAACCATTTAGAGCCTTGTATGTGAGTAGAGCTAGTTTATAGTCAATTCTAAACTTAACAGGTAGCCAGTGCAGGGATGATAATATTGGGGTTATATGATCATATTTTCTTGATCTGGTAAGAACTCTGGCGGCTGCATTCTGGACTAACTGTAGCTTGTTTATTGAAGATGCAGGACAACCACCTAGTAATGCATTACAGTAGTCCAGTCTGGAGGTCATGAATGCATGAACTAGCTTTTCTGCATCAGTTACAGATAAAATGTTCCTAAGCTTGGCAATATTTCTAAGATGGAAGAAGGCTGTTTTTGTGATATTGTAAATATGGTTTTCAAAGGATAAGTTGCTGTCTAATATTACACCCAGGTCTTTCACTGTTGAGCTAGTAGTAACAGTGCATCCTTCTAGGTGCAAGCTGAATTGTGAGAGCTTCTGTGTACTAGTTTTTGGGCCAATAAGTAATATCTCCGTTTTGTCAGAATTTAATAATAGGAAATTATCGGCCATCCAATCTCTAATATCTTTAACACACTCAGTTAATCTAGACCAGTTAGATATTTCATCTGGTTTTGATGAGATATATAAAGGTGCACGATCCGGGCCGCTGTCTTCGGGACTGTGCACTGCATTGATCTGCACGGATCTCCATTGGCGACCCGTCAGTCTTACAGCATCTGTGTCCAACCAACATGGAAATACAGCCCACGGTTGCGAAACACCTAGACCCAGGGTTAGCTTTTCTTGATCCCCTCTAGCACTCCGAAGCATTCCGTACGCATGAGTTGTGGAAAAGACGAGGTTAAAGGGCACACAAGCGACGAGGATGGGATTCGAACCCACGCGTGCAAAGCACAATGGATTAGCAGTCCATCGCCTTAACCTCTCGGCCACCTCGTCAGACGCAGGTGTGGCACCCACGACCAAATGTCCACAGAGACCGCAACAATTCCGTAGTGGCGCGCCATAACTCAACGCGTTTAAACAAGCCTGTTCCCAAAGCAACTGGAGCCCATCCCACGTGCATTAGCAGTCTGTTTCCTTAACCTCTTGGCATCCTAGGTCACCCACATGACCTTACACCTCAGTGCACCTGGCACTTGCACTCCATTGCCCAAACCTCTTGGCCACCACTTCTTATGTCGATTTTTTATTCTTGGTTGAATTGTTGTTTTGTTGGTAGCTCGTAACCATGGTAAGGGCACGACTGATGCGGCTCACACACGCGGAAACCGTGATTTGCGTACCGTTCTGTGGTTGTTTGGACTTGCTGTTTGAAAAAGCGAGGTGTGAAACGAAGCAGCCAGCATTGACACCAGTTGCCGAAACCTGGGAGCTATTTCAGCACCTGGGTCTGGGGGCTCCGGTACCATGTGAGCTCGTTTTTTTTTTTTGCAGCCAGGCAGCCAGCTAATGGCAACTCTTAAGCACATTTGCAGAAGGCACAGGAGCCACAACCCCTGTAAAGCCTTTGTGGTGCCAGAGCCCACAACCACTGCCTTGAAAAGACTCAGCTGGCAGCGGTGGGATTTGAACCCACGCCTCCGAAGAGACTGGAGCCTAAATCCAGCGCCTTAGACCACTCGGCCACACTACCCGAGGGCTCAGTACTTATAGACCTCTGTGGAGAGCACACTGACATACTGTCTGGGTGTGTGGTACGCAGGCTGCACAGATGAGGACAGACAAACTGAGCAGAGGGTGAAAAACAGCTCAAAAAATCATCGGCTGCCCTCTGCCCTCCTTGGATGACATGTCCAGGTCCTGCTGCCTCAGCAAAATCAAGGCCATCACAGGAGACTCCTCACATCCTGCTCATCACTTGTTTGACCTGTTGCCATCTGGGTGGCGCTTCAGGTCAACAAAGTCTCACACCACCAGACTTACAAACAGCTTCTTCCCCTGGGCCATTCGGACTGCAAACAATCACTGAACACACACACACACATTCTACCTAATAAAATGTGCAATTCTACTGTGCACTTTAATCTGTCTGTGAATTGAGTACAAGTTATAACTTAATATTGGCTTTGCACAAATTAGATTTCAAGCAAATATATAATTGGGAACATTTTGTTGCAGCTTAATGAATGTTCTGCTTATATTACAGTAGCCCTTTAAAAAAGGGTACAAGTATGCATATGTATGAAAGGAGAGTCCATAACCTGAGGTACTGAGATATTGAGAAGGGTTCAGTATTTATATTAACATATTTTTACATATGTTTCTTTATTGACATGCACAACCAATTATTACAACATTATTACAACAATACTAATTCTAACAAAGTCCTGAATATGTACAATATGGCTATATTTGTGGTCACCTAACCATCACACCAGTATGTGGGCATTCTCCAAACTGCTGCACAATTGTATAGGATGTTTTTATATTCTTACAAAAACATGTTCCAGCTCAATGAAGATGTTTATTACAAGTTTGGTGTGGAATAAAATGAGTTACCTGCACACAGCCCTGAACTCAAACCCACTCAACACTTTGGGATGAATTAGAATTCTGACTGCGCCCCAAGCCACACATGCCTGATGTTTTAGGGCTGTATGGACACATGGACATACAGTATCTCACAAAAGTGAGTACACCCCTCACATTTTTGTAAATATTTTATTATATCTTTTCATGTGACAACACTGAAGAAACGACACTCTGCTACAATGTAAAGTAGTGAGTGTACAGCCTGTATAACAGTGTAAATTTGCTGTCCCCTCAAAATAACTCAACACACAGCCATTAATGTCTAAACCATTAGCAACAAAAGTGAATACACCCCTAAGTGGAAATGTCCAAATTGGGCCCAAAGTGTCAATATTTTGTGTGGCCACCATTATTTTCCAGCTTTGCCTTAACCCTCTTGGGCATGGAATTCACCAGAGCTACAGTTTGCCATATATTTACAATAATGTGAGGGGTGTACTCACTTTTGTGAGATACTGTATATTGCCACTTACTGAACAATCATCTAATTTTTAATATTATTAGTGTATATTTTGCAACAAGTTTGAAGTAATATCTAAATAAAGCTAGTCTAAGTAGATTGATTGATAATGTTAAATTGCCCCTAGGTGTGAATGGGTGAGCAAATGGCTGTGTGTGTGTGTGTTTGTGTGTGTGTGTGTGTGTGTGAAAGAGAGAGAGAGAGAGAGAGAGATAAACAATTATTTTTTTTTCAATTATATTTCTGCACATATTTGGTAAGTTCGAAAACCATTTTTTTTGGTGTTAAGGTTTTTCTCTTCAGTGAACACAAGATGGCGCAGTCCCTTATCTTAATGTTGGTCTAGAACTAGAACGCCACACAACCTGCTCACATTCTCTGAGACATAGAGTATACTTGTTCTTCTATCATACATACTGCTGATATAATATCCTAACCCCTGCCCTGGTTACTCTTAGTGCCTAAGCTAATTTCAGAGATATCATTCTGATTAAACAACACAACTGTCCACTTAACACTAAACTGTCATAAGAATAAATTCTCATCTAATGTCATTTCTTTGGCACCTGCTGTGTCAGAAACATTAAAAACTAGAAACTTATATGTGAATGTGCCTTTATTCTTCTTTCTCTTCTTCTGATGCTACTGTGAGTACAGGAAAGTTTTATTTTTCAGATTTAACTGTTAGAGCTGAGAAATAAGGGATTAATTCAATCTTAATTACCAAGGGAAACTACTAATTTCTTCCTCATTCTTAAATAAATCATATTCTCTTCCACTTAGTGTTTCTAACATTAATCTACCTGCTGGTGTTTACACAAACTTTCTCTAATTTAGAGATATCACTAACATATGTAAAATAACATAAATACATTAATTTCCTGCTTTCAGTATGTGTTTACTTAAATGTGCTCTGGACAGGTTTCCCATATGAGGCTGAATGTAAAGCCAGGATGTTTCAGTAAGAATCAACAATCTGACAACAACATTGGTGACACTGTCATGTGATGCTGTGGGGTGGAGCAATTTTGAAGCTTTATGGTGTTAACATATTAGATTACAGAAAGATCTCCACTATTTTCACTGAGCTAAGACCAGTCATCATGTTCACTGTTATATTCATGTATCTGTGGCTTTCACTAGGTGAGTTAACATTGACTTTTTGTTATTACAGAAATATTAACTATATTATATTAAATATTAGTCTGTGTGGTGATGCAGTGTGAAAATGCAGAGTGTGGGTCTGACTTAAGTATTTCCTGATGATTATTTAAAGGTTAAAAACATTATGTTCTCTTCTCTATGACAGGTGACTCCATGGCAGATTCAATAGAGTCAGATTTCCCTCATAAAGCTGTAGATGAAGGTGATGATGTTGTTCTGTCCTGCAAATACAAATCAAGCTTTACAGGAAACAACCTGCACTGGTACAAGCAATATCCAAAATCTAAACCTGAGTTCCTTCTTATTGTTGACCAAAAAGGAGATCTAATTTCCAACACTGACCCAAGAATGTCTGCTAAAGTTGATGATAAAACTAAACAAGTGGATCTGATCATCTCCTCTGCTGCTGTATCAGACTCTGCTCTATACTACTGTGCTCTGGAGCCCACAGTGACAGGAAATCCAGCTGCACTGTACAAAAACTTTCACATAGTTTTGTTATATGGAAATCTATTATCTACTGATCATTTTGAATTTACATGCCATGTTTGGAGGAATTCTGTCTCTAATGTGATTTATAAAGAGTATATTTATAAATCACATTAGATTTTTGACACATGTATTATTAGGAGACAGTATGTTCATTCAGACACAAATCTATCACTTGTGAGCCTCAGTGATTAATCTCTGCTCCTCTGCTGGTCTGATCATGGAGACAGTCTTGGATGCACATTACAGAGTATTGTGACTAGCTCTGTACCAAGCTGTTTCTCGTGTTTCTTTGTCTGATTGCTATTTTGGTTTTGATCTCATTTTGTTTCATCGGTTTTCTGAGTCAGTCTAGTGTTTTTCGGATTAGTTTGCATCGTGGTTCGTCTTTACGGTTCTCTGACCTTTCTTGCCTGTCGTTTTGCATTATATTAATAAACTGCACACGGATCCTACTCACCCGGTGTCTGGAGGTTTGTTACAGCCATGCAGCCCACAGAGACACAAAACTCAAACAGACTGTACAAAAGTCAAGCTTGATTTTTTTCTCAGCAGGGGGAGATGTTTATCTGTTTCATTCAAATACAGGTTTCTTTCTTATTTCTCAAAATTCGCTGTTTATTTGCTTTGAATATCAACAATGATCCTCTTACATATGTTGTTAATACTTATTGGATGAACAATCAGAGAAGAAATCTTTTAAAAATAAATGTTAATCTTTAATCAAAAATAATTATTTCTGCTAAGGTTCATGCTGTTATTACCCTGATGCAATAAAAATGTAAAACAAAGTTAATATCAATGTCTTTAAATAATTTAAATTGCTGAGTTTTAATGTAACACTAGTGAACTAAAGACTTCACTCTTCATTATTTGGCAGCTTATAAAATAGCACTTGATCCAGCACTGATATTAAGGGAAACACTTGAATTACCACAGATACTTAAAAGAGCATTGAGCTTAATACAAGACGCTTATAAATTGTATTAGGGGTTTTATATTATTATATTTTTATGGGGAATTTTTAAAATTGTATCAGTCACTGCAGTGCCTCTGGTGTTTTGTTTAGACTCTAAGGGTGTACTATAAATGTGCTGAAGAATTTAATTTCACAATAAGAATTGTTTGATTAAAAAAAGATTATTGAAGTAATGCATTACTTCAAGCCAAGTATATGCAAATGTAATTAAGTAACAATACAGTAACACTTCATTAGTAATTATTAATGTGATATAATCAATTCTAATGAAATTAAATTAGTTATTATTATGTCCTTAGTAATAGATTGTCCTGTTTTCCACTTTACTATACTGTTCCAGATCATCATTAACTCTTGATTAACACCACAGGTATTATTAATATGCTGTCATTATGCAAAATCTTCTTCTTTTTAGACGGATCCTCTAATAAATACATTTGATTTTTCTATTTCAATTTCTACTCGGAATAAAGTAGAAAAAACTTGGAAATGTACTTACTTTTAAAAAGTTAGTATCAAAGGTTATAGTATTGTGAGTTATTGTGTCATTTTTTGTTAGATTCTAGAGACACAGCCCTGATCTCTAACTCCAAAAGATGTGTTTAAGAGGTGAAGTCAGATGCAGTGGGTTGATCAGCAACAGTGGAATAGTTCTGTGTTGTATTAGTGACTCAGTTCACTGTCACTGATACTGTGAAGTGATGATCTGTGTAAAATTATGCTCCAACAGCATCACTTCCTGGGTGTGGCCTTCTAGAGACGTGTAAAGTTCAGCACATACAGCACTATTATACAGAATCCTCACAGAGCTGTGTTCAGAAATGGATCAACTATACAACTTACTGTACATAGTGAGATACATACCACTGATTCTCACTCTAGTTACAGGTCATTTATTTTCATCAGTTAATTGTTGGAATTAACTAACAATCATGTCATATAATATTCATTTATTTTTTCAATATTTTGGGTATTACACAAATACCAATTTTTTAATGTTTTGATATTTATATATCAAAATATATAAAATATATAAAATATAAAAATATAAAATATATTTATATATATTTTTAGATTTCTTTACTGATATTCTTTTATACAACAGGCAGTTTTGCAAATAAAATTGGTCCAAAGGATGAAAATGCCACCATTTTCATGAAGGAAACAGACACTGTTACTCTGAACTGTTCATATGAAACATGCCGTGATTACGTTTTGCATTACTGGTACGAACAATATCCTAACAGCACACCGCAGTTTTTACTGTATAAAGGAGTGAGGCCAAGAGATGATGAAGAGCACAACCCCTCTGGCTCTCGATTCAATACAGAAACATCCCCAGACTCTACTGAACTTACTATCAAAGATCTGCAGATCTCAGATTCTGCACTCTATCACTGTGCTCTTAGAGTAGGCAATGAGAGACTGTACAAAAACCTATGAAATAATTTATATGAAGTTAAATGTTAAATATCAAAGATACTTCCTTTAGCAACTTATCAGTTAACCACAGACACAAAAGACATTTGTGGTAACATATGCAGCTGAAGAAAGAGAATAAAATAAAGAGGCACTGTGTCACTTGTTGCTGGTGTGTACTGTTTAAAATTTAATTCATTGTACTTTGCTGGCCAGTTTTTCCCATGATTCATTTAAATTAATTTTTATTCATTTATATGTATAAACACGAACTAAGATTTGTCATATATTCTAAGAAAAACAATATTGTACAATTTGTTTGTATAAATATCGGCAACACTTCACAACATTCAGAAGTGTTTCAATCAAGAAGTGTAGTATAATCTAGGGAAGAAGATGAATATTTTTTAGGTTGTCATGAAGTAACATTGTCAATCTTGCAGAAAACATTTCAGTGTGATGCAATAATTACAACTAAAAAATTACATCTAAAAACCCCTGGCATCACTCTGCCCCCTGGTGACACATATTCTGATCAACAGTGTCAGCTGCAGGAAGTGTGGAGCTCCACAGGCTATGACAGTAAACTCCTTCAGCTTTATCTTTCAGCAGATTACCATCTCTATCATGCTGATCTTTAATCTTCTACTGTTAATGCTTCTTCTAGGTATGTTCATCCTATATTAGTTTTCAGATGTTTTCATATTTCATTCATTTGTTTATTTCTTTTCTCTTTTTTCCACAGGGAGCCCATCAATGCAAGTGAATCTTATAACAGAAAAGCATGTCTTGGAAGGTAATGATATCATTCTGTCCTGCAATTTCACTGCTACTACAGGTGATAATATACAGTGGTATCACCAATATCCCAAATCCAGACCAGAGTTTCGTGTCTCCATCTATGTCTCTTATTCTGGAAAGCAGTCTGTCAAAGCTGATAAAAATCCCGAGGATCTGAAGATTTCCTCTGCTGCAGTATCAGACACTGCAGTGTATTACTGTGCCCTGAGGCCCACAGTAACAGGAAACTTAGTAACACTGAACAAAAACCTCTTGCCAGGTAGCGAAAGTGCTTATACACTGCTTTAAATTATCAGAAGAAATAATAATGCAGTGGAAACAGAGACATAAACTTTTTGAGATTTGTTGGAACTTTTGCTAGATTTGAGCAGTATGTGACACATTCAATACAATGTTCTGATCCTGAGGTTGTGTCGTGTTTTTTGTTTGTCATTGATAAGTGTATTCTGTGTAAATAATACCTTACTTTGGATAAAATAAGCTGTCAAATAAAAGAAAACTGCAGTTTACCAATGCAGGAGTTATGGTGTAGTATGTGTACTAAATGTGTGGCTGCTGAGAAAATCCATCAGATATTACTGTTACTAAAAACACTCAAACATTATGAAAAAGACTGTGCTTGGTAAAGACCCATATTAACAAATCTAGCAGTAAATGCAGTCAGTCTGCCTAAAGATATCTAAAACCTGGTTAGTTATGCTGCATTTCTCATTAATTAATGGTATTAACTAATAGAACTAATATAATTAATTCATTTATTTTTATGTCAATGTATTGGGTATTACACAAATACCATTTTTTAAATGTTTTCATATCTATATAATGTCTTTATTGATATACTGCATTAGACTGCTGTATCATCCAGGGTGTATTCCTGCATCATCTCTAGTGTTGCTGGGAGAAGCTCCAGATCCACCTGTCCAGGATGAAGCAGTTACTGAAGATGAATGAATGAATGTAGGTGTATATAGACAGTAGTGAATGTGTGACCAGGATAAAGCAGTTAATAAAATTAAACTCTGACTGAATAACCATTCATTAGGTTGCAGCTGCAGGAGACTAAGCAGCAGCTGCTTATATTATTTAAAAGGTAGATTGTGTGTATGTGAAGGTTGGATTTGGAGCTTGGTTCCATTGCAGTTTTATCCCACTGAAATTGTTTATTAGGTGTGTGAGGTAAAGCAGAGTTGTCAAGAATATGAATAAATATGATCATTATTTCTAAAGCTGAACAATAACTAAACACTCAGGATAACAATGTTATTATATCTACTTGGTTTTCTTCACAGTTGCTCATATTGCTAAACCATTTAGTTTCAAGTTACAAACCAGAAGAGGAAGTATTTTAAAAAGTTGCTTAATAATAAATTGTCATTTTTAGTGTATTTGTAGAAAAGGCTGTTGACAACAATTCATCCACCCAGAATACACTGTTTAATGT
The DNA here is from genome assembly GCF_019097595.1 of Hemibagrus wyckioides. Taxonomy (NCBI): domain Eukaryota; kingdom Metazoa; phylum Chordata; class Actinopteri; order Siluriformes; family Bagridae; genus Hemibagrus; species Hemibagrus wyckioides. The sequence goes on along the minus strand of NW_026690788.1, from coordinate 249,173 downwards.
AATCACAATCATCTTTAAGTAACCAAACATAACTATAAAATAAATACATATCAGTTTCTGATTGCCAGTGAAATGTAGTTAGAGTGAGAATGTTCTTTTAGCTGATTGTTTATAACAGACGTGTTCTTGAACATTAATGAGGAAAGGCTCAGGTGCACAGTTTATTCTCCTCTTGATCAATAGATGAAGAAAATTGTTGGAGGAAAAGTTTCTGTTCCTCTGCAGCTCTTTTTCTCTATAGACAATATTCTGTTTGTGAGACCTGTATGATTGTGATTAACACCAGTGCAATCATAGCTCCAGTTTTGTTCTTTGGTCACTACACTTAATTTACCCTACTGAATAAAATCAGATGGAAAAATATTTGAAGTGAACTGGAACAGCGATTTAGTCCAGGAACTCTATGGAACTCTGTATGGGAAGGCTATACAAAGAAATGCAAAAAATACTAAATATATACATTATATAATATTAATTATAGTTCGGAAGATATTGATTTCATTAATTTCAATTACCTTAAAAACCTTGTCTCTTGAAGTCTTTCTTATTTCCCCACAAGATGGTGTAGTGAGTTATCTTATTGTGGGTCAGGTGCTAGGACTCTGCTCACATCCTCCAAAGATGTAGACTCTGTTATAAATACTTCTTTGCAGAATAATATGAACTCTAATAAACATGCTTTATCACAACAAACAAATAAATGTCACAAGTCAAGACACTACTTATAAAATATAAAAACTAAAATATTTACTCATTTTAATTATTAGTAAATTTGATATAAAATTTAATAATTACAATAATAGAATAATTAGTTTATTATGTAAACAGTTTCAGTAGAGTTTCCCAAACAAGGCTGAATGTGAAGGCAGAATGTTTCAGTAAGGATCAACAATCTGTCAGTAACACTGGAGACACTGTCATGTGGGGTGGAGCTTCATGAACGTTTATGATGTTAATATATTATACTACAGAAAGAGCTCAGAAATTTTTCATTCAGCTAAAATCATTCATCATGTTCACTGTTATTTTCATGTGTCTGTGGCTTTCACTGGGTGAGTTAACATTGACCTTTTTGTTAGTTTAGATATTATCTGTTATTTATTAATTGCGTGGTGTTAGAAAGCATGGTTTCTGTATGTAATTCTGACTTGATTGTGTAAAGGTTACAAATATTATGTTCTCTTCTCTATGACAGGTGACTCCATGGCAGATTCAATAAAGTCACTTTTCACTCAGAAAGCTGTAGATGAAGGTCATGATGTTTCTCTGTCCTGCAAATATGAATCAAGCTCCACACAAAACTACCTGCACTGGTACAGACAATATCCAAAATCTAAACCTGAGTTCCTTCTTTATGTTTACCAAAATGGAGATTTAAGTGGAAATATTCCCCCAAGAATGAATGCTACACTAAAAAATAAGGATGTGGATCTGATCATCTCCTCTGCTGCTGTATCAGACTCTGCTCTATACTACTGTGCTCTGAGGCCCACAGTGACAGGAAATCCAGCTGCACTGTACAAAAACTGTGGCACAGTTTTGTTATACTCAAGGCAGTGTTCTGCTGGCGAGTTAGAAAAATCACACATTCACACTCTCCTAGAGCCAATTTGTAAATAAATTAGAATTGCACAAAAGATAATGCATGGCTCCACATATATCCCATTGAACTATATGTAGTATCTAAGACCATTCACTCAGAGCAGCAATAAGGACTGAGTTTTAGGCTTTGCAGCATATAATAATTAGACCTCATTCTTTGTCACTTCAGTTGGGACGGGGTTTATCTTTATAATTTACCACTGCAATGTGTGTAATTTGTTGCTTCATTTTATATGATGTGTGTACTTTAATTTGTTTGTGTTAAAGCATTACACAGGGAACCTGCTCTCCACATAGCATTATCTCTGCAGATAGAATATCCATGAACAAACCAATTCCTGTGATTTTTAAACAAGTGACCAGGACTACCTTATTCATTAGTGCATCATTAGTTTACATCTCTTTTGAAGTGTTCAGTGTGAGAAAGTTAAAATTTGGGTCCCAACTTTGAATTCACTTTTAACACTGAACACTGTTCCAAACACAAAGACCACAGATTATTAGGTATGCTTTTGTCATGAAATGGAGTGCAAGCAGAGACTCTAGCAAAAGCTTGAGAAAAGAAAAAAAAAGAAAGTGTGAAACAAAGACAGAATTGTCTCTTAAATGTTTTGGATGCTATAAAATTAATAAAAGGGCTAATATATTCTTATCCTTTATACCCTTTTATTTAGGAATAAATATTTTGTTAATGATAAAATGATAAAATAGCACGTCTGATGCAGTGGGTTGTGAAGTAACAGAGTTTTTTGTTCTGTGTTACTGACTCAGTTCACTGTCACTGATACTGTGAAGTGATGATCTGTGTAAAATTATGCTCCAACAGCATCACTTCCTGGGTGTGGCCTTCTAGAGACGTGTAAAGTTCAGCACATACAGCACTATTATACAGAATCCTCACAGAGCTGTGTTCAGAAATGGATCAACTATACAACTTACTGTACATAGTGAGATACATACCACTGATTCTCACTCTAGTTACAGGTAATTTTCATCAGTTTATCAATTAATTAATGGAATTAACTAATATTCATAGAATTAATTCATTTATTTTTAATGTCAGTGTTTTTGGTGTTACACAAAAAACATTTTTAGAATGTTTCGATATTTATCTTATATCTTTATTAAAAATTTTTCAATACAACAGGCAGTTTTGCTGATAAAATTTGGCCGAAGGACAAAGATGTCAACATTGTGGGGAAGGAAACAGACACTGTTACTCTGAGATGTTCATATGAATCAAGCAGTGATAGAATTCTGCTTTACTGGTACAGACAATATCCTAACAGCGCACCACAGTTTTTACTGTATAAAGGTGCAAAGTTAGCAAGTTCAGAGCAGTACAACCCCTCTGGCTCTCGATTCAATGCAGAAACATCCCCAGACTCTACTGAACTCACTATCAAACATCTGCAGATCTCAGATTCTGCACTCTATCACTGTGCTCTTACAGTAGTAGCACAGTGATACAGAGTCACTGAGAGACTGTACAAAAACCTATGAAATAATTCATTTGAAGTTCAACGTTTAATATCAAAGATACTTCCTTTACCAACTTATCAGTTAACCACAGACACAAAAGACATTTGTGGTAACATATGCAGCTGAAGAAAGAGAATAAAATAAAGAGACACTGTGTCACTTGTTGCTGGTGTGTACTGTTTAAAATTTAATTCATTGTACTTTGCTGCAGTTTTTCCCCATGATTAATTCGAATGAATTTTCATTCATTTATATGTACAAACACAAATTAGGATTTGTCATGTATTCTAAGAGGCACAATATTGTACAACTTGTTTGGGGATTCTCAACATTCAGAAGTGTCTAATTTAAGAGGTGTAGTATAATCTAGGGAAGGAGAATAATATTTTCAAAGGTGCCCCAAAGTAACATCAACTGTCAACCTTGAAGAAAATATCCCAATGGCATTTTCCCCCATTGTTCTCTTAAAGGTTTTGTGGAGGACAGGGGAGTCAGGGAATCAAACCTGAGGTAAATTTTATGCAGTGTGCTTGATGATGATGATACTTATGTATTTTGATTAAAAAAAGCACGTGTCTGGTGCCTCCATTGTCTTGGACTTGTACAGTGCAGTCAGTCTGCCTAAAGATGTCTTAAACCTGGTTAGTTATGCTGCATTTCTCATTCAATGAATGTCACACTTTGTTTAGTTTAATTATGTCTGTGATGAAGCTGTACTGCCAGAGAGAAGAGCTTACACACTCTGTACAGATGGCAATAGATAAAGTTTTAAAATGTTTTAAACAAACAAACTGGTAAAATTGGTACAGGCAATATCCAACATCTGACCCTGAGTTCCTTCTTAATATTCTTCAAAGTGGAGATGTAATTTCCAACACTGAGGCCACAGTGAGAGAATGCTAGATCCTAGATGTTGGACTCTCTCTGTGTATCTTACATATCCACATCAATGAATTGATATATGCAATTGATTTGATTTGCATGTTTAATATTTGACTATATATACACTTGTAGAAATTAATGTATTTATAATCACACTTTCTGGTGTCACCCAGAGGAGGATGGGTTTCCTTTTGAGTCTTCCTCAAATCATCTCAGGGAGTTTTTTCTTGCGACTGTTGCCTCAGACTTTGTAACTTTGTAATTTCTATTCTGAATTTCTGTATTTCTGTAAAGCTGCTTTGAGACAATGTCTATTGTTAAAAGTGATGTACAAATAAAAATGAAGTGAACTGAATTTAATTCCTTTTGGAAATAGACACAGCAAATTTACTCATGAGGGAGTTTGTTTAAATCTGGATCTAGTTTCCTATGATGATCACTATGGAAATTTTCATTCCATTCATTTTTCATATAAAAGCTTGATGTAGTGACCAGTGAGCTTATTCATCACATATGCAGTTCCACAGCAAAATATCATAATTATTTAAAAACGTACAAATAATTTAAACACCAGACAAACAGGTAAAGACTTATAGTATTGTATAGATGATAAATCTTGAAATACAACACCAGCCAAATTAATGACTTCAGTTTTCTGTCACTGAAACTGTGTGAAGTGATGATCTGTACAAAGTTACACTACAACTGCATCACTTCCTGGGTGTGTCCTTCTAGAGACGTGTAAAGTTCAGCACATACAGCACTATTATACAGAATCCTCACAGAGCTGTGTTCAGAAATGGATCAACTATACAACTTACTGTACATAGTGAGATACATACCACTGATTCTCACTCTAGTTACAGGTCATTCATTTTCATTAGTTAATTCACTGTATTAACTAATAATTAGGTTTTTAGAGTGTATAGTAATTTCATAATTTGTCAGGTCAATATTTTGGTTTTGAAAATACTTTACATTTTTATTTCTTAATGTTCTTTTCAACAGGCATTTTTGGAGATAAAATTGAGCCAACAAATGAAGATACCATCGTTAGGAAGGAAACAGAGACTGTTACTATGAAATGTTCATATGAGTCAAGCAGTGAAAATATTCTGCTTTTCTGGTACAAACAATATCCTAACAGCGCACCACAGTTTTTACTGTATAAAGGTGAAAGATCATTAAGTGCTTACAAGAGCAATCCCAATGATACTCGATTAGAGACACAAACAAGCAGAGACTCTACTGAACTTACTATCAGAGGACTAAAGCTCTCAGATTCTGCACTCTATCATTGTGCTCTAAGAGTTGGAACACAGTGATACAGAGTCACTGAAAGGCTTTACAAAAACATATAAACCAGTATAAATGAAGATTCTAGAACCACATCAAAGATCCTTCCTTTACCAACCTGTTATCAGATAACCACAGACACAAAGAATGTTTGTGGAAATTCTGTGGTATAAATGAATAAATAAAAAAGTAAGCAAGCAAGCAAACTAATAAATAAAAATAAAATGTGTTTAAAAATACCACAATACCACAATAAAGTCACACATCTACATTGTTATGATAAAAATGTATTTTATAAACACTAACGGATCCAATGTGTTACAGGTGCAAATGACATGAAATTAAGTTCATTGACCTTTTTTTGCCAGTTTTGTTAATTATTGACTGGAAATAAATAAATAAATAAATAAATAAATGTTATACATTTATTTGTTCCACCTTATGTCTTTTATGCATGTATGTACAGATATCTTATTTTTCCCTTGTGGGAAACTTTTACATCTATCCATCACATTTAAATATTTTATAATAGATAAATAAATCTTGTTTTTTTCTGTCTGGCTGCTAGGGATGTAACTGAACATTATTTGGATTAAACAGACACATCATGTGATGACAGAGAGCATCACTACCAGAGATATTATGTGACAATGACTGGGTGAGTTTGTGCACTGTGGAAAAAAATTATTTAGGCTTTACAGCTGGCTTTAGGGATGATAGTAGAGAAATAAGCTGACCATGTGCTGTTTAGAGCAGTTCTGTACCTAAGCAGGTGCTCTGGTACGCTATAGAGTGTACAGTTAGGCTGATTTTCCTATATAGACTCTCAAGGTGTCACCCAATCACTCATTTTCCGAAGCTCAGGAGTGAACCAGGGAGAGGTGCAGGAAGAGGGAACCAGATTTATACTGGTGGGAACATGTTCTTCTAAAGCTTGGGAAATGACAAGGTTATAGCTGCACAGAATCTCAGAGGGGCGAGAAAATTAAGCAGAGTCAAGAACAGAAAAAGCATAAATAGAGGGAGAGAAAGATATTAGATCAATCCCTTTGAGATTAGGATGATATCAAGGTTTTTTGTTTTGATTTTTGTAGTGGAATAGTGAAACTGAAATCAATAAGCTTGTGGTCAGAGATACCTGGTTTAGCCCAGGGGAACAGATCAGGTCAAGTGTGTGATCATGAAAGTGGGTGGGAAAGTTTACATGTTGCATTAGAATAAAGTTTTCCAGTACTGACATAAGTTCCCTGTTCATAGCACAATCCGTGTCTACATGGATACTAAAGTCATCAAGTCATATTACAGGTGAAGATGTTGTACAAGCAAGAGTAAGTAGTTCACTAAGGAGGTCGATAGATTAGCATTTTAAGAAGAGGTGTTGGACCAACCACCTTCAATGTCAGATAATGGAACTGTGAGGCAGCAATACTACCTGATGTCTTGGTCTGACAGTTCAACAATCCCTGAAAAGTAGAAATTAGGTGAATATTTGATATTCATTAATGGTATGATATTTGGTATTTATAATACCATGATATTTATAAATCTGTGTAGAACCAATAACCCATGGATATAAAAATAGATAGCTGTTGGCCCACAGTGATGACAGTTTTGTGTTGCATCACATAGGATCTCATCTGGGTCAGAAAATTTCAGAATTAATTTCATGTAGAGACAGGAGAGCAAACACCTCTCTCCCATCCTCATCACTACATTCAGGGAAATATTGATGGCATCATGTGCAACTTTACTGCTGTTTAATATGAAATTGCACTCAGTGTCAGAGCAGAAGACTCTATGGAAGATAATGAAAATGACTGGAAACATCAACAGGTTTTATCTAACACTTTTTTCTTACTTTTACCAGAAAATATACAGGTATGAAGCCAACAACTTTGTAGTTGATGCCTCCCACCCTTCTACCCTTTACACTTTACCGTATACATTTTAATACACTGAGGATACTATTCCATATTCCTTGATAACATATAAATAAAGAATAAAGTCTTGGTTCAATTCTTACCAATATTCTTTACAATATTCCAACACTCTTTTGTGGGAAACTTTTACATCTATCAATCACATTTAAGCATGGTAGATAAATAAACCTTGTTTTGCCTGTCTGGCTGCTAGGGATGTAACTAAACATAAATACATTATTTGGATTAAACAGACACATCATGTGATGACAGAGAGCATCACTACCAGAGATATTATGTGATGATGGATGGGTGAGTGTGTGCACTGTGGTGAAAAGTGTTTAGGGTTTACAGCTGGCATTAGTGAAGATGGTGGAGAAATAAGATGATCAGGTGCTGTATGGAGACGTTCTGTATCTAAGCGGGTGCTCTGTGTAAGCTAGAGCGCATACAGCTAAGCTGCTTTTCCTATATAGATGCACAAGGGGTCACCCAATCACTCAGGAGTGACGAGGTGAGGAAGAGGTGCAGGAAGAGGGAATATGTTCTTATATTAACCATTGTAGCAGACACAGAAAGATAATGGAGTTTGTTCGACTAATTAAGGATGACGTTCCCCGATCCTGCTGTTTTGGCCTTGGGTTTTGCCTTATAACTGCTCAGCACTGCCTGGAATTCACAGCTACAGAGCACACTGCCGACAACAGCACCCTTCACCTTCTTCTTACCTCTTTAAAAATAAAAGAGAACTTTTCTCACATCTGTGTTCATACATATATTGAGAAGAAGCCTTTATTTGTCATATATACATTACAGCACAGTGAAATTCTTTCTTCACACATCCAACTGAAATTGGGGTGAGTCATGATACAGCACTCCTGGAGCAGTGAGGGTTAAGAGCCTCGCTCAGGGACCCAACATGTGGCTTGAACCCCATTCTGCTGATAAACAAAGCAACAACACAAAGGAAAGAAACCAAAGTCAGAAGTGGGATCCAAACCTTGGCCTCCAGGGGAGGCTGCAACCTGACCGCAGCATCTTAGATCGCTCAGTCATCCTAACACATTAAACTGGAACAGATTATCAAGCTAAGAAGCTGAACTAAAATCAGTTAAACAATATCTAATCAGATTGACAGGTCCTCTGTTGAAGTGCAGGATTCTGTGTAGGTTTTGTAGAACTGCAGAACCTAAACTACACTATTCCAATACTCAACTGTTTTATTTGTTAATACTGATAAATCAAGTGTTAGTCATTTAGATAACATTTAGATATTAGATGTTAGGAGAAATTGGACTGCTAATCTTTCCTGGTCAATCAACTGGTCAATAAACAATAATCATCAGCATGAAATGGAATTTTCACCTGTTTTGTTGTGTTCAGTATTTTATTTATTTGTTGGGTTACACTCCACAATCATGGTTAATGGCTCATATGTAAATAAACACACTGGGCTTTGTAATTTTGGATTGGAATTTGAATTGTAGAGTTTCATAAATATTTCTGTTTTTACCTAGTCTACTAGAGGCAATATATATATATATACATCCTGAAATTTCACCCGAAAGCTGAATATCCTTACATTTTTGTGAGTAATGTTTATATATATATATATATATTTATATATATATAAATATATATACATATATATATATTACTCACAAAAATTTAAGGATATTCAGCTTTCGGGTGAAATTTCAGGATGCACCTAAAATGCACTATAACCTTTACAGATGAACTTAATTTGACCTTCTCTACACTTTTGAATGCACATGTCCAACTGTTCAGTGTTTCAGTACTTTTTGCATAACTTGCTGTTCTCTAACAAGGTGCTTAACGGCCAAATTCACAACTGGTGTTAATAAGTAAAGATGATTCAGAATAGTGCATTTTACTGTTGATGGAATATATTAAATACTGTTATATGTTATACTGCAGACAAAAGAAATAAAATGAAAAGAAAAAAAATGTAATCCCAATTATAGTAGTAGTTCTCCTAGACATCAGAGACACATTTCAAATACACAACACTGGCAATTATTTCTAAAGCTAGAGACCTGAACTAAACACTCAGGATAACAATGTTACTCCTCTTCTTGCTTTTCTTTACTGTTGCTGCTCAACCACACTGTACAAAAAGCACTACACATGACTGGAGCAGAGCCATGCTTTTCTCACAAGATGGAGCTATTTACATGTTTACATTCACTTCTGAAATGCCTGACTGTGAGGACAGTTAGAAGCTGAATCAAGCTCAAGTTAAGCAGCTGAAGCTTTACAAATTCAGGAGTTCAGGAGAGTAATGTTATGTAATGTTCTGGAAATTAGTATTTGTTGTTATACTTTGTGAAAGAAAATGACTTCTCGTTGTGGTTGTTGTGTGTAGCACAGCTTCAACCATAGCCTTTTCTGGTAGTTTGAAATTTGCACTTGCATCTGCCTTTTGTGAAATTAATTAAATAAATGTCCTGCTTGAACTTGAATACAATGTGGAAATATTCTCCACAAACAGCGATGTTTCAGTAAGAATCAACAATCTGTCAGTAACATTGGTGTCATGTGATGCTGTGGGGTGGAGCTTCATGAACATTTATGATGTTGACATATCAGAGTACATAAAGACCTCAGAATATTTACATTCAGCTAAAACTATTCATCATGTTTACTGTTATATTCGTGTCTCTGTGGCTTTCACTAGGTGAGTAAATTGCCTTGTTTATTGCATAAATATTAAAAGTTGAATTAATGGTTAAATAGTCTGTGTGGTGATGTGAAAAAGCAGAATGTGAGATTTATGTAACACTGGTTTGATCCACACATAGGTTACTGACATTATGTTCTTTCCTCTATGACAGGTGACTCCATGGCAGATTCAATAGAGCCAGTTTTCCCTCATAATGTTGTACATGAAGGTGAAAATGCAAATTTGTCTTGCAAATTCAGCGGAGTTTCAGTAACACTGTACTGGTACAGACAATATCCAACATCTAACCCTGAGTTCCTTCTTTATATTGATACAAGTGGGTATAAAAGTGACCCAATCCCACCACGTCTGAACGCTCATGTTGATAAAAACATACAACGAGTGGATCTGATCATCTCCTCTGCTGCTGTATCAGACTCTGCTCTATACTACTGTGCTCTGAGGTCCACAGTGACAGGAAATCCAGCTGCACTGTACAAAAACTTTCACACAGTTTAACTACACTGAAGGCAAACGTACAGTACTACTGTTTTTTCTTCTTTCGGCTGATCCTGTTAGGGTTTGCCACAGTGGATCATTGATCTGTATATTTTGATTAGATGCAGGTTTTACAGTGGATGCCCTTCTTGATGCAACCCTCTGTGGAAGATATTTTTATCCAATACTATAACACTCTATTTAATACTACTCAATTAATCCTTTGCTATTATCTGTCTCCAGCTCCACACTGACCTGACAGCTCAGTCAAGCAAGGCTCTAACTAAAAAAAGCCAAACTGCCCAGACTGGATGAATACAGATACAAGGTTTTCTTTGCAATCAGCGCTGGTTACAAGAATTGAGCTGCTCACGAATGAACATCCCAACAACCTCCGAAATAATCATCACAAAACATAGTCTTTTTATTCTTTTCTCTTATCTTTTCATAATATTCAAACCAAACCCTCTTTGCTGAGAAAGTCACTCCTATTTTCTTCCTGAAATATCAGGTTCTTTTTGGACACCATTATCTCTTACTTTTTAACTCTTTCACATTCCATTATAATCGGACTTCCGAGGTCAGTTATAAAAATAGTGGACATCTGTGCACTTATCAATAGGACTTTTCCAGCTTGTTTTCATCAAACAGTTCATTTTGACCTCCGAGGACAGCATGGGTAAGTTTCAGGGCCACTGCTCTGTCTTTGATTGCTTAGTTTTAATTCATTGCAAACAATGTTTTCTTTCACTTCTACACCTGCTGTAGTTTTAATCACAGTTTCCTTCCAATTATTCCTAGCTCTATCTCCTGCTACCCTTGACTTCTTACGACGTGCTGCGCTTCTGCTCAGGACCTTGGGCACAGCTCCAACCCCAGCCATACCAAGACTGAAACTCCGTCCAAGTCTCATCTACTGTCAACAAAGTCTCACACCTAAACCTCGTAGTGTTAAACCCTTCATTGTTAAAACTGTAAATAGAGGTGACCAATAAATTAAGGTGGTGCCTGACAACCCAACCATGCTGTCCTCTGATTATTTTCTACAAACACAAACAAGAATGCATTCATATACACTCTAAACACTCTAAAACATTCAAAACCACTTTAAACGCTCTAAACCACTTTAAACCATTCAAAAATTACTCCCACACCTCCCAGTTAATCTCAGCTTGAAAATGCACAGACTTGTGCAACCACCAGTGACTGGGTTGGTTCTGTGCTTAGGCCACAGTGGGGAGAATGCAGGATCCTAGACATTAGTCTCTCTCTGTTTATATTACATATTCACAACAATTACCTGATGTATGCTATTGAATTGATGTTTATTGGCATCTTTTTTTATTCAACAATGGCAGCAACAGAAAAAATAGATATCACCCTTTGGCACTAACATTCATTCATCTATCCATTTATCCATCCATTTATACATACATATACAGTAGCCATTTTGTTCTGGTTAAGGCAATAAAAACACATACAGTGATGGACATCAAGGACAAGTTTAGAGAAGTTAGAGTCCAAATAATTTGCATGAGGAATCTAGGATAGTGTAATATATATAAAACAGAGGCTAGTGCATTTGTAGTATCAGGTGATATCAGGTTTGTGTTTACTGACTGCACATTATAAACTCTAGCTGAAGGAACAAAAATAATAAGTTAATGTCTCTGTGCTGTGTCTCCAGATTTAAACTCACACTCAGTAAAACTCTTCTTACTGGTTCCTCAATTCCCTTTTATTAGTCTACTTTAAACTAAAAATCTAAATAAAACCTCCAAAATTCAAAAGACCATCCTGTAAATGTAGCACAGACACACCACCTCAGACATTTCTCTCACACGCTTAACTTATTGTATGTTATGAACAATAATTAAATAATTTTGGTCTTTTATTTCTTACTATCAGCACCTTCAAAGTAGAATAGATATTTACTTCTCATCCTAAACTGTGAACACACAGGTATATAAAGGGATTGTTTTGGATTTTTAGCAACTATGTCAATTTTGAGTACCAATATTTTATTACTTACCTTTGAAGAAAGGCTATATAAATTTAAAGATTAATTAATGATAGTAATTGTGAATAAGCAATGACATGAAATTATTATTTAGATATAATTACACTAATCAGCTTTCCTAAACTTACCTATTGGGCAAATGTATGTGTAAAGAGAGATTTTGTACGAATCTGGTTCTGTTGTTCTATGATCATTATTATGAAAAGTTTGCATTTACTTTTCATACAAATATCTTGATGTAGTGGCCAATGAGCCTATTTATCACATTTACAGATTAACAGCAAAATATCATAATTGTTTATAGTTTTCAAATAATGTAAACACCACAATAACAAGTAAAGGCTTATAGTATTGTATAGATGATAAATCTTAAAATACAACACAGCTACATTAATGACTCTAGTTTTCTGTCACTGAAACTGTGTGAAGTGATGATCTGTACAAAGCTACACTACAACTGCATCACTTCCTGGGTGTGTCCTTCTAGAGACGTGTAAAGTTCAGCACATACAGCACTATTATACAGAATCCTCACAGAGCTGTGTTCAGAAATGGCTCAACTATACAACTTACTGTACATAGTGAGATACATACCACTGATTCTCACTCTAGTTACAGGTCATTTATTTTTATCTGTTTATTCATTTTTGATGATATTATGATATTTAATCAGCTTTGTTAATGGTTTGCTTAACCTATTGCTGGCTATATATCGTCATATTGTGTAACTTGAGTGTGTATCTTGTTTTGTTTGTTTGTAATTGAAGAATTAAAAATATAATAATAATAATAATAATAATAATAATAATAATAATAATAATAATAATAATAATAATAATAATAATAATAATAATAATAATAATTGCTTTTCTCTCTAAACAACAGTTTGTTGATTTGGGAAAAATATTGTTGTTTTAAAAGATACTGTATTTCCCTAGTTTATTCAGTTACATGAGATAGAAAGTTTTTCAGAAAAGTCCACAGAGCCAATTCTGAATTTAATGAAAGCAGATGAGGCTCTGGACAGAAGTTCAGAAATTACTATTTGTTGTTCTAATTTGTGAATTTAAAGAAAAAAATACTTGTTTGTTAAAGTTTTTCTCTTTTCTCCAGAAGATGGCGTAGTGAGTTATCTTATTGTGGCCCAAATACAAGGACCCTGCTCACATCCCCAAGAATGTAGACTTCTGTGATTATAAATACTTCTTTGCAAAATAATATCGACTCTATCTGTTGTTTAATCCTACATACACAGTACTAGGCCTATAGGTACAGTAGGCCTATATGTACAATTTCATTACAAATGTGTGACCTACACTGATCAGGCATAACATTATGACCACCTGCATAATATTGTGTTGGTCCTCCTTTTTCTGCCAGAAAAGCCCATCATGCACTGTGTATTCTGACACCTTTCTATCAGAATCAGTATTAACTTCTTCAGCAACTTGAGTAACAGTAGCTCATCTGTTGGATCGGATCACACGGGCCAGCCTTCGCTCCCCACGTGCATCAATAAGCCTTGGCCACCTATGACACTGTTTACCACTCTTCCTTGCTTGGACCACTTTTGATAGATACTGACCACTGCAGACCGGGAACACCCCACAAGAGCTGCAGTTTTGGAAATGCTCTAATCCAGTCGTCCAGCCATCAAAATTTTCCTTGTTCAAAATGTTCACTTGGGGCCTAATATATCCAATCCACTAACAGGTGCCATGATGAGGAGATCATCAGTGTCATTCTTTTCACCGGTCATAATGTTATGACTGATTGGTGTAAATTGGTATTATATTTTTATTATTATTATTATATCATATTACAGCTGCATAGAATAAAATGGGATCTGGACAGATCCTCTTATCATAGGATAAGGTAAATACTCCACCCTTCCTTTATAAACACAGTTTCATGTTTAAATGACCAATCAGCAGATATGAGATCAAGTCAACTAGTTTTACACAGCGGTTTTATTAAGAGTTTTTTAATGAGTTAAATGTCAATAAAGAATAATAGATAAGAGAAAGAAAAGAGCCTGGTTTGTTCCACACCTCATGAAATACCACCTCATGAAATGTAATTCTATTCAATAAACATGCTTTATCACAACAATCAAGTACCCTAATATCCAAATACCACTTATAAAATATATATATATTTAAAAAACAAAAATATTTACTCATTTTAATTATTACAACATTTTTATTAAGTAGAATTTTTTCCTGCTGTCAGTTTTTGTTTGTTTACAATGTAAAGAGTTTCAGCACAGTTTCCCAAACAAGGCTTAATGTAAAGCCAGGATGTTTCACTGTCATCAACACTGGAGACACTGTCATGTGATGCTGGGGGGTGGAGCTTCCTGAACATTTATCATGGTAATATATTAGAGTACAGAAAGAGCTTTTTCATTCAGCTAAAACCAGTCATCATGTTCACTGTTATATTCATGTGTCTGTGGCTTTCACTAGGTGAGTTAACACCTTTTATTAGTTTAGATATTATGTATTGTTTATTAATGTCTGGTGTTATAGAAAGCATGATTTCTGTGTGTAATTCTGGCTTGATTGTGTAAAACTTTAAGTTCTCTTCTCTATGACAGGTGACTCCATGGCAGATTCAATAAAGCCACTTTCCACTCAGAATGTTGAAGATGAAGGTGATGATGTGACTCTGTCCTGTAAATTTGAAACAAGTGCTATAGGATTCTCCCTGCAGTGGTACAGACAATATCCAAAATCTAAACCTGAGTTCCTTCTTTATATTTACAAAACTGGAGATCTAAGTGAAAACCTTCCCCCAAGAATGAATGCTACACTTAAAGATAAGAAAGTGGATCTGATCATCTCCTCTGCTGCTGTATCAGACTCTGCACTATATTACTGTGCTCTGCAGCCCACAGTGACAGGAAATCCAGCTGCACTGTACAAAAACCTTCACACAGTTTTGTTACACTCAAGGCAGTTCTGCTGGTGACAATCCTTTACTCCTAAGTGAAATTTATAATTAAATTAGAAGTGCACTAAAGACAAGGCATGGCTCCACATTTATCACCTTGAACTGTATATATCATCTAACACCAATCACACAGACCAGCAACAAGGTAATGAGAAAAACCTCCAGAACTAAGGAATGAGTTTTAGGCTTCACAGGAAATAAGAATTAGACCTCACATGCTTTGTCACTTCTGCTGTGATGGAGTATATCTGAAATTTAACACTGCAATGTGTGTGATTTAAAGTTTTGTTGCTTCATTTTATGTGTGTACTTTAATCTGTTTGTGTTAAAGCATTACACAGGAAACCTGCTCTCCACATAGCATTATCTCTACAGATGGTATAACCACTACAGAACAATCCCTGGTATTTTTACACAAGTGACTAGAACTGCCTTATTTATTAGTGCATCATTAGTTTTCTGATCTTTTGCACAGTGTTCAGTGTGAGAAACATCAATTCAATTCAATCTGAACTCTGAACACTGTTCCAAACACAGAGACCACAGATTATCAGATATGCTCTTGTCATGTAATGGAGTGCAAGCAGAGACTCTGGTAAAAAGTGTGGAGTAAAGACAGAATTATCTTTTAAATGTTTTGAATGGTTTAAAGTAATATAAGTTCTCAAAATAGACCTACACAAAGCAGAAAGAAAGAATAATAACATCAATAACATCAAATCCCCCAAACTGTTATTGTACAATAAAATAAAACTGAATTCTTAAAAAAGTTTTTCGTGTGCTAATGAGACAGGAGGAGCGCAGAAAGTCACGTGACACTTCCGCATGTCCTAATTAGCATATCACAACAATGACGGATTCTTATAGAAGAAAAAAGTCAGTGAAAAAGAGTCTTTGTTACATGACAGTTGTCTTCAAGCTACTTTGTTTCTGCTCACTCCCAATTTAAACTCACATGACACTGCATAATTGTTCATTTACTGAAAGCTTAATGCAGGCTAATTTATTCCAAATCAGAGTAACTGGTATGCATTGCATGCTCTGGTGTCTGCAAACACGGGTAGCTGCAAACGAGACCATATCACACCAATGTTACGCTCCCTGCACTGGCTGCCAGTCTGATATCGAATTGATTACAAAATTCTGTTATTTGTCTATAAAGCTCTTAACAACTTAGCTCCAAGATATCTCTCCGATTTACTCACCACTTACAATCCTGCTCGGTCACTTAGATCCCAAGATGGTCATCTTTTGTGAATACCATGGTCTCGCCTGTAACGCAGGGGAGACAGAGCCTTCGCAGTAGCTGGTCCTAAGCTGTGGAACAGCCTGCCATCACCCATTAGAACTGCTTCCACGTTAGCTGAATTCAAATCGATGTTAAAAACGCATCTCTTTTCTTCTGCTTTTAATTGTTTGTAATGTGTATGTGTTTTCCTGCTTTCATCCTTTTTTATTTTTATTCCCTTTATTTTTGTACAGCACTTTGGCAAACTAAGGTTGAATTGAAATGTGCTTTAGAAATAAAATTGAATTGAAAATTGAATTAAATTGATGTATACAGATGTCGGCGCTTTGGTATTTAAATGCATGTGTTGTACTTCACAGAATGTCCACCAGGTGGCACATGGCACACCTCTGGCCTGAGCACATTATACAGTATAATCACTCAAAGTTTGCTATGTAGTCTTCATACTCTTGTTAAATACGCTTGTAATTTATCACGTTACATTAAAAAGTGTCCAGTAAATTTGTTAACTGCACATGTAATGTAGTGATTGTGAGAAAACATCCACAATAAATTCTGAAAGACATAAACACAGTTTCTAAAGAATATATTTTAATACTTTAATACATATATAATAATATTTACATTTTAAATGAATATATATAAATTTACCCGTGACTGTGTGAGTGTAAAGCTGCGAAGTATTTTATGTGCTTTGTAAATACTTAATTGCGCTGGTGTTGTCCTGCCATTTGCACATAACTTTTTTTTGTTCAACTTTAAAGATGCCTGTGCAAAGATAAAAATTAAAATGGAAAACCTCTTCAGATTAAAGTCATTATAATGCAAAATTTAACTGGTAGTTATTCCAGAAAAAAAGTCAAACTAAATATAATTGTGACAAAGTAGTAATATTTCGCGAATAAAGTTAACACTATGAGAAAAACGTAAAAATCACGAGATTCGTAGCAATACAGGATTAAATTCGTGATATTTTGAGAATAATGTCATTATTTACATTAGCATGTTTAGAGTGATGAATAATATATTAGGCCTATTTGTGTATAGTGAAAGTAAGGTATGAATAAAACGACTTATGCATATGCATAAAAGTGCATAAAAATGAAACTTGACTCATTGCATGCACATCCATCTGTTTTAATAATAAGGTAGGTATAACTTATCTGCTTTGAACATTACTCCAAACACGTTGATGTATATGGCCTTATAAATAAAACATTACAACTTAATCCCTACAGTATATTGCATGAGTTTAATACTGTTGCATGAAGTCAAACACATTAAATGACGTGCTTGGAAACAGAATTTCTCTCAGAAGCAGATTAAAACAAGCAACAATGAAAGTAAACGTGTGGAATTCATATTTAACATTTTCAGCTGTGAGTTTTCAATGTCATAACTTCATGGTTAAAAAGTTTAAAAAGTTAGTATGAAAGGTTAAAGTATTGTAAGTTATTGTGTCTTTTGAGACACAGCCCTGACCTCTAACTCCAAAAGATATGTTTAAGAGGTGAAGTCAGATGCACTGATTCTCACTCTAGTTACAGGTAATTCATTTTAATCAGTTTACCAAAAGTTTTAATTCTTACAATCATATTTAATGAGTTAATTAGTTGCATTAATTAATAACCATGTTTTTTTATTATTCATCCAGTCATTTCTTTATTTCTTAAGTCAATATTAATAAAACGTATAAACCAGTTTAAATGAAGATTCTAAAACCACATCAAAGATCCTTCCTTTACCAACCTGTTATCAGAAAACCACAGACACAAACAATGTTTGTGGTAATTCTGTGGTATAAATCAATAAATAAAAAAGTAGTAAAGTATATATATATATATATAGTTACTTAAATGGTTTGAGGAAATCGATGGCCTTAAATGGTTTGAGTTGACGGAACACAAACTGATAAAGTTAGTCTTGATTAATTTGAGTTCAGTCAACTCAAACCATTTAAGGCAATCGGTTTCCTCAAACCATTTGTGTAGCTAAAATGTTATTTGGACTTAATTACATCTGTTACCTGAACACAAACAGATTTAAAGACTAAGCAAAATCTAACTTTCCTTGGTTGCAGGAACCAAAAAAAAAAAAAGTCAGCTTCTTGGGGTAGCTGATATGAAGGGCATAAAGCAGCCCAAAAAGCAGCATCAGAGCACTGACCCAGGATTTTGAAGACATCACCATGTCATCTTCAAGGACAATCAAGACATACAAACAAAAAAACAAAGAGGCAAAACAAAATTAATACCAGTGGTTCCCATTAGAATGAACTAAACCTTATAATTACAACATAACAAGCCTCTGCAAATAGTGCAGATCATGTTCATGACTTTGGAGTATGAGCTTTACATATGACAATGATATAAACATACAGAAAACAATGCACATCAAATTTAGATATTATATTTAGATAATGTATTTAATGTGTGTGTTGAACCATGTTAATATTTTAGTAAAGTCTAAATCAAAGTAATTTTTGAAGCTTGAAAATACAGATTGCCTTTAATTGGACAGACAAAAGGAGAGAAAAAGATTTAAACGTACCTTTAACAAAAATCTAATGGAATTACACGAGGGTGAGTAAATGAATTATATAATCATCATTTGAGTAAACCTTTCCTTTAAGATTACTGAAATGATCAACTGTACAGCTACTCTAGCTGTATTTTTTTCGATGTCAACAAAAAGATCAAAATGTTTCAGAAAGTAGTCCTGATGAGCCTTACCGTGTGTGTCTTGAAAACATCTGACGAGTCTTCCTTCAAGTAAAGCGGCAGTCCAGCCAGGACAAGAGTTCCAATGACACTGATGTCATCCTGATCCTTAAAGACAAAACAAAAAATGACCATACTTTTAATTCCCAACTAAGCAACATTTTGAATTTATTAACATGATTAATGATGAGACAACATTCTAACACTGCAAACCTAGCTACAACATGTAACAGCACTAGTTATTACCTGGCACTTTATTACTAATCCACATAACAGGCAAATTCCTTTAGGCAGTTTAATAACAGCACAAGCACATTTTAAGGATTAGTTCATCCACACACAAAAATTGTCATCATTCACTTACTTGCATGTTATTCTACACTACTTTGTGTAATTTATTTATTTTGTTTGTATAGACTACTGTTTTAGAATGCCTTCATGTTTTTGTCTTTTCTGGCAACTGAAAACATTCATCATTATTATATTTAACTGATTTTAATTATTGATAATGTGACAATTTTTTTAACCTGTACAGCCCTTGAGTATGTTCAATGGGAATTCCACTTACTTGTTCATGATAGTCTTTTAATATTTTAGCCATCTGGTTGCCAATGGTACCATCCTTCGATGCCTTAGCTCTGAAAAGTGTCAGGAGTTGTGGAGTGTGCTTGTCCAGGGAAATGTAAAAGGATTGCTGCAAATTACAGGACTTGGTTACAGATGTATGTTATCTAGCTAGCGAACCTCGCTAATCATTTCATTTACACAATATCATATAGAGTGTAAAGCTTGCTGAACTCGGGTGAAGGTTTTAATAATTATTCCGTATAATATTTAGATAGATTTCGGATGATGGACTGGGACAGGAGGTTTTTGAGACTTTAATCAGTCACCATGTACGGTGAATTTACACAAGCTAATGCTAATGCTAGATAATGCAAACTAATGCTAATATTTGCCTGTTTATTCTCAGCTTAACTAGTTTACAAACTCACAGGTTCATTAACGTTTCGGCGTTAAAAAAGAAATTTTTGTATTTTTATGTCTCCCTTTTTTTTTAAATATCCTCTATTTCTGGGTGTGGGTGAAAAAAACACTGGTTTATCTACACTGTTAGCAAGCCTGGATAATTAACTTGGTAGCATCATTAAGATAAATATCGTAATGAGTAATGCAAACCTTTTAACCGGTAAACAAACCTTTCCTTTATTTTACTCAAGCTGTTTTTACTGTAAGGAACGTGACAGAATGTTAGATGTGTTATTATGAAACTGTGATGAGAAGAAGCACTTATGATGGGGCGGCGGGAGGAAATGTACAGTACATCATCTTTTTTGGAGAACAGGACATGTTTAGGCTTACATCCTGCTTCGTGTTAAGGTGTAAATTAAGTAGCCATCTAGAACACCATAAGTGAATTACAGAGATGTTTTTGTTTTTTACGTTTTAACAGGATGCAGTTGGCGTACAGCTGGCCTCCGTGGCTCCGATTCGGTTCCTGAGGACTCCTTCTCATCGGGACTCCATCAAAGCAGAGCTCTCCGGGTCCTATGTAAGCTTATGAATGCATGTGTAACATGACAGCTGTTTAAATCTGAAAGACTTTGATAATAGAGAACTCCATTAGGACTCCATTATGTAAAGTTAATTTCTTTTTGTAACTTTTCTGCTCTCTGCAGGCCTACCACTACAACCTCGTGGACGTGTTTTACGAGCTGCTTCTCTGCGGATACTTCACGAAGGGCTTAACGCCTCAGCCAGTAAGCGTCTTATCGGGAGATTTAAAAGCGATGCTTGAATGTAGTTTGAGAACAGGATCTATTTTATTTCATTTTGTTTTCCCATATTTTAAACCCTGGCATTAACGGAGCTTGTCGTCTCCCTTTCCTAAAGCTTCAGGGAGGACTCTCGGAGCGCCTGCTTGCGCTCATCAAGTGGGATGTAGACGTTCGGGAGCCTGGAGCAAAGATCTACTTCACAGTGCTTATTGTAAGTGTTCAAATATCTTCTGATGCCACGTTACACAAATGGTCAGCATTGTGTCTCTAAGACAGTGACATTACACTGGATTTGTGTTTGTGTCATTTGTTGATAGGATCAGCTTACAGGCCTTTTTGTGGTACTGTTCTCTCAGCCCCTGGAGCTCTACACCGACCCGCCAGCTTTAGCCAGCACGGTTAGGCATCTCCTCAGGCAGCATGTCGAGAAGAAGATGGTGAAGACTTTGGAGAGGCTCTTGGCAATGTCCTTCCCTTACTTCTACACCTTCCCAGTACCCACCAACACAACACACACACACAAACACACAATTTATTGCACAAGTTCCCATTCCATACTTTGTTACAGTTCATATTTTGTCCCTACATTGCTCAAGCGCTCCACAGATGAGTATAAATTGATTTCGTAACATTTCAATTGTCACATTTTAAAATATCTCTCTTCTTTTTCCCCTTGACAGGTCTGCACAACGATCCCAGGACTTTAGGACCAGAATTGCACATTCTGCTTTATTGGTACAAACAATATCCTATAATTATATATCCTGTAATTTTTTTCCATTCATACATTTATTTATTCTTTCATGTGTTTATTATTCCTGTGTGTATAAATGTATGTTACTTTACCAAATGTGAACTAAGATCCAGAACAACATGTGAGCACTCCAGACCATAATTCCATTGTATAGTTACAAGTTAAAATGGATGAATAAGGAAAGTGTTAGTCAAATTTGCTTTCCTTTTATTGATCATAATGAAATTCATCAAGATTGAGTGACAATGAAATGAAAATGGGAATTGTGTATTAACATTTGTATTTTCAGTTAAATGGATGTACAATGTCTGCCAAATTTTAAATGGATCAGCAAAAATCCATTCACAGTTGCATTTCCCAGGTCTTAAGTGTTACGACCCTGACCTGTGGAAACAGCACTTACTCTTCCCTGCACCACCTTCCATTCACAAACCTGTGCTCCACCTCAGTCCTGCCTCCACATATGGCTTTCATGGAGGAGGAAGAAGCCCTTTCTCTACAAAAAACATGGCAGTATCTTAACAAATTTGGGAACAATATTTTTTTGGACTGATGGTTAATCATTATTCATAGTTTCATGTTTGGTGAAGGTCAAACAGAGTTTATCACAACAAACACCTCATACCAAGTGTCATGTTGGTGGAGGGGTGAGGATTCGGTTGTTTTGCAGCCACAGGCTCTAGAAAACTTTTAATCATTTGGACATTGATGATCTCCACTTTATATTAGAATATTCTTGAGACAAATGTAAGACTGTCCATGAGCTTATGTTGTGCTGAAACTGGGTCATATTAAAGGACAATAATCACAAGCACACCAGCAAATTTTCACAACAGCACAGATACATGGTGTGTGGAGTGCAGTCCGACTGAAACACTTGAATTACTGCAGAATCTTGAGCTTAATACAAGATGCTTATGTATTTGTGCACATGCTCTCAAACACCACCTTGTTAGGGGTTTTATATTATTATAATTTTATGGGGAATTTTTTAAAATCCTATCAATCACTACAGTACCTCTGCTGTTTCGTTTAGACTTTAAGGGTGTACTATAAATCTGCTGAAGAATTTAATTTCACAATAAGAATTGTTTGTAATTGCAACAATATATTTTGTAGATTAGAAAAGGTTTAAGTTCATAGAAATAGGAAATACAGGAACTAAATATATGAATCTTTTGCTCATTAAATTCTTTTAGAACATGTGTGTGTATTTTACATAATGTGGCACATCCTGCACTCTGATTGGTTAAAACAGAGGGAAGCTACAGTTGAGGCTTTGTACACAAGAAATGCTTAGATGCTTCACTGAAGACAGAGTAGAAGGAAACTTGACATTTACAATAACATAAAAAGGAAACTTTCAGAAGAACAGAGGAAATTAAAACATGATGGTTTTCTGTATGTTTCTGTTTTTTACCATGTTCATAGGTAAGCTTATATTTTATATATCCCCATATATCATGTTTAAATGTTTTATAACTAGTAAAGAAATGTTTCCATGTGTGAGTGTTTTAGATTGTAAGCATGTACTGTATGTATACTGTATAATATAAAATGATAATATTCTGAAATAAATGTCCTCTTCAGGTGAGAGCACACAGGACAGCATTACTCCAACATCTTCTGCTGTCTATGGTAAAGAGGAGCAAGCAGTTACACTCTCCTGTGATTATAAATACACTGTTTCTATGAACAATCTACAGTGGTATCGACAATATTCCAATGCAGCACCAGAATTCCTCGTTCTGTTGACGGAATCGGGAGGGAATCAGACAGGTGATACTCCTCATCCTCATTTGTCTGCTAAAGTTCATAAGAGTCTGAAGCGTGTGGATTTGGAGATCTCGCCTGCTTCAGTATCAGACTCTGCACTGTACTACTGCGCCTTGCAGCCCACAGTGACAGGAAAGTCAACTTCACTGTCCAAAAACCTACAGAGACCTCAAACATGAAAGTGTTAAAGAATCACAATAAGATGAAAAGACTGGAAGCTATGCATAACATCAGCATTCTGATTATTGATCCAATAGAAATGTATGTATATAACCATATATGAATACTTTATTTGAAGTGAATAGACAAAACATTCTAAGTGAATCCAAATACAGATAGAAAAGTTAGGTGTGTGTTTGAAGAAGCCACATGTTCACTCACTCTGCAGTATTAAGTGCAGTTCTCATAAACAATAGTGGCAGGTTTGATGGTTTATTTACTTAATGACAGTGTAAAGATCACATGCTGGAATTTGATTCTGTTCTAGGAATAAAAATGTGGATATTGTACAACTCTTTTGACAAGCAGCTGATTTGATTTATTTTTATTTATTTGTTTGTTTGTTTGTTTGTTTATTTTACTGAGCATGCTATTTAATGTGTTCATCATGTGTGTCTTTGCAGGGTCTTTAATATATTTTTGAGAATTACAGGATACCTGAAAGTATGTATAACTAAGAATAAGAACTCTTACCAAACCATACCCCACCAGCCACCTGAGTTTCTTTAGCAACCAGCTAATTCAATTTTATTACCAACTGGAATCATTTGTAAACTTACTGCAAATATCACAGAAACTACTTGAAGCCTCATAATATTCACCAAGCTATACTGGAGCAACAGTACAGTTTCCAGCAAAGAAGCTACAATCCTGTAAACTTGACCTATACTGAATCCTCCACCTGACACTAAAGCAAGCTTGTTCTACAAGAATTGATTTTGATCTTCATGTCCACCGAGATTAATGACATATTTGGCCCAATGGCAAGAGCTGCTTACTTGGTTCACACTTAGCGTCTGGATTCCAAAAAGGTTCGAATCCCACAGGAGCCTCGCTTTATTGTTAACTTGACTTTGTGTAACCGAGTTCCTTTTACTCGGACCCCAGTCCATATGAACAGGAAGGTCATACAGTTACAGAGTACAGTGAACCTCCATTGGCGCACATCAAGCTGAACAGGGACAACCTGGCTCGTTGGTCTAGGGGTATGATTCTCGCTTTGGGTGCGAGAGGTCCCGGGTTCAAATCCCGGACGAGCCCCGGTTCTACATGGAATAGAGTGGTTGGGACAAATCTAATGGAAACTTGCACTGCCTGCTTGGTTCTCACTTGGAAGCTTGTTTCTCCAGAGGTCCAAGAAGGTTCAAATCCCACTGTAATTACCTCTGAAAATTAAAGCTCCAACCTGGAGCCTATCTCTGGAATACAGGGAGCGGGATGGAGAATGTCACACTTTGTGGAGACATGAACTTCTGAAATATTAATATAATAGAGTACAGAAAGACCTCAGACTATTGTCATTTTACTAACACCATTCATCATGTTCACTGTTATATTCATGTGTCTGTGGCTTTCATTAGGTAAGTTATCATTGATCTTTTCAGAAAGGAGATAATAAATTAATGATTAATTAGCCTGTGTGATGTTAAGAATAAATAGAATATGAGTTATATAACTCATAAGCAGCTCAATGAAGATGTTTATTACAAGTTTGGTGTGGAATAAAATGAGTTACCTGCACACAGCCCTGATCTCAAACCCGCTGAACACTTTGGGATGAATTAGAATTCTGACTGCACCCCAAGCCACACATGCCTGATGTTTTAGGGCTGTATGGACACATGGACATACAGTATCTCACAAAAGTGAGTACACCCCTCACAGTTTTGTAAATATTTTATTATATCTTTTCATGTGACAACACTGAAGAAACGACACTCTGCTCCAATGTAAAGTAGTGAGTGTACAGCCTGTATAACAGTGTAAATTTGCTGTCCCCTCAAAATAACTCAACACACAGCCATTAATGTCTAAACCGTTGGCAACAAAAGTGAATACACCCCTAAGTGGAAATGTCCAAATTGGGCCCAAAGTGTCAATATTTTGTGTGGCCACCATTATTTACCAGCACTGCCTTAACCCTCTTGGGCATGGAGTTCACCAGAGCTACAGGTTGCCATATATTTACAAAAATGTGAGGGGTGTACTCACTTTTGTGAGATACTGTATATTGCCACTTACTGAACAATCATCTAATTTTTAATATTATTAGTGTATATTTTGCAACAAGTTTGAAGTAATATCTAAATAATGCTAGTCTAAGTAGATTGATTGATAATGTTAAATTGCCCCTAGGTGTGAATGGGTGAGCAAATGGCTGTGTGTGTGTGTGTGTGTGTGTGAAAGAGAGAGAGAGAGAGAGAGAGAGAGAGAGAGAGAGAGAGAAAGAGAAACAATTATTTTTTTCAGTTATATTTCTGCACATATTTGGTAAGTTAAAAAAACAATTTTTTTTGGTGTTAAGGTTTTTCTCTTCAGTGAACACAAGATGGCGCAGTCACTTATCTTAATGTTGGTCTAGAACCAGAGCACCACACAACCTGCTCACATTCTCTGAGACATAGAGTATACTTGTTCTTCTATCATACATACTGCTGATATAATATCCTAACCCCTGCCCTGGTTACTCTTAGTGCCTAAGCTAATTTCAGAGATACCATTCTGATTAAACAACACAACTGTCCACTTAACACTAAACTGTCATAAGAATAAATTCTCATCTAATGTCATTTCTTTGGCATCTGCTGTGTCAGAAACATTAAAAACTAGAAACTTATATGTGAATGTGCCTTTATTCTTCTTTCTCTTCTTCTGATGCTATTGTGAGTACAGGAAAGTTTTATTTTTCAGATTTAACTGTTAGAGCTGAGAAATAAGGGATTAATTCAACCTTAATTACCAAGGGAAAATACTCATTTCTTCCTCATTCTTAAATAAAACATATTCTCTTCCACTTAGTGTTTCTAACATTAATTTACCTGCTGGTGTTTACATAAACTTTCTCTAAATTACAGATATCACTGACATATGTAAAATAACATAAATACATTAATTTCCTGCTTTCAGTATGTGTTTACTTAAATGTCCTCTGGACAGGTTCCCCATATGAGGCTGAATGTAAAGCCAGGATGTTTCAGTAAGAATCAACAATCTGACAACAACATTGGTGACACTGTCATGTGATGCTGTGGGGTGGAGCAATTTTGAAGCTTTATGGTGTTAACATATTAGATTACAGAAAGATCTCCACTATTTTCACTGAGCTAAGACCAGTCATCATGTTCACTGTTATATTCATGTATCTGTGGCTTTCACTAGGTGAGTTAACATTGACTTTTTGTTATTGCAGAAATATTAACTATATTATATTAAATATTAGTCTGTGTGGTGATGCAGTGTGAAAATGCAGAGTGTGGGTCTGACTTAAGTATTTCCTGTTGATTATTTAAAGTTTAAGAACATTATGATCTCTTCTCTATGACAGGTGACTCCATGGCAGATTCAATAGAGTCAGATTTCCCTCATAAAGCTGTAGATGAAGGTGATGATGTTACTCTGTCCTGCAAATACAAACCAAGCTTTACAGGAAACAACCTGCACTGGTACAAGCAATATCCAAAATCTAAACCTGAGTTCCTTCTTATTGTTGACCAAAAAGGAAATCTAATTTCCAACACTGACCCAAGAATGTCTGCTAAAGTTGATGATAAAACTAAACAAGTGGATCTGATCATCTCCTCTGCTGCTGTATCAGACTCTGCTCTATACTACTGTGCTCTGGCGCCCACAGTGACAGGAAATCCAGCTGCACTGTACAAAAACTTTCACACAGTTTTGTTATATTGAAAGCAGTTCTGCTGATGATGTTGAGCTGCTATTTACATGCTATTTTTGGCGAAATCTGTCTCTCTTGCAATTTATAAAGGGTTCATAAATATATTATAGTTTGACAAATGTTGGATTATTAGGAGATAGCTAATTGTTTTTTAAGCTTCATTAACCACTTTATCCTGTTCAGAGATCTATAGCTTTTCTTGGCAACACTGGAAATGAGGGAAACCTGAGCTCAATCTCGAACTGGGGACCATGGAACTGTGAGGCAGCAATACTATCTGATGTCTTTGTCTGACAGTTCATCAGTGCCTGAAAAGTAAAAAATTAGTTAAATATTTTGCATTCATTAATGGTATAATATTTGGTTTAGAGAGGGATTATTAATATAACTTTTAAAAGTAGCTTTTCCTTATTTTGGTATTCAATCTTCTTGTGGATTTCTTTAGATGCTCTGATGAGTCTACATGCAGAAAGAAGAAGAAGAGGCTTAAAGCCATGTAAAAGCAACAATCCACAGGTTAAAAAAATACATGACTGTTGGCATCACAGTGATGACAGTTTTTATGGTGCATCACATAGAATCTTATCTGAGCCAGAAAATCCCAGAAGTGTCTCAATTTCATGTAGAGATAGGAGAGCAGACCCCTCTCTATCATCCTCATCATTACATTCAGGGAAATATTGATAGCATCATGTGAAACTATTCAGCTGTTTAATATTAAACTGCACTCCGTGTCAGAGCAGAAGACTCTATGGAAGATAATGAAAACCACTAGAAAGATGATTAGGGTCTATCGATCCACCATTGAGGATCCTTACCAGAAAATATATACAACTTTGTGGATGTTGCCTCCGAGCCTCTTCCAGACACTTTACTCAGATAGTCAGGTATACATCTTTATACACTGATGATACTATTCCATATTCCTTGATAACCTGGAAATAAAAAGTAAAAGCTTGGTTCAATCATCACAGCAGAATTTTACAATATACAATATACCAGTATAGGCCGTGCATTTCAGACCTAGTCATTTGTATTGATGTGCTCTGTGTAGAAAAAAAGAGTAATGTAATTAACAAATGAATCAAATAGGAAAACGTTTTCATTATTTTCATTGTCTGTACCACTTATCCAATCTATCCTCAGGTCACAGGGAGCCTGTACCTATCTCAGGAATCAAGGCAGGATACACCCTGGATGGAGTGCCAGCCAATCGCAGGGCACACACACAACGGGCAATTTAGAGACTCCAATCAGCCTAGATAATAATAACTTTAGCTAGCTTAGTAAATGACAGTGTAAAGTTTACATGCCTGAAATACCCAAAAATGTTACACCATTCCATTTGATGAACAGTTATTTCTGTGTTTATTGTGCTTGAGATCTGACGTGTTTAACATATGTTTCTGTGCAGGTTTACTTTGGTCTTGAGTCTTGAATAATAAGAATGTCCTCTAGTTTGATTTCCCAGTGTGTTTTTGACATTGATTGAAATACTTCAGCACTTAATTGCTGTGGGTTTTGGGAATATGTCTGTTACCCTCTGAGACCCTGCATCTGTGGAACCTGTAAAAGAAAGCAAGTCTGTTTAGGAAACTTCTAAGTAAGATTTTTGTTTCACGCCCCAAGACACAGATCCTAATTATATTTGATAATAAATCTGTACTACTGTTAATAATTAGGGGTGAATCAATACTACACTGTGAACTCACAAACAATGCCCCAATGTATATATATTAAATTTACAACAACATAACATTTAATTATTATTTAATATTTACAGAATAGATTGATTGTTTTCATTAATAGAAATGATATGCTGTCAGTATTTGTTTACTATGTGCTTAGGACAGGTTCCTCATTCAAGGTTGACTAGAACTCATTCATTATTACAGTGATTTTTTCTATTGTTTTGCACAGTGTTCAGTTTGGGCAAAATACATAAATAATTTCATGAAGGTTTTTCGGTGTCAAATATTATCTTGTGATTAATAATCAAGTATTTAAGTAAATTTAAGGTAATTGTGTAATTGTGTGTTTACTCCCCTGATAGGACAGGATGTAGGACAGGATGTAGGACAGGATGAAGGACAGGACCATGAACATATATCACCAAAACAATGTGTAAATGTTTTTATCTTTTATATAATCTTGCAGAGGCTGTTTGCCTACAGTGTAATAGTTGAATAAAGAGACAAACATGGCGGTAAAAACAGTAAAGCTGCTTACAGACTTGGAAACCTTGCTATTGAGGCAGAGCACAAACTACAAGGATTAATCACTGACCCTTTCATTCTACACAATTCTACACATCTGACCACTTAAGACTAAACTGTAATAAAAATAAATACTCATCTAATGTCATTTCTGTGACAAACAAAAGCACCTGCTGTGTCAGAAACACTGAACTCATCTGAAACTCTGCCTTTATTGTTCTTTCACTTCTGATGCTATCTTGAGTACAGAAACATTTTATATTTTCTATTTAACTCCCTGTAACATTGTGTGTTTGTTAGGACTGAGCATTAAGGGGTTAATTAAAGTAAAAAAAAATACTTCTTCCTTATTCACAAGTATAGTGGTTCTAACAATAAGCTCCCTTCTGCTGCACACATGACACACAGAGGAAGGAAAACAGACAAAACCAATTTCAACAAAAAAAACAATAAATACCACTGCAACATTTAATTCATTAAAACTATCTTAGATAGAATTTTACAGAATGATCAAGAAATGGAAAATGTAGGAACAAGCAAACTTTCACACAGTTTTGTTATATTGAAAGCAGCTTTGAGATTCTTTAGAGAAAGTTCAAGTTGTGCTTTTGTGGGATTCTCTCTTTCTCTCTTGTGGTGATTGTCATGTTTTTTGGAGGTGATGCAAAACTGCACACAAACTGACAGTGACCTGAACTCATCATCAAACTGGGGATCCTGAAGCTGTGATGCAGCAACACTACCTGCTGTGTCACTGTGCTATCACACTGTTAAAATCCTTCTGCTTAAAGTGTTTTCTTGTAGTGTGGTGTTGTGTCATTGTTATTATAAAGAAAGATTTCTACCCTCATGGTACAATTCCATATTGACTGATAACAAGTGCACTAAAGACAAGGCTCAGGTCAATCCTCATAGCAGAATTCCACAATGCCAGTGGACTCATGATCCTCTCTGTTCTGTCTGGAGTAATTACACTGCAGATGAAGGGCATTTTATTGTCTAAGTGTCGTAACTTCACATATATAATAGTCAAACTAATCAGTAAACCAATTCCTTGTATTTTTAAACAAGTAACTAGAACCGTCTTATTCTTTAGTGCATTGTTGTCTTCTGCTCTTTTGCAGTGTTCAGTGTGAGAAAGTGTGAAGAAGAGAAATGTTTCATAAAAGAATGTTAGTTTAAAATATAATGTTGTGATTCATGATCAAGCATAAGAAAATTTATCTAAAGGGAATTCTGTGTGTTGTGAATACAATTTAAGTCTAAGGTCAAATATAAAAATATTAATCCAGAGCATACGTGTGACTATATGACCTGTTTGCAGGGTTTTATTTATTTATTAGTGTGTTATGTTTTTTCTCTTCAGTGAACACAAGATGGCGCAGTCACTTATCTTATTGTACCTCAACAACTAGAGCACCACACAACCTGCTCACATTATTTGATATGATGAAAGCTACTTTTCACAGTAAAACCTTTGTGACATTCTTCAATCATACAAAAATCAACAAAAGCACCTGCTGTGTGAGAAACACTGAAAACTGGAAACTTATCCGTAAATCTGCCTTTACTCTTCTTTCTCTTCTTCTCTTGATATCATAAGTACAGGAAAGTTTTATTTTTTTTAGATTTAACTGTTAGAGTTGAGCATTAAGGGAATACATTAATTTCCTGCTTTCAGTATGTGTTTACTTAAATGTGCTCTGGACAGGTTTCCCATATGAGGCTGAATGTAAAGCCAGGATGTTTCAGTAAGAATCAACAATCTGACAACAACATTGGTGACACTGTCATGTGATGCTGTGGGGTGGAGCAATTTTGAAGCTTTATGGTGTTAACATATTAGATTACAGAAAGATCTCCACTATTTTCACTGAGCTAAGACCAGTCATCATGTTCACTGTTATATTCATGTATCTGTGGCTTTCACTAGGTGAGTTAACATTGACTTTTTGTTATTGCAGAAATATTAACTATATTATATTAAATATTAGTCTGTGTGGTGATGCAGTGTGAAAATGTAGAGTGTGGGTCTGACTTAAGTATTTCCTGTTGATAATTTAAAGGTTGAAAACATTATGATCTCTTCTCTATGACAGGTGACTCCATGGCAGATTCAATAAAGCCACTTTTCCCTCATAAAGCTGTAGATGAAGGTGATGATGTTACTCTGTCCTGCACATATAAAAAAAGTGGTGGAATAGACTACCTGCACTGGTACAGACAATATCCAAAATCTAAACCTGAGTTCCTTCTTAATGTTGACCAAAAAGGAAATCTAATTTCCAACACTGACCCAAGAATGACTGCTAACGTAAAAGATGAACAAGTGGATCTGATCATCTCCTCTGCTGCTGTATCAGACTCTGCTCTATACTACTGTGCTCTGGCGCCCACAGTGACAGGAAATCCAGCTGCACTGTACAAAAACCTTCACACAGTTTTGTTATATGGAAATCTATTATCTACTGATCATTTTGAATTTACATGCCATGTTTGGAGGAATTCTGTCTCTAATGTGATTTATAAAGAGTATATTTATAAATCACATTAGATTTTTGACACATGTATTATTAGGAGACAGTATGTTCATTCAGACACAAATCTATCACTTGTGAGCCTCAGTGATTAATCTCTGCTCCTCTGCTGGTCTGATCATGGAGACAGTCTTGGATGCACATTACAGAGTATTGTGACTAGCTCCGTACCAAGCTGTTTCTCGTGTTTCTTTGTCTGATTGCTATTGTGGTTTTGATCTCATTTAGTTTCATCGGTTTTCTGAGTCAGTCCTTTAATCAAAAATAATTATTTCTGCTAAGGTTCATGCTGTTATTCTCCTGATGCAATAAAAATGTAAAACAAAGTTAAATATCAATGTCTTTAAATAGTTTAAATTGCTGGGTTTTAATGTAACACTAGTGAACTAAAGACTTCACTCTTCATTATTTGGCAGCTTATAAAATAGCACTTGATCCAGCACTGATATTAAGGGAAACACTTGAATTACCACAGATACTTAAAAGAGCATTGAGCTTAATACAAGATGCTTATAAATTGTATTGTATTTTATATTATTATAATTTTATTGTGAATTTTTAAAATTGTATCAGTCACTGCAGTGCCTCTGGTGTTTTGTTTAGACTCTAAGGGTGTACTATAAATGTGCTGAAGAATTTAATTTCACAATAAGAATTGTTTGATTAAAAAAGATTATTGAAGTAATGCATTACTTCAAGCCAAGTATATGCAAGTGTAATTAAGTAACAATACAGTAACACTTCATTAGTAATTATTAATGTGATATAATCAGTTCTAATGTATAGAAAGTATAGAAAGCCTTACAGTGTTGTAATTGCAACAATATATTTTGTAGATTAGAAAATGTTTACTTTATAGAAATAGGAAGTGTAGTAAATAAATATACAAATCTTTTAACCATTATATTCTTTTAGAACATGTGTGTGTATTTTACATAATGTGGCACATCCTGCACTCTGATTGGTCAAAACAGAGGGAAGCTACAGTTGAGGCTTTGTACACAAGAAATGCTTAGATGCTTCACTGAAGACAGAGTAGAAGGAAACTTGACATTTACAGTAACATAAAAAGGAAACTTTCAGAAGAACAGAGGAAATTAAAGCATGATGGTTTTCTCTACAGTTCTATCTTGAATTGAATTTACTCTCCTTTTCCCTTTCCCAACTTATCAGCTAAAAACAGACAAAATACAGTGGTGGTAACATATGCAACTGAAAAGAAAAATGAATACTCAACTAAACACTGCAGTAAATTTGTACATTATCAAGAATATTTTGTCTGATGCTAACAGAACTTTTAGTGTCAGTTGTTGATATAGAATTAAAATAGAATTGACCTTTTCTGTCCAGTTGTCCTGATGATTCATTGTAACCAGTTTACTCTCATTCTTTCCTTCCTTTCTTCATGCTTATATTGTTTATAATGTAGATGTTGGCTTGTGTATAATTTGCAATGTGTGATAATTATAGAAATAATTAAAGATGATTAAAAATCAATGAATTCATTATCACAAGAAAAGATTCAATAAAACATGTGAATTAATGGTCTTTTCAGAATAGTGCATTTTACTGTTGATGGAATATATTAAATACTGTTATATGTTATATACTGCAGACAAAAGAAATAAAATGAAAAGAAAAAAAATGTAATCCCAATTATAGTAGTAGTTCTCCTAGACATCAGAGACACATTTCAAATACACAACACTGGCAATTATTTCTAAAGCTAGAGACCTGAACTAAACACTCAGGATAACAATGTTACTCCTCTTCTTGCTTTTCTTTACTGTTGCTGCCCAACCACACTGTACAAAAAGCACTACACATGACTGGAACAGAGCCATGCTTTTCTCACAAGATGGAGCTATTTACATGTTTACATTCACTTCTGAAATGCCTGACTGTGAGGACAGTTAGAAGCTGAAGCAAGCTCAAGTTAAGCAGCTGAAGCTTTACAAATTCAGGAGTTCAGGAGAGTAATGTTATGTAATGTTCTGGAAATTAGTATTTGTTGTTATACTTTGTGAATGAAAATGACTTCTCGTTGTGGTTGTTGTGTGTAGCACAGCTTCAACCATAGCCTTTTCTGGTAGTTTGCAATTTGCACTTGCATCTGCCTTTTGTGAAATTAATTAAATAAATGTCCTGCTTGAACTTGAATACAATGTGGAAATATTCTCCACAAACAGCAATGCTTCAGTAAGAATCAACAATCTGTCAGTAACATTGGTGTCATGTGATGCTGTGGGGTGGAGCTTCATGAACATTTATGATGTTGACATATCAGAGTACATAAAGACCTCAGAATATTTACATTCAGCTAAAACTATTCATCATGTTCACTGTTATTTTTATGTGTCTGTGGCTTTCACTAGGTGAGTAAATTGCCTTGTTTATTGCATAAATATTAAAAGTTGAATTAATGGTTAAATAGTCTGTGTGGTGATGTGAAACAGCAGAATGTGAGATTTATGTAACACTGGCTTGATCCACACATAGGTTACTGACATCATGTTCTTTCCTCTATGACAGGTGACTCCATGGCAGATTCAGTAGAGCCAGTTTTCCCTCATAATGTTGTACATGAAGGTGAAAATGTTACTCTGTCTTGCGAATACAAATTAAGCGGTGTTTCAGGAAACTACCTGTACTGGTACAGACAATATCCAACATCTAACCCTGAGTTCCTTCTTTATATTGATACAAGTGGGTATAAAAGTGACCCAATCCCACCACGTCTGAACGCTCATGTTGATAAAAACATGCAACGAGTGGATCTGATCATCTCCTCTGCTGCTGTATCAGACTCTGCTCTATACTACTGTGCTCTGAGGTCCATAGTGACAGGAAATCCAGCTGAACTGTACAAAAACTTTCACACAGTTTAACTACACTGAAGGCAAACATACTACTGTTTTTTCTTCTGTCGGCTGATCCTGTTAGGGTTTGCCACAGTGGATCATTGATCTGCATATTTTGATTTGATGCAGGTTTTACAGTGGATGCCCTTCTTGATGCAACCCTCTGTGGAAAATATTTTTATCCAATACTATAACGCTCTATTTAATACTACTCAATTAATCCTTTGCTATTATCTGTCTCCAGCTCCACATTGACCTGACAGCTCAGTCAAGCAAGGCTCTAACTAAAAAAAGCCAAACTGCCCAGACTGGATGAATGCAGATACAAGGTTTTATTTGCAGTCAGCGCTGGTTACAAGAATTGAGCTGCTCACGAATGAACATCCCAACAACCTCCGAAATAATCATCACAAAACATAGTCTTTTTATTCTTTTCTCTTATCTTTTCATAATATTCAGACCAAACCTTCTTTGCTGAGAAAGTCACTCCTGAAATATCAGGTTCTTTTTTGGACACCATTATCTCTTACTTTTTAACTCTTTCACAATTCATTATAATCGGACTTCCGAGGTCAATTATAAAAATGGTGGACATCTGTACACTTATCAATAGGACTTTTCCAGCTTGTTTTCATCAAACAGTTCATTTTGACCTCCGAGGACAGCATGGGTAAGTTTCAGGGCCACTGCTCTGTCTTTGATTGCTTAGTTTTAATTCATTGCAAACAATGTTTTCTTTCACTTCTACACCTGCTGTAGTTTTAATCACAGTTTCCCTCCAATTATTCCTAGCTCTATCTCCTGCTACTCTTGACTTCCTATGACATGCTGCGCTTCTGCTCAGGACCTTGGGCACAGCTCCAACCCCAGCCATACCAAGATTGAAACTCCGTCCAAGTCTCATCTACTGTCAACAAAGTTTGCCAGATAGACATTACTCCTACTGCTACTGATTCTACACAGGCCATACAATCTCGCACCCAAACTTCGTAGTGTTAAATCCTTCATTGTTAAAACTGTAAATAGAGGTGCCCAATAAATGCTGTGTCTCCAGATTTAAACTCACACTCAGTAAAACTCTTCTTACTGGTTCCTCAATTCCCTTTTATTAGTCTTCTTTAAACTAAAAATCTAAATAAAACCTCCAAAATTCAAAAGACCGTCCTGTAAATGTAGCACAGACACACCACCTCAGACATTTCTCTCACACGCTTAACTTATTGTATGTTATGAACAATAATTAAATAATTTTGGTCTTTTAGTTCTTACTATCAGCACCTTCAAAGTAGAATAGATATTTACTTCTCATCCTAAACTGTGAACACACAGGTATATAAAGAGATTGTTTTGGATTTTTAGCAACTATGTCAATTTTGAGTACCAATATTTTATTACTTACTTTTGAAGAAAGGCTATATAAATTTAAAGATTAATTAATGATGGTAATTGTGAAAAAGCAATGACATGAAATTATTATTTAGATATAATTACACTAATCAGCTTTCCTATACTTACCTATTGGGCAAATGTATGTGTAAAGAGAGATTTTGTACGAATCTGGTTCTGTTGTTCTATGATCATTATTATAAAAAGTTTGCATTTACTTTTCATACAAATATCTTGATGTAGTGGCCAATGAGCCTATTTATCACATTTACAGATTAACAGCAAAATATCATAATTGTTTATAGTTTTCAAATAATGTAAACACCACAAAAACAAGTAAAGGCTTATAGTATTGTATAGATGATAAATCTTAAAATACAACACAGCTACATTAATGACTCTAGTTTTCTGTCACTGATACTGTGATGTAATGATCTGTACAAAGTTATACTACAACAGCATCACTTCCTGGGTGTGTCCTTCTAGAGACGTGTAAAGTTCAGCACATACAGCACTATTATACAGAATCCTCACAGAGCTGTGTTCAGAAATGGATCAACTATACAACTTACTGTACATAGTGAGATACATACCACTGATTCTCACTCTAGTTACAGGTCATTTATTTTTATCTGTTTATTCATTTTTGATGATATTATGATATTTATTCAGCTTTGTTAAAGGTTTGTTCAACCTATTGCTGGCTATATATCGTCATATTGTGTAACTTGAGTGTGTATCTTGTTTTGTTTGTTTGTAATTGAAGAATTAAAAATATAATAATAATAATAATAATAATAATAATAATAATAATAATAATAATAATAATAATAATAATAATAATAATTGCTTTTCTCTATAAACAACAGTTTGTTGATTTGGGAAAAATATTGTTGTTTTAAAAGATACTGTATTTCCCTAGTTTACTCAGTTACATGAGATAGAAAGTTTTTCAGAAAAGTCCACAGAGCCAATTCTGAATTTAATGAAAGCAGCTGAGGCTCTGGACAGAAGTTCAGAAATTACTATTTGTTGTTCTAATTTGTGAATTTAAAGAAAAAAATACTTGTTTGTTAAAGTTTTTCTCTTTTCTCCAGAAGATGGCGTAGTGAGTTATCTTATTGTGGGCCAAATACAAGGACCCTGCTCACATCCCCAAGAATGTAGACTTCTGTGATTATAAATACTTCTTTGCAAAATAATATCGACTCTATCTGTTGTTTAATCCTACATACACAGTACTAGGCCTATAGGTACAGTAGACCTATACATACAGTTTCATTACAAATGTGTGACCTACACTGATCAGGCATAACATTATGACCACCTGCATAATATTGTGTTGGTCCTCCTTTTTCTGCCAGAAAAGCCCATCATGCACTGTGTATTCTGACACCTTTCTATCAGAATCAGTATTAACTTCTTCAGCAACTTGAGTAACAGTAGCTCATCTGTTGGATCGGATCACACGGGCCAGCCTTCGCTCCCCACGTGCATCAATAAGCCTTGGCCACCTATGACACTGTTTACCACTCTTCCTTGCTTGGACCACTTTTGATAGATACTGACCACTGCAGACCGGGAACACACCACAAGAGCTGCAGTTTTGGAAATGCTCTAATCCAGTCGTCCAGCCATCACAATTTTCCTAACGCTTGCCCATTTTTCCTGCTTCTAACACATTAACTTGTTCAAAATGTTCACTTGGGGCCTAATATATCCAACCCACTAACAGGTGCAATGATGAGGAGATCATCAGTGTCATTCTTTTCACCAGTCATAATGTTATGACTGATTGGTGTAAATTGGTATTATATTTTTATTATTATTATTATATCATATTACAGCTGCATAGAATAAAATGGGATCTGGACAGATCCTCTTATCATAGGATAAGGTAAATACTCCACCCTTCCTTTATAAACACAGTTTCATGTTTAAATGACCAATCAGCAGATATGAGATCAAGTCAACTAGTTTTACACAGCGGTTTTATTAAGAGTTTTTTAATGAGTTAAACGTCAATAAAGAATAATAGATAAGAGAAAGAAAAGAGCCTGGTTTGTTCCAGACCTCATGAAATACCACCTCATGAAATGTAATTCTATTCAATAAACATGCTTTATCACAACAATCAAGTACCCTAATATCCAAATACCACTTATAAAATATATATATATTTAAAAAACAAAAATATTTACTCATTTTAATTATTACAACATTTTTATTAAGTAGAATTTTTTCCTGCTGTCAGTTTTTGTTTGTTTACAATGTAAAGAGTTTCAGCACAGTTTCCCAAACAAGGCTTAATGTAAAGCCAGGATGTTTCACTGTCATCAACACTGGAGACACTGTCATGTGATGCTGGGGGGTGGAGCTTCCTGAACATTTATCATGGTAATATATTAGAGTACAGAAAGAGCTTTTTCATTCAGCTAAAACCAGTCATCATGTTCACTGTTATATTCATGTGTCTGTGGCTTTCACTAGGTGAGTTAACACCTTTTATTAGTTTAGATATTATGTATTGTTTATTAATGTCTGGTGTTATAGAAAGCATGATTTCTGTGTGTAATTCTGGCTTGATTGTGTAAAACTTTATGTTCTCTTCTCTATGACAGGTGACTCCATGGCAGATTCAATAAAGCCACTTTCCACTCAGAATGTTGTAGATGAAGGTGATGATGTTACTCTGTCCTGCGAATTTGTAACAAGTGATACAAGATTCTCCCTGCACTGGTACAGGCAATATCCAAAATCTAAACCTGAGTTCCTTCTTTATATTTACAAAACTGGAGATCTAAGTGAAAACCGTCCCCCAAGAATGAATGCTACACTTAAA
The DNA here is from genome assembly GCF_019097595.1 of Hemibagrus wyckioides. Lineage (NCBI taxonomy): Eukaryota > Metazoa > Chordata > Actinopteri > Siluriformes > Bagridae > Hemibagrus > Hemibagrus wyckioides. Next base: position 209,822 of record NW_026690788.1, on the reverse strand, counting down.
GATAAGAAAGTGGATCTGATCATCTCCTCTGCAGCTGTATCAGACTCTGCACTATATTACTGTGCTCTGGCGCCCACAGTGACAGGAAATCCAGCTGCACTGTACAAAAACCTTCACACTGTTTTGTTATACTCAAGGCAGTTCTGCTGGTGACAATCCTTTACTCCTAAGTGCAATTTGTAATTAAATTAGAAGTGCATTAACGACAAGGCATGGCTCCATATTTATCACCTTGAACTGTATATATCATCTAACACCAATCACACAGACCAGCAACGAGGTAATGAGAAAAACCTCCAGAACTAAGGACTGAGTTTTCGGCTTCACAGGAAATAAGAATTAGACCTCACATGCTTTGTCACTTCTGCTGTGATGGAGTATATCTGAAATTTAACACTGCAATGTGTGTGATTTAAAGTTTTGTTGCTTCATTTTATGTGTGTACTTTAATCTGTTTGTGTTAAAGCATTACACAGGAAACCTGCTCTCCACATAGCATTATCTCTACAGATGGTATAACCACTACAGAACAATTCCTGGTATTTTTACACAAGTGACTAGAACTGCCTTATTTATTAGTGCATCATTAGTTTTCTGATCTTTTGCACAGTGTTCAGTGTGAGAAACATCAATTCAATTCAATCTGAACTCTGAACACTGTTCCAAACACAGAGACCACAGATTATCAGATATGCTCTTGTCATGTAATGGAGTGCAAGCAGAGACTCTGGTAAAAAGTGTGGAGTAAAGACAGAATTATCTTTTCAATGTTTTGAATGGTTTAAAGTAATATAAGTTCTCAAAATAGACCTACACAAAGCAGAAAGAAAGAATAATAACATCAATAACATCAAATCCCCCAAACTGTTATTGTACAATAAAATAAAACTGAATTCTTAAAAAAGTTTTTCGTGTGCTAATGAGATGCAGAAAGTCACGTGACACTTCCGCATGTCCTAATTAGCATATCACAACAATGACGGATTCTTATAGAAGAAAAAAGTCAGTGAAAAAGAGTCTTTGTTACATGACAGTTGTCTTCAAGCTACTTTGTTTCTGCTCACTCCCAATTTAAACTCACATGACACTGCATAATTGTTCATTTACTGAAAGCTTAATGCAGGCTAATTTATTCCAAATCAGAGTAACTGGTATGCATTGCATGCTCTGGTGTCTGCAAACACGGGTAGCTGCAAACGAGACCATATCACACCAATGTTACGCTCCCTGCACTGGCTGCCAGTCTGATATCGAATTGATTACAAAATTCTGTTATTTGTCTATAAAGCTCTTAACAACTTAGCTCCAAGATATCTCTCCGATTTACTCACCACTTACAATCCTGCTCGGTCACTTAGATCCCAAGATGGTCATCTTTTGTGAATACCATGGTCTCGCCTGTAACGCAGGGGAGACAGAGCCTTCGCAGTAGCTGGTCCTAAGCTGTGGAACAGCCTGCCATCACCCATTAGAACTGCTTCCACGTTAGCTGAATTCAAATCTATGTTAAAAACGCATCTGTTTTCTTCTGCTTTTATTTGTTTGTAATGTGTATGTGTTTTCCTGCTTTCATCCTTTTTATTTTTATTCCCTTTATTTTTGTTCAGCACTTTGGCAAACTAAGGTTGAATTGAAATGTGCTTTAGAAATAATTTACCCGTGACTGTGTGAGTGTAAAGCTGCGAAGTATTTTATGTGCTTTGTAAATACTTAATTGCGCTGGTGTTGTCCTGCCATTTGCACATAACTTGTTTTTGTTCAACTTTAAAGATGCCTGTGCAAAGATAAAAATTAAAATGGAAAACCTCTTCAGATTAAAGTCATTATAATGCAAAATTTAACTGGTAGTTATTCCAGAAAAAAAGTCAAACTAAATAAAATTGTGACAAAGTAGTAATATTTCGCGAATAAAGTTAACACTATGAGAATAACGTAAAAAATCATGAGATTCGTAGCAATACGGGATTAAATTCGTGATATTTTGAGAATAATGGCCTATTTGTGTATAGTGAAATTAAGGTATAAATAAAATGACTTATGCATATGCATAAAAGTGCTTAAAAATGAAACTTTACTCATTGCATGCACATCCATCTGTTTTAATAATAAGGTAGGTATAACTTATCTGCTTCGAACATTACTCCAAACACGTTGATGTATATGGCCTTATAAATAAAACATTACAACTTAATCCCTACAGTATATTGCATGAGTTTAATACTGTTGCATGAAGTCAAACACATTAAATGACGTGCTTGGCCACGGAATTTCTCTCAGAAGCAGATTAAAACAAGCAACAAAGAAAGTAAACGTGTGGAATTCATATTTAACATTTTCAGCTGTGAGTTTTCAATGTCATAACTTCATGGTTAAAAAGTTTAAAAAGTTAGTATGAAAGGTTAAAGTATTGTAAGTTATTGTGTCTTTTGAGACACAGCCCTGACCTCTAACTCCAAAAGATATGTTTAAGAGGTGAAGTCAGATGCACTGATTCTCACTCTAGTTACAGGTAATTCATTTTAATCAGTTTACCAAAAGTTTTAATTCTTACAATCATATTTAATGAGTTAATTAGTTGCATTAATTAATAACCATGTTTTTTATTATTCATCCAGTCATTTCTTTATTTCTTAAGTCAATATTAATAAAACGTATAAACCAGTATAAATGAAGATTCTAAAACCACATCAAAGATCCTTCCTTTACCAACCTGTTATCAGAAAACCACAGACACAAACAATGTTTGTGGTAATTCTGTGGTATAAATCAATAAATAAAAAAGTAGTAAAGTATATATATATATAGTTACTTAAATGGTTTGAGGAAATCGATGGCCTTAAATGGTTTGAGTTGACAGAACACAAACTGATAAAGTTAGTCTTGATTAATTTGAGTTCAGTCAACTCAAACCATTTAAGGCAATCGGTTTCCTCAAACCATTTGTGTAGCTAAAATGTTATTTGGACTTAATTACATCTGTTACCTGAACACAAACAGATTTAAAGACTAAGCAAAATCGAACTTTCCTTGGTTCCAGGAACCAAAAAAAAAAAGTCAGCTTCTTGGGGTAGCTGATATGAAGGGCATAAAGCAGCCCAAAAAGCAGCATCAGAGCACTGACCCAGGATTTTGAAGACATCACCACGTCATCTTCAAGGACAATCAAGACATACAAACAAAAAAACAAAGAGGCAAAACAAAATTAATACCAGTGGTTCCCATTAGAATGAACTAAACCTTATAATTACAACATAACAAGCCTCTGAAAATAGTGCAGATCATGTTCATGACTTTGGAGTATGAGCTTTACATATGACAATGATATAAACATACAGAAAACAATGCACATCAAATTTAGATATTATATTTAGATAATGTGTTTAATGTGTGTTGAACCATGTTAATATTTTAGTAAAGTCTAAATTAAAGTAATTTTTGAAGCAGAATGCCTTTAATTGGACAGACAAAAGGAGAGAAAAAGATTTAAACGTACCTTTAACAAAAATCTAATGGAATTACACGAGGTGAGTAAATGAATTATATAATCATCATTTGAGTAAACCTTTCCTTTAAGATTACTGAAATGATCAACTGTACAGCTACTCTAGCTGTATTTTTTTCGATGTCAACAAAAAGATCAAAATGTTTCAGAAAGTAGTCCTGATGAGCCTTACCGTGTGTGTCTTGAAAACATCTGACGAGTCTTCCTTCAAGTAAAGCGGCAGTCCAGCCAGGACAAGAGTTCCAATGACACTGATGTCATCCTGATCCTTAAAGACAAAACAAAAAATGACCATACTTTTAATTCCCAACTAAGCAACATTTTGAATTTATTAACATGATTAATGATGAGACAACATTCTAACACTGCAAACCTAGCTACAACATGTAACAGCACTAGTTATTACCTGGCACTTTATTACTAATCCACATAACAGGCAAATTCCTTTAGGCAGTTTAATAACAGCACAAGCACATTTTAAGGATTAGTTCATCCACACACAAAAATTGTCATCATTCACTTACTTGCATGTTATTCTACACTACTTTGTGTAATTTATTTATTTTGTTTGTATAGACTACTGTTTTAGAATGCCTTCATGTTTTTGTCTTTTCTGGCAACTGAAAACATAATGTGACAATTTTTTTAACCTGTACAGCCCTTGAGTATGTTCAATGGGAATTCCACTTACTTGTTCATGATAGTCTCTTAATATTTTAGCCATCTGGTTGCCAATGGTACCATCCTTCGATGCCTTAGCTCTGAAAAGTGTCAGGAGTTGTGGAGTGTGCTTGTCCAGGGAAATGTAAAAGGTTTGCTTCGAATTACAGGACATGGTTACAGATGTATGTTATCTAGCTAGTGAACCTCACTAATCATTTCATTTACACAATATCATATAGAGTGTAAAGCTTGCTGAACTCGGGTGAAGGTTTTAATAATTATTCCGTATAATATTTAGATTTCGGATGATGGACTGGGACAGGAGGTTTTTGAGACTTTAATCAGTCACCATGTACTGTGAATTTACACAAGCTAATGCTAAATAATGCTAATATTTGTCTGTTTATTCTCAGCTTAACTAGTTTACAAACTCACAGGTTCATTAACGTTTCGGCGTTAAAAAGGAAATTTTTGTTTTTTTACTTCTCCCTTTTTTTAAAAAAAAAAACAAAACAATCAAAATCCTCTATTTCTGGGTGTGGGTGAAAAAAACACTGGTTTATCTACACTGTTAGCAAGCCTGGATAATTAACTTGGTAGCATCATTAAGATAAATATCGTAATGAGTAATGCAAACCTTTTAACCGGTAAACAAACCTTTCCTTTATTTTACTCAAGCTGTTTTTACTGTAAGGAACGTGACAGAATGTTAGATGTGTTATTATGAAACTGTGATGAGAAGAAGCACTTATGATGGGGCGGCGGGAGGAAATGTACAGTACATCATCTTTTTTGGAGAACAGGACATGTTTAGGCTTACATCCTGCTTCGTGTTAAGGTGTAAATTAAGTAGCCATCTAGAACACCATAAGTGAATTACAGAGATGTTTTTGTTTTTTACGTTTTAACAGGATGCAGTTGGCGTACAGCTGGCCTCCGTGGCTCCGATTCGGTTCCTGAGGACTCCTTCTCATCGGGACTCCATCAAAGCAGAGCTCTCCGGGTCCTATGTAAGCTTATGAATGCCTGTGTAACATGACAGCTGTTTAAATCTGAAAGACTTTGATAATAGAGAACTCCATTAGGACTCCATTATGTAAAGTTAATTTCTTTTTGTAACTTTTCTGCTCTCTGCAGGCCTACCACTACAACCTCGTGGACGTGTTTTACGAGCTGCTTCTCTGCGGATACTTCACGAAGGGCTTAACGCCTCAGCCAGTAAGCGTCTTATCGGGAGATTTAAAAGCGATGCTTGAATGTAGTTTGAGAACAGGATCTATTTTATTTCATTTTGTTTTCCCATATTTTAAACCCTGGCATTAACGGAGCTTGTCGTCTCCCTTTCCTAAAGGTTCAGGGAGGACTCTCGGAGCGCCTGCTTGCGCTCATCAAGTGGGATGTAGACGTTCGGGAGCCTGGAGCAAAGATCTACTTCACAGTGCTTATTGTAAGTGTTCAAATATCTTCTGATGCCACGATACACAAATGGTCAGCATTGTGTCTCTAAGACAGTGACATTACACTGGATTTGTGTTTGTGTAATTTGTTGATAGGATCAGCTTACAGGCCTTTTTGTGGTACTGTTCTCTCAGCCCCTGGAGCTCTACACCGACCCGCCAGCTTTAGCCAGCACGGTTAGGCATCTCCTCGGGCAGCATGTCGAGAAGAAGATGGTGAAGACTTTGGAGAGGCTCTTGGCAATGTCCTTCCCTTACTTCTACACCTTCCCAGTACCCACCAACACAACACACACAAACACACAATTTATTGCACAAGTTCCCATTCCATACTTTGTTACAGTTCATATTTTGTCCCTACATTGCTCAAGCGCTCCACAGATGAGTATTAATTGATTTTGTAACATTTCAATTGTCACATTTTAAAATATCTCTCTTCTTTTTCCCCTTGACAGGTCTGCACAACGATCCCAGGACTTTAGGACCAGAATTGCACAGTCAGTTGTAGCCTGTGTAGCATTTTATCATTCTCACTAGAAATAATTGCTTTCTCGTTACATTTCCAGGTTTAGTGTTAATGAATTATCTGTGTTTGTCATTTCAACCAATATTAACCCTCCTCTCATCATCCTCCTATCCTAACTCTAATAAAGTATTTCATTTGCATCTATTACAGCCTCGGTCAGATCATTTCTATACATCAAGATATGTGTATATATATAAAATGTTGATTTTCAACACAACTCCAATACATGACATTAGGTTTAAACTTTAATTCATGATAAAGGCACATGGTTACTTTTTGTTTATTCAGTACACTGTTACTCTGAAATGTTCATATAAGTGAAGCAGAGATAACATTCTGCTTTATTGGTACAAACAATATCCTATAATTATATATCCTGTAATTTTTTTCCATTCATACATTTATTTATTCTTTCATGTGTTTATTATACCTGTGTGTATAAATGTATGTTACTTTACCAAATGTGAACTAAGATCCAGAACAAAATGTGAGCACTCCAGACCATAATTCCATTGTATAGTTACAAGAAGTTAAAATGGATGAATAAGGAAAGTGTTAGTCAAATTTGCTTTCCTTTTATTGATCATAATGAAATTCATCAAGATTGAGTGAAAATGAAATGAAAATGGAAATTGTGTATTAACATTTGTATTTTCAGTTAAATGGATGTACAATGTACAAAAATCCATTCACAGTTGCATTTCCCAGGTCTTAAGTGTTACGACCCTGACCTGTGGAAACAGCACTTACTCTTCCCTGCACCACCTTCCATTCACAAACCTGTGCTCCACCTCAGTCCTGCCTCCACATATGGCTTTCATGGAGGAGGTGAGAGGAAGAAGCCCTTTCTCTCCAAAAAACATGGCAGCATCTTAACAAATTCGGGAACAATATTTTTTTGGACTGATGGTTAATCATTATTCATAGTTTCATGTTTGGTGAAGGTCAAACAGAGTTTATCACAACAAACACCTCATACCAAGTGTCATGTTGGTGGAGGGGTGAGGATTCGGTTGTTTTGCAGCCACAGGCTCTAGAAAACTTTTAATCATTTGGACATTGATGATCTCCACTTTATATTAGAATATTCTTGAGACAAATGTAAGACTGTCCATGAGCTTATGTTGTGCTGAAACTGGGTCATATTAAAGGACAATAATCACAAGCACACCAGCAAATTTGTCTCTTTAAGGATGCTGAATCTGAGGACTTGTTTTTGTCTAGGTTAATGTCAGAAATACAGATAAAAAAGAAAAAGACGGGTTATTCTTGTGTTCTGATATGCTGAAATGCTGTAATGATTCCAAATGAATCTGTGAATTGAAACTGTGAACTATTCCCAGCGTGGTGAGCAATACTTTTGTTTTAAATATATTGATGGTTCTTGATGTAAATAATGTATATGTCTATTTAAATTCAGCTCCTGCAGATGGCAGTACATGACATGAAAATACTCTAGAACTGAACCTGATTGGACCTGGACACAACAGAACCATGTGGAGTGTTAAAGTAGCCATGAACATTAAACCTGAACAAAGCTTCAGCACAGATACATGGTGTGTGGAGTGCAGTCCGACTGAAACACTTGAATTACTGCAGAATCTTGAGCTTAATACAAGATGCTTATGTATTTGTGCACATGCTCTCAAACACCACCTTGTTAGGGGTTTTATATTGTTATAATTTGGTGTTTTGTTTAGACTTTAAGGGTGTACTATAAATCTGCTGAAGAATTTAATTCCACAATAAGAATTGTTTGTAATTGCAACAATATATTTTGTAGATTAGAAAAGGTTTAAGTTCATAGAAATAGGAAATACAGGAACTAAATATATGAATCTTTTGCTCATTATATTCTTTTAGAACATGTGTGTGTATTTTACATAAAGTGGCAAATCCTGCACTCTGATTGGTTAAAACAGAGGGAATCAACAGTTGAGGCTTTGTACACAAGAAATGCTTAGATGCTTCACTGAAGACAGAGTAGAAGGAAACTTGACATTTACAATAACATAAAAAGGAAACTTTCAGAAAAACAGAGGAAATTAAAACATGATGGTTTTATGTATGTTTCTGTTTTTACCATGTTCATAGGTAAGCTTATATTTTATTTATCCCCATATATTATGTTTAAATGTTTTATAACTAGTAAAGAAATGTTTCCATGTGTGAGTGTTTTAGATTGTAAGCATGTACTGTATGTATACTGTATAATATAAAATGATAATATTCTGAAATAAATGTCCTCTTCAGGTGAGAGCACACAGGACAGCATTACTCCAACATCTTCTGCTGTCTATGGTAAAGAGGAGCAAGCAGTTACACTCTCCTGTGATTATAAATACACTGTTTCTATGAACAATCTACAGTGGTATCGACAATATTCCAATGCAGCACCAGAATTCCTCGTTCTGTTGACGGAATCGGGAGGGAATCAGACAGGTGATACTCCTCATCCTCATTTGTCTGCTAAAGTTCATAAGAGTCTGAAGCGTGTGGATTTGGAGATCTCGCCTGCTTCAGTATCAGACTCTGCACTGTACTACTGCGCCTTGCAGCCCACAGTGACAGGAAAGTCAACTTCACTGTCCAAAAATCTACAGAGACCTCAAACATGAAAGTGTTAAAGAATCACAATAAGAAGAAAAGACTGGAAGCTATGCATAACATCAGCATTCTGATTATTGATCCAATAGAAATATATGTATATAACCATATATGAATACTTTATTTGAATTGAATAGACAAAACATTCTAAGTGAATCCAAATACAGATAGAAAAGTTAGGTGTGTGTTTGAAGAAGCCACATGTTCACTCCCTCTGCAGTATTAAGTGCAGTTCTCATAAACAATAGTGGCAGGTTTGATGGTTTATTTACTTAATGACAGTGTAAAGATCACATGCTGGAATTTGATTATGTTCTAGGAATAAAAATGTGGATATTATACAACTCTTTTGACAAGCAGCTGATCTGATTTATTTTTATTTTATGTTTGTTTGTTTGTTTATTTTACTGAGCATGCTATTTAATGTGTTCATCATGTGTGTCTTTGCAGGATCTTTAATATATTTTTGAGAATTACAGGATACCTGAAAGTATGTATAACTAAGAATAAGAATTGTGGAAAATAAAAACACAGTTTCCATCACACAATCAGGAAATAAATAAGCTCCACTGAAATAGTGCTCCATAATCAATTCTTGAGGTAGATGAGCTACAACAGCTAAAGACCACATCGGGTTTCATTCCTGTTCACCAAGAACAGAAATCTAAGACTACAGTAACAACCCTGTAAATGACATAATTTGGCCCAATGGCAAGAGCTGCTTACTTGGTTCACACTTAGCGTCTGGATTCCAAAAAGGTTTGAATCCCACAGGAGCCTCGCTTTATTGTTAACTTGACTTTGTGTAACCAAGTTCCTTTTACTCGGACCCCAGTCCATATGAACAAGAAGGTCATACAGTTATAGAGTACAGTGAACCTTCATTGGGGCACATCAAGATAATGGGGCTGACCTGGCTCGTTGGTCTAGGGGTATGATTCTCGCTTAGGGTGTGAGAGGTCCCGGGTTCAAATCCCGGACGAGCCCTGGTTTTTCATGGAATAGAGTGGTTGGGATAAAACTAATGGAAACTTGCACTGCTGGCTTGGTTCTCGCTTGGAAGTTTGTTTCTCCAGAGGTCCAAGGAGGTTCAAATCCCACTGTAATTACCTCTGAAAATTAAAGCTCCAACCTGGAGCCTATCTCTGGAATACAGGGAGTGGGATGGAGAATGTCACACTTTGTGGAGACATGATCCTCTGAAATATTAATATAATAGAGTACAGAAAGACCTCAGAATATTGTCATTTTACTAACACCATTCATCATGATCACTGTTATATTCATGTGTCTGTGGCTTTCATTAGGTAAGTTAACATTGACCTTTTCAGAAAGGAGGGTAAAAGGTAAATCCCTATGCCACCACGTCTGTCTGCTAAAGTTGATGATAAAACTAAACAAGTGGATCTGATCATCTCCTCTGCTGCTTTTAATGTTTGATAATATACAATTAGAAGGTAATTTATTCATAATTACACTCACTGGTATCACCCAGATGAGGATGGGTTCACATTTGAGTCTTCCTCATATCGTCTCAGGGAGTTTTTTCTTGCCGCTGTTGCCTCAGAGTTGCTCATTAGGGGTAAAGTTAATTTTCAACTTTGTAATTTCTATTCTGAATTTCTGTATTTCTGTAAAGCTGCATTGAGACAGTGTCTATTGTTAAAAGTGATATGAATGAAAATGAAGTGAACTGAATTTAATTACCTTTTGGGAACAGACACAGCAAATTTACTTATGAGAGACTGGATCCAGTTTCCTATGATTTTCCACAGCAAATTATCATAATTATTTATAAATGTACAAATAATTAAAAAAACACACAAACAGATAAAGGCTTATAGTATGGTATAGATGATGAATCTTAAAATACAACACAGACATATTAATGACTCTACACTACAGCAGCATCACTTCCTGGGTGTGTCCTTCTAGAGACGTGTAAAGTTCAGCACATTCAGCATTATTATACAGAATCCTCACAGAGCTGTGTTCAGAAATGGATCAACTATACAACTTACTGTACATAGTGAGATACATACCACTGATTCTCACTCTAGTTACAGGTAATTTTCAATCAGTTATTAATTATTACAATGATATTTAATCAGTTAAATAATTGCATTAATTAATAAGCATGTTTGTATTAATCTAGTAATTTCTTGATTCCTTAAGTCAATATTGGAATTACAAAAAATACTTCACTGACATATTTCTTTATATTTTTGTCACACCAGGTAGCTTTGCAGATAAAATTGAGCCAACAGATGCAAACATTGTCAGGAAAGAAGCAGAGACTGTTATTCTGAAATGTTCATATGAGTCAAGCAGTGATCGTATTTATCTTTACTGGTACAAACAATATCCTAACAGCGCACTACAGTATTTATGGTTTAAAGGCGCAAGGTCAAGAGCAAGTTATGGGAGCACTCCTGATGATCGTCGACTAGAGTCGAAAACAAGCAGAGACTCTACTGAACTTACTATCAGAGGTCTAAAGCTCTCAGATTCTGCACTCTATCATTGTGCTCTAAGAGTAACAGCACAGTGATACAGAGTCACTGAAAGGCTTTACAAAAACATCAACATGGTATATTAAGTTTCTAAAACCACAGAAGATGAAAGAGACTCACTTTACCAACTTATCAGTTAACCACAGACACAAACAACATTTGTGAAAACATTTGCAGCTGGAGCTAATAGCCTGAAAAGAAAATGAGGGATTAACACAACTATACTTTAATTCATAAATCTACATCTACATTCATTTATTAAATGTTTATTCTGCATGTTCATTTGAACAGATGTGAGTTTGATCATACAGATATAAAAAAATAATAAAACATTAGTGACAAGATTTGATTGCACATAAGGGTAATGTCTATAATCTTAAACATAATTATTTGATGGAGGGATGATGACTCTAGCCATTTGAGCTTGTCCTCTGTTTTCTTATTTGTACTGTGATTTAAATGTTCCAACTTAAGGTGGACTGCTGACACTAAATTTCCCCTAAGTCTGAATGAGTGTGTGAATGTGTCTGTGCATTTTGTCCTGCATTAGACTGCTGTATCATCCAGGGTGTATTCCTGCATCATCCCTAGTGTTGCTGGGAGAAGCTCCAGATTCACCTGCCCAGGACAAAGCATGAATGAATGAATGAAGGTGTGTATATATAATGTATATAGACAGTTGTGGAAGTGTGACCAGGATAAAGTAGGTACTTAAAATAAACTCTGATTGAATGACCATTCATTAGGTTTCAGCTGCAGCTTATGGATCTGGGGCTTGGTTTTACTGTAGTTTTAGCATACTAAGATTTGCTAATTGTCTAGTAGAAAGAGTTGCTGTGTGAGGTAAAGCAGAGTTGTCATGAATATGAATAAATATGATGTTTATATCAAAAGATAAACACAAACTAACTAAACACTCAGGATAACAATGTTATTATGCCCACTTGGTTTTCTTCACTATTGCTGATATTGCTAAGTCCTTTAGTTTGCAAGTTACAAACCAAAAGAACAAGTATTTTAAAAAGTTGCTTAATAATAAATTGTTGTCAATAAATTCAAATAAATTGGTGTATTTATATTAAAGGCTGTTGACAACAATTCATCCACCCAGAATACACTGTTTAATGTAATCACAATCATCTTTAAGTAACCAAACATAACTATAAAATAAATACATATCAGTTTCTGATTGCCAGTGAAATCTAGTTAGAGTGAGAATGTTCTTTTAGCTGATTGTTAATAACAGACGTGTTCTTGAACATTAATGAGGAAAGGCTCAGGTGCACAGTTTATTCTCCTCTTGATCAATAGATGAAGAAAATTGTTGCAGGAAAAGTTTCTGTTCCTCTGCAGCTCTTTTTCTCTATAGACAATATTCTGTTTGTGAGACCTGTATGATTGTAATTAACACCAGTGCAATCATAGCTCCAGTTTTGTTCTTTGGTCACTACACTTAATTAACCCTACTGAATAAAATCAGATGGAAAAATATTTGAAGTGAACTGGAACAGCGATTTAGTCCAGGAACTCTATGGAACTCTGTATGGGAAGGCTATACAAAGAAATGCAAAAAATACTAAATATATACATTATATAATATTAATTATAGTTCAGAAGTTTATTTATTAATGTCATTAATAAATAAATTACCTTCAATTACCTTAAAAACCTTGTCTCTTGAAGTCTTTCTTATTTCTCCACAAGATGGTGTAGTGAGTTATCTTATTGTGGGTCAGGTGCTAGGACTCTGCTCACATCCTCCAAAGATGTAGACTCTGTTATAAATACTTCTTTGCAGAATAATATGAACTCTAATAAACATGCTTTATCACAACAAACAAATAAATGCCACAAGTCAAGACACTACTTATAAAATATAAAAACTAAAATATTTACTCATTTTAATTGTCAGTAAATTTTTATAAAATTGAATAAATACAATAATAGAATAATTTCTTTGTTTACTATGTAAACAGTTTCAGTAGAGTTTCCCAAACAAGGCAGAATGTTTCAGTAAAGATCAACAATCTGTCAGTAACACTGGAGACACTGTCATGTGATGCTGGGGGGTGGAGCTTCGTGAACATTTATCATGTTAATATTTCAGAGTACAAAAAGAGTTCAGAAGCTTTTAGCTTTCATTCAGATAAAATCATTCATCATGTTCACTGTTATATTCATGTGTCTGTGGCTTTCACTAGGTGAGTTAACATTGACCTTTTGTTAGTTTATATATTATGTGTTGTTTATTAATTGTGTGCTGTTAGAAATCATGATTTCTGTATGTAATTCTGGCTTGATTGTGTAAAGGTTAAATACATTACATTTTCTTCTCCATGACAGGTGACTCCATGGCAGATTCAATAAAGCCACTTTTCCCTCATAAAGTTGTAGATGAAGGTGATGATGTTACTCTGTCCTGCAGCTACAAAGACTTCAGAGGTATTGTACAGACTCTGCAGTGGTACAGGCAATATCCAAAATCTAAACCTGAGTTCCTTCTTTATATTTATCAAAATGGAGATCTAAGTCCCAACACTCCCCCAAGAATGTCTGCTAAAGTTCATGATGATAAGAAAGTGGATCTGATCGTCTCCTCTGCTGCTGTATCAGACTCTGCTCTATACTACTGTGCTCTGAGGGCCACAGTGACAGGAAATCCAGCTGCACTGTACAAAAACTTTCACACAGTTTTGTTATATTGAAAGCAGTTCTACTGATAATTTCGACTTCACATGCCATATTTGGGGGAAATCTCTCTCTATTGTGATTTATAAAGAGTTTATATTTTGACACATGTTGGATTATTACTAGCGATCCTCAGTAATCAGTCTGTGCTCTGTTGCTGGTCATGGATTTAAATTTTTTTTATTTTGTATTACTATACTATATGATCACTTTCAAGTTGATAATCTTTACTAGTTTTTGGTTTACATGGTTCGTAGGCATGAATTGTAAACTGATCAATCTGTCTGAATATTATAAACACCTTTTCTGAAGCACAAATCTGCCTTAAAGCACAGCGAAAATATATCTTCAAGTATGCTGATGACAATACAGTGTTGAGTCTCATCAGCAAAATATTGAGTTTACATACAGAGAGAAGGTGGAGAAGTGCGAGGACAAGTGTAGAAGGATAAATCCATAGGGTGAACTCTTAATTTCCTGCAGACATGTACGAGAGAAAAGATAAAAAAAGGAATAAATGGCATCCTGTGCAGCTGTACCAGTGTTTAATATGAAAAGAGTATTCTGTCTCAGAGCACAAGACACTACAACAGATAGAGAAAACCACTGGAAACATCATCAGGGTCTCTCTTACTTTAGTCAAGGATCATTACCAGAAAGTGTACATTAATTAAGCCGTCAGTTTTCTGAACATCACTTCCCCCTTCTACCAGATTCTTTCCTCACCTGCCATCTTCAGAAGGAATGAGAACATCTGGACAGAACATCTGCCAAACTCTTTAACAGCTTCTTCTCCCAGACAATCAGGCTCAGTAACTGAACTAATATCAATAAAACAATATCTAATCAGCTTGACACAAGTGCAGGATTCTGTATAGGTTTAGTCAGACCACAGAAACTAAAATACTCTATACCAATACCCAACAGTTTTATGTGTTAATACTGATAAATAAATCAAGTGTTGTAGTAATTCTAGATCATATTCAGATATTATCTGTTAGGAGAAATTGTACAGCTGATCTTTGTTACTCAATTAACTGGTTAATAAACATTAATTACCAGCTGTTTTTAATTGAACATCACTGGCTAAGGAACCATTTAGGACAAAATGATCCCAAAACCTTTTATTTGTGTCCATACTGGAATATAATAATAAAAATAACTAAATAAACATTCACCTAATTATTCTTAAACTATTCAACTAATAATAATAATGTCAAAAACAGTCCACTGAAGACATGGGAAACTTCTAACCCATCTATATTAACTTGTTTATAAATTAATTTTGGAGTTTGTAAACACTAAACAATTATTCTCATGTATATACCTGCAGGTTTTTTATTCTGGACAATGTTGTTTTGTAAGTATTCAGTATATAGACAGCTATATAAGTTTAAAATAATGTCGACACTGAATCAATTTCAGACCTAAAGTTTTGAGCTCTATTTGTAACTAGGTTTCATTTATTTTAGTACTCAAATAGGTCAGAAAGTCAAATTGAAATCAAGATTTATTTATTGTTATTAGTGAGCCAAGATTTCATCCTGAACAGCATCACTTCCTGGGTGTGGCCTTCTAGCGACGTGTAAAGTTCAGCACATACAGCACTATTATACAGAATCCTCACAGAGCTGTGTTCAGAAATGGATCAACTATACAACTTACTGTACATAGTGAGATACATACCACTGATTCTCACTCTAGTTACAGGTCATTCATTTTCATCAGTTAATTAATTTTATTAACAAAAATAATTTTCTGCATTGATTTTAGCTGATGTTTTAGGTATGTTTACAGAAATGATTTGAATATTTATTTTTGTTTGTATTTATTTATATATTCTTGTTTACAGCAAGCATTGTTGCAGATAAAATTTGGCCGAAAGATAACAACGCCAAAACTGAGGGGAAAGAAAGAGACACTGTTACTCTGACATGTTCATATACGTCAAGCAGCAGTTATGTTTATCTTCATTGGTACAAACAATATCCTAACAGCGCACCACAGTTTTTACTGTTTAAAGGTGCAAAGTCAGCAAGTTCTGCAGAGTATAATCCCACTGGCTCTCGATTAGAGTCAAAAACAACCCCAGACTCTACTGAACTTACAATTAAAGATCTACAGATCTCAGATTCTGCACTCTATCATTGTGCTCTACAAGAAGGAACACAGTGATACAGAGTCACTGAAAGGCTTTACAAAAACTTATTGTTTATAAAAACCACAGAAAATGAAAGACACTTCCTTTACCTACTTATCAGTTAACCACAGACACAAATAACAAATTCTAATAACAGATGTGACTAAAATAAAAGAAAATGAAAGAAAATAAAAGAGAGATGAGCAACTACACATTATTCACAGTAAATTCTACAATTTTAAGGGTAAAAAAATAAAATAAATTAATGACACTACCAGAAATGTTAAAGCTAGGTGCCACTGAAGCATACATTGTGTAATTAAGTTAATTCATTAATTCTTTTTTGCTCAGCTTCCCCAATGATACACTACATTAATTAAATAAGTCATTGATTGATTGATTGATTCATTGTTATGTTTATTATGCATATATATACAAATGTCATTTAGTTAGATTTGGCAGTGGCTATGAACAGATGTCAGTTTGATTAAAATAAGGAAACTGTTAGTAAAATCACCTTTTTCTTGTTTTATGATTTATGTTTATGGCTTGTACACAACTCTGATGAATATACATATAGAATCTTAAACATAATTACGTGATCAGGGATAGCTCTAGCCTTTTGAGCTGGATGTTTCTTTTTCTTATTCATGATATAAACTTTCAAAGCTGCCTGTAGATCCTTGGATAAATTACTCATGAGCTTTATGGCCTAGGGTTAGAATATAATTCAGATACACTACAACCCTGATCAGGATAAAGCCGTTAATGAAGATGAATAATAAATAAATGAATTTTTGTCTGCAGGACAATAAGCAGTTACTTATATTTTAAGGTAGAGTGGATTTAAACATTATTATATAACAGGTAGGTCTCAAGGTTGATGTGGGTTTTGGTTTAAAGCTGTAGTTTTATCAAAAGTCAAAAACTTGAACTGACAAAAGATAATCTGCATACCTAATAGATTTAAGAGGAAGTAATTCACTTAGGGAACAAAAGCTGTGATAAATATGAATAGATATGAGTGGGTGGAGCTAAATGTGGAGACATTAAAGACAGAACATTAATATTTATTTCTAAAGTTCCAGGCGAGAAGGAAACACACAAGTAACAATCTTTTCTTCACTACTGCTGATAATGGTATGTCATGTTCATTACACATGAAGCTCAGTGTTCATGTGCATATTGGCATTTATGAGTAAAATATTATAGCAGAGGCTTCTTGATTATCTCCACTGGTATCGACAAAAACCTCAATCAGAACCAGAGTTTTTGCTGCTGATTATTGTGTCTACAAATGATGTAACCAACGCTAAGCAACATGACCCAGGACTATCCATCAAAGTTCATAAAAAGGACAAGAAAGTAGATCTGGAGATCTTTCCTGCTGCAGTATCAGACTCTGCACTGTACTACTGCACCATGGAGCCCACAGTGACACAAAACTCAAACAGACTGTACAAAAAGTCAAGCTGCATGTTTTTCTCAGGAGTTGGAGCCAGTTTAATTCCATATAATTTTCTGTTTTAGTTCCTAGACTCTCCTAGATATTTATTTGGCTGCAAATATCAACACTCATCTTCTTACCTATGTTGGCAATGCTTACTGATTGAACAATCAATAAAAAAAACTGTATGATTTCTCTCATGTAGATGTAACACAAAATTCAACAACCTTAAAATGAATTTAAATGATTAATTCTTAATTAATCAATATGGCTTTCATTATCACACATGAAAGTCCCATACAGCTTACTGACAAACAGTAAACATCAATGTGCTCTATACTGGTATTAATTCCTCACTATATGCTCTTACCTCAGCTCTGAAAATAACCTTAATTTCATTCAAAATAGCTACAAATGACACAGAAATAGGTTTAAAAAGAAATTATGCATAACACATAAAAACTTAAAAATGTGTCTTTCTTATCAGTACAGTTTAATTTACAAGATGAATCTACATCCAGATGAAATGTAGGTATTAGTTAAAAAAACATAATATACACTAGATAGGATGTGTAAATTGTAGTGAAGCATCACACCATTTGTGTACTATTTATTTTAACTAATGTGAATATGGGAAATACCCCAATTATTCCAGACTATACTTATTATAAAAGATAAAAAGAATAAAGCCCAAGGATGAAAATATTATTGTACACAACACTGAGACTATCACAGGACCTGAGTAGTAGTAGTAGTAGCTGGTAAGCTGGTAAGCTTTCTCTGGCAGTTGTATGCTTTTTCTGTAACTGTTGTTCCTTAGGGTTCTGTTTGTTCTGCATGTTATTTCAGATCATTACAGAGCCAAGAGCTGACTTTAGCAAGACAGCAACTAACAAGCTAGCAATCTCACAAAAACACAAGGCCTTGTTGAATAGAATTCTTCAAGCAGCACTGTGAAGCACTAATCTTAACTACAACAGTCTTATGGATTAAAAAACAGAAAGTGGACTGTGAAGGATCATATCGTTGGTCAGACGCCTCTTACCTTGAGACTGATGGTGGCAGAACTATTGATTCTGATCGAACTGCTTCATTTGTGAATTAAATGATTGGACTAGGAGAATGAAGAAGGATTTGCAGACTCGCTGATGTCATTTGTTCAGATCGTCACAAATGACATCAGTAACTTATAAAGAGTCACTGAGAACATCAGTAAATGAATTTAAGAAATCTTTTTGGTGAACGGGATCAAAAGGTCCCACAATTCTTTTTCTTATAATAAAGGATTTAACAATACACATACATTTTAAAACATTTCATTTTTAATAACATTTTTTTGCCTTTTATTCTGCTAAATAAACTACTACATAGAAGCAGAAACTGCAGTAAAATAAAGCAAACCAAAACCTGATTCAGAATTACACTAGGCTAGGCTATGCTAAGCTAGGCTAAGCCAGTTTAGGCTAGGCTAGGCTAGGTTAGGCTAGGCAAACAAACATGCTTCAAACAGAAGCTAGGCAATTACAAGGTAGAGCAAAGGAGCTTAACTCGGGAAGCTAATTCCTGTGTCACTACTCACATAACACTAAACAGGTGAACCAGCTGAACAGGGGAAATGAACATAGAACCAAAATAGAGTTCAACTCTAATGTTCAGTGCTGCCCCCTGGTGGTCTAGCAAGGAAATATTCCAGAT
This sequence comes from Hemibagrus wyckioides, assembly GCF_019097595.1. Lineage (NCBI taxonomy): Eukaryota > Metazoa > Chordata > Actinopteri > Siluriformes > Bagridae > Hemibagrus > Hemibagrus wyckioides. The sequence goes on along the minus strand of NW_026690788.1, from coordinate 190,584 downwards.
ATCCATCATACTACTCATAGGCTGTATTTTAAGTTGGTGTGCTATTATTATTTTTTAAACCATTGTAGTAAAGCAATAAAGAAGCAGGTTTGCTTGTAGCCTTTTCTACATTCAGACACCTGAAAAGATAACTAATTATTTAAAATTTTCTTTTTTAGATTTTTTTTACACAGTGGATGTTTTAATAAGTGGATGATTTCTTAATTATGTACTTTGAAATTGACCCAATTTAATTTTGATCCATCATTTTGCCTGCAGCCAGTTTACATATCTTTGATATCTCTTTTAAAAGAAGCACCACAGTACATATTGCTCTTGACAAGCAAAGCAAAACAGACAATTATGATATAAACGCAGAAGATTCTTCACCTTTAGGAAAAGTTTGACACACTGACAAATGACAGAAATGATCTCTGACTAGATGATAAGTAACAGGGTTGTGAACTTTATTTCACATTATGTGCTGTTATTTGATAACTTAGTTGGAAAGTACAGAGTCATGTGCCACATTGATATTGAAGGGTAGTGACCCAAAACATGAGCAGTGTAACTGTTGAAGGATTGAAAGCCAGCAGACCTGATTAACATAGACCCAGTAGTTAAAAGTAACACAGCCACATTTAAGACTAAAACACGGAAAAATAATGAATGTTATGTTGTGTTCAAAGGAGCAGAGCCCTGGACCCGAGTCACCCAGCGCACATACTAATACTACAGTGGGATCGGAAGAGAAATGAATGGAGAAAGATACAAAATGGGTTGAGATGAAATTACTGGTCTTTATTATTAGTGTGTTCTTCTATGTTCAATAAAGAGGATCAGATTAAATGATAAAAGTAATCCAGTGTCATCTATCATGTGCAGATTCATATGGCAAATTATATAAATAATGTGAAATGTATGTGAATTATTCCCACATGAATTTATAAAAGTCACAGCATAGTTAAAGTTAGCTCTTTATTAGTTTGTGATTAGTACATGCCTTAAATCATGCATTAGTTCAGATTTAAGCAAGTGTTAATTTAGTTTTTTTTTTTTCCTCATTGTCTTTACCTCTAATCCGATCTATCATCAGGTCACAGGGAGCCTGTGCCTATCTCAGGCATAAAGGCAGGATACACCCTGGACAGAGTGCCAACCCATCACAGGGCACACACACTACTTCCAATTTAGAGACTCCAATCAGCCTAGAAGTATGTCTTTAGACTATGGGAGGAAACCAGAGGAAACCCACCAAGCACAGAGAGATGGACATGCAAACTCCACACTCAGTGAGTGGGAGCAAGACGTGAACCCAGGACACTGGCGGTGTGAGGGGAACAAGCTAACCACTAAGCCATTAAGCTTAGTTCACGATTATGTATGTACTGATACTGTAAATTATTACAATAAAAATAAAATGGATTAAACATGACAACTACACACAATCACACTCAATTCTGAAGTCATGATTTATCATGTTACATAATTTTGCAGAATGTGGCACAAATGGCACCAAATGACAGCAGCAACAACAGATGCCTTTTAAATTGTGATTTAATGTTTGTATAATAATTATTTCAATAATTACATGATTAAACTTTATTATAGTGATTATTGCAGTTCATTATCAGTTCCTGCTTTTAGTTTAGCTTTTTGTGTTTGTTTAAAATAGATTTAGGACATGTTCCCCATGTGAGACTGAATGTAAAGCCAGAATGCTTCAGTAAGAATCAAGAATCTTTCAGTAACATTAGTGACACTGTCATGTGAGTGATGCTGTGGGGTGGAGCTTCATGAATCCTGATGATGTTAACATATCAGTGTACAGAAAGAATAGTTTCCTTCAGCTAAGATCATTCATCATGTTCACTGTTATATTCATGTGTCTGTGGCTTTCACTGGGTGAGTAAACATTTTTATTATTGCAAAAATAATATGTTCTGAATCAAGGATGAACACATGTGTTTTTAAAAAGTAGTAAATTGTGAGTATAATTTATGTAATACCTTATTATTAAATTATTTAGAAAAAAAAACAATATGTTGTCTTCTCTATAACAGGTGACTCCATGGCAGATCCAATAGAGCCACTTTTTACTCATAAAGTTGTAGATGAAGGTGATGATGTTACTCTGTCCTGCAGCTACAAAGACTTCAGTGGTGACATATATAATGTGCAGTGGTACAGGCAATATATGAACTCTAAACCTGAGTATCTTCTTTATGTTACTCCAAGTGGAGATCTAAGTTCCCCCATCCCCGATGGAATGTCTGCTAAAGTTCATGAAGATAAACAAGTGGATCTGATCATCTCCTCTGCTGCTGTATCAGACTCTGCTCTATACTACTGTGCTCTGGCGCCCACAGTGACAGGAAATCCAGCTGCACTGTACAAAAACTTTTTTGTTATGTTGAAAGCAGTTATGCCAATAAGAAATTTACATGGGGAAAATATACATGGCTTTTTGGGGAAAACTTTCCCTTTTGTTCTCATTATTTATAATAAGTTTATATTATTGACACATTTCATTCATTCATTCATTCATTCATTCATTCATTCATTCATTCATTCATCTGTAACTATTTTATTTAATCTTTTCTAGGAGCAAAGTGGATATTGGCAAAGCATTCAAAACTCTACACAGCAACCTGAGTTTAAAATCAATAAGAATTTACAATGCTTTTAAAATAAAATACACTTTTATTCATAGAGCCATCATGCTATAGCTCACACAGCATCACTTTGCTGGATCATAAAACAATAGTAAGTTAATTCATTTTTAAATGACTAACACTATTTTTTATTAAATTATTATTATTATTATTATTATTATTATTATTATTATTATTATTATTATTATTATTATTATTATTATTATTATTTTCTACAATGTTATTCAAACAATCAAAACGTATATAATAAAGCAGCTGAGGCTCTGTACACGTTCAGAAGTTGAATAAAGTTCTGCAAATTGTTATTATTCTCCTTCCTCCACAAGATGGCGTAATCTTATTGTTGGCCATGTTTTAAGCCTCTTGTCACATCCTTCAGAGCTGACTTCTTGGATTATAAGTACAATAATATATAATATATATAAGTATAATAATATATGCTATACATAATCTTCCGTTCTTTTATATATAAGCATTGCATGATTTGTGATCTTACTGCAGTCTAGAAACAATCTTTGGAGAATCAGTAAAAACCATCAAAAGAATCCCTTGTCACTGGTTTGCCTTAATTAAGAAAGAAAACTGAAATTGCAGAACGCCTATACACACAATTTCTATTCTATATTCCTTGATAACCTGGAAATAAAAAGTAAAAGCTTGGTTCAATCATCACAGCAGAATTTTACAATATACAATATACCAACACTATATCATGGAAGGCAGCACTGAATCTTTTGAGTTTGTTGCAGTGAACAACAGCAAGTTCACCACCACTGCCTTGAAGAGGCAAAAACTAACACATAATGTATTACAGTGTTACAGAGAAAAAATCCTTTATAAATAGATGAAGTGCAAAGTTTAAATACTCTTTTTGATGACTCAAGCCTCTTTTTGTCTGTGAACATTTCTTTGTGTCTTAAGGTTTTTCTCCTTGATGAACACAAAGATGGTGAACTCAGTTATCTTATGATGGGCCGAATACTAGAGCAGCATATAAACCTGCACATTCTTTTCACATACTTTTCACAATAAACCCTCTGTGATATAGGCTCTACCTCTACTTCTATCATACATACTGCACAAATATTATCTTAACCCCTGCCATGGTTCATCTCAGTAGTAGATAATTTCAGATATACCAGCTCACATAAAACAACTGTCCACTTTAGACTAAACTGTGTTTAAAATCTCTAGTGCACTTGTACTAATGCTGTATTTTTCATATGTAACTACCTTTAACCTTCTGTTGTTGTGGGGTGGAGCTTCATGAACCTTTATGATGTTAACATTAGCAAGACATTTTACAAAAAAATTGTTTTCATTCAAACAATAAATTCAATAAATCCTGGATTCAAAGGTAAGAATCAACAATCAGCCCTGTCATGTGATACTGCAGGGTGGAGCTTCAAGAAGCTTTATGAAGATCCAGAGAGCAAAAGGAAAACAAACTTGGTACTTCTTTGGATGTCTTTGGATCTTGATTATAGCTGTTAATAAGCACTTGAGTAATTCTCAGTCTTGAACAGTAAGCTTACAAGTATCAGCTTTCTAAAGATACCCTGGTTATATACCCTGGTTTGGGGATGCACTCCCTTCACATAATGCAGGGCTGTTGAGAAAGGATTAAAACTGTTTTGTTAAAGACCAAGAAAATAAAATGTTCAAATTCAGGTTGCAAAGTTTGTCGAAAGAGTTATAGGAAGAGTTAATCAATAAAAGATAAACAAGCAATCAAATGGCTTCCTTTTAACTGAAATGTGGCAGTGCATCTTCAAACATTTTACCTCTGTGATTTATCATACCCTGTGATCTATGATCCCATAGACAGACTCTACAAATTGTTGCCCACTTTCTGTTCATAATTCTAAATAAATCAGCAGGAACTGAGAAGTATCAACTATATAAATAAATGTAGTTTTAAAGGTAATCATAACTGAATAAACAATAAGAAAAGTAATTAGCCTGGTATTTAAACAAATCCACTTTGTGACTTTATTTGACTCAACTACCATATAGATCAGATAATGAAGTGCGACAGAAATTCTGTGCCTCTCCTTGGTTTCACACGGATTACATAATCCGTGATTTTCGATATGACTTGCATCATTTAAAAGTAGACCCTTTAAGCTTTCTATAGATATATTTCTCATGTCTGTGTGTGCAGTATTCACGCAGTTTCAGTCCATTTTAGTGACACGTTTCAAAAATATTTTCGCGGAGACTGAGACGGCTGAAAGTGCACCCTGTTTATTTTCTTTATTTTACAAAAGCACAATGTTTTGTGGATATTGTGAGTGTACATAAATAAAAGTAGACCCTTACAGATTCAAATGATGTACTACACTTATGTGTATGATCAAAAATGACGGAGCATTTTAAGTTCTTTTCACGGTTACCAGAAAAAATGCAAGTGTTCCCGCCGGCGGGTTTGCCGACTCCTAAGGGTTAAACAGCAAACAGATTATTTTTGGGTTAGATTTGTATCATTTTCATAGGAAATCCTTGGACAGTTTAATGTTTTTTGTATTTCTTTAAATATTTTATTATTTTCCTATTTATTTCTTATTTTTTTATACTACTTGCTATGCTCTTCATTGTATTATATTTCAGTGCACTGTTGTTGAGAAGAGCACCCACAGTTTTGTTGTACTCCTTATGTGCAAAGACAATAACATTTATTCTATTCTATTCTATTCTATTCTATTCTATTCTATTCTATTCTATTCTATTCAATATCAGCAAGCACGGCTTTGGTTGGAGCACAATTTCATTTCATTGTCTGTACCGCTTATCCGATCTATACTCGGGTCACGGGGAGCCTGTGTTTATCTCAGGCGTCATTGGGCATCAAGGCTGGATACACGCTGGACGGAGTGTTGGAGCACGATGTTATAGTTAATTAGAGGTTATAGGTTTTTATCAGAAATAAACAGAAATCAAGCCGATAGATAGTCGTGCAGTGTGAAAACAATGGTGACCCAACAACTTTGAAAATCTTGCAGTGTGAACTCAGCATTAAGGCCTCGCGCTCAACCGCACACTCCTGAAAGTGTGGGTGAAGGAACAACCTTCTGCTGTTGTCGACCAAAAAGTTCACCTGGCAGCGGTGGGATTCAAACCCACGCCCCCGAAGAGACTGGAGCCTTAATCCAGCGACTTGGACCGCTCGGCCACGCTACCCATGCCTTTGGAGAGTTGGGGGGCTTTGGTCAAGGGAGGCCTGCCAGGTCGGGAAAGCGAGGCACTCTGGCAGGCGGTAGCAATGGTTGTACCACGCACGCTTCCATTACCAGACGTGATTCAAGATCCAAACCCAGGAAAGGTTTTGCAAAGTGGATTGACAGCCTTAGGCTCTTGTTGACAAGGTTTGCTGAAATGAACTTGCATCCCAGTCTGTTGCAAGAAAGGTGCACGATCCGGGCCGCTGTCTTCGGGACTGAGCACTGCATTGATCTGCATGGATCTCCACTGGCGACCTGTCAGCCTTACAGCATCTGTGTCCAACCAACATGGAAATACAGCCCACGGCTGCAAAACACCTAGACCCAGGACTAGCTTTTCTCGCTCACCTCTAGCACGGTCTGGCAGACCAGGTACAAAGCATTCTGTATGCAAAGAGGAGGTTGAAGGGCACACAAGCAACGAGGATGGGATTCGAACACACGCGTGCAAAGCCCAATGGATTAGCAGCCCATCGCCTTAACCTCTCGGCCACCTCGTCAGGTATAGGTAAGGCACCCAAGGCTGAATGTCCACAGAGATGGCGACAATTCCGTAGTGGAGCGCCATAACCCAACGCGTTTAAACAAGCCTGTTCCCAAAGCAACTGGAGCCCATCCCACGTGGATTAGCAGTCTGTCTCCTTAACCTCTTGGCGTCCTAGGTCACCCACATGACCTTACACCTCAGTGCACCTGGCACTTGCACTCCATTGCCCAAACCTCTTGGCCACCACTTCTTATGTCGATTTTTTATTCTTGGTTGAATTGTTGTTTTGTTGGTAGCTCGTAACCATGGTAAGGGCACAACCGATGCGGCTCACACACGCGGAAACCATGTTTTGCGTACCGTTCTGTGGTTGTTTGGACTTGCTGTTTGAAAAAGCAAGGTGTGAAACGGAGCAGCGTTCAAAGCCAGGTGTTGACACCAGTTGCTGAAACCTGGGAGCTATTTCAGCACCCGGGTCTGGGGGCTCCGGTACAGTGCGAGCGTGCTGTTTTTTTTTGCATCTAGGCATTCAGCTAACGGCAACTCTTAAGCACATTTGCAGAAGGCACAGGAGCCACAACCCCTGTAAAGCCTTTGTGGTGCCAGAGCTCACAACCACTGCCTTATAAAGAATCAGCTGGCAGCAGTAGGATTTGAACCCCCTGCCTCCAAAGAGACTGGAGCCTAAATCCAGCGCCTTAGACCACATGGCCACGCTACCCGAGGGCTTAAACTTTATAGACCTCTGTGGAGAGCACACTGACATACTGTCTGGGTGTGTGGTACACAGGCTGCACAGATGAGGACAGACAAACTGTGCAGAGGGTGAAAAACAGCTCAAAAAATCATCAGCTGCCCTCTGCCCTCCCTGGATGACATGTCCAGGTCCCGCTGCCTCAGCAAAATCAAGGCCATCACAGGAGACTCCTCACATCCTGCTCATCACTTGTTTGACCTGTTGCCATCTGGGGGGCACTTCAGGTCAACAAAGTCTCACACCAACAGACTTACAAACAGCTTCTTCCCCTGGGCCATTCAGACTGCAAACAATTACTGAACACACACACACACATTCTACCTAATAAAATGTGCAATTATACTGTGCACTTTAATCTGTCTGTGAATTGAGTACAAGTTATAACTTAATATTGGCTTTGCACAAATTAGATTTCAAGCAAATATATAATTGGGAACATTTTGTTGCAGCTTTATGAATGTTCTGCTTATATTGCAGTAGCCCTTTAAAAAAGGGTACAAGTATGCATATGTATGAAAGGAGAGTCCATAACCTGAGGTACTGAGATATTGAGAAGGGTTCAGTATTTATATTAACATATTTTTACATATGTTTCTTTATTGACATGCACAACCAGTTATTACAACATTATTACAACAATACTAATTCTAACAAAGTCCTGAATATGTACAATATGGCTATATTTGTGGACACCTAACCATCACACCAGTATGTGGGCATTCTCCAAACTGCTGCACAATTGTAGGATGTCTTTATATTCTTACAAAAAAATGTTCCAGCTCAATGAAGATGTTTATTACAAGTTTGGTGTGGAATAAAATGAGTTACCTGCACACAGCCCTGAACTCAAACCCACTCAACACTTTTGGGATGAATTAGAATTCTGACTGCACCCCAAGCCACACATGCCTGATGTTTTAGGGCTGTATGGACACATGGACATACAGTATCTCACAAAAGTAAGTACACCCCTCACGGCTTTGTAAATATTTTATTATATTATTTATCTTTTCATGTGACAACACTGAAGAAACGACACTCTGCTCCAATGTAAAGTAGTGAGTGTACAGCCTGTATAACAGTGTAAATTTGCTGTCCCCTCAAAATAACTCAACACACATCCATTAATGTCTAAACCATTAGCAACAAAAGTGAATACACCCCTAAGTGGAAATGTCCAAATTGGGCCCAAAGTGTCAATATTTTGTGTGGCCACCATTATTTTCCAGCATTGCCTTAACCCTCTTGGGCATGGAGTTCACCAGAGCTACAGGTTGCCATATATTTACAAAAATGTGAGGGGTGTACTCACTTTTGTGAGATACTGTATATTGCCACTTACTGAACAATCATCTAATTTTTAATATTATTACTGTATATTTTGCAACAAGTTTGAAGTAATATCTAAATAAAGCTAGTCTAAGTAGATTGATTGATAATGTTAAATTGCCCCTAGGTGTGAATGGGTGAGCAAATGGCTGTGTGTGTGTGTGTGTGTGTGTGTGAAAGAGAGAGAGAGAGAGAGAGAGAGAGAGAGAGAGCGAGAGAGAAACAATTATTTTTTTCAATTATATTTCTGCACATATGTAAATTTGTTAAGTTAAAAAACAATTTTTTTGGTGTTAAGGTTTTTCTCTTCAGTGAACACAAGATGGCGCAGTCACTTATCTTAATGTTGGCCTAGAACTAGAGCATCACACAACCTGCTCACATTCTCTGAGACATAGAGTATACTTGTTCTTCTATCATACATACTGCTGATATAATATCCTAACCCCTGCCCTGGTTACTCTTAGTGCCTAAGCTATTTTCAGAGATACCATTCTGATTAAACAACACAACTGTCCACTTAACACTAAACTGTCATAAGAACAAATACTCATCTAATGTCATTTCTTTGGCACCTGCTGTGTCAGAAACATTAAAAACTAGAAACTTATATGTGAATGTGCCTTTATTCTTCTTTCTCTTCTTCTGATGCTACTGTGAGTACAGGAAAGTTTTATTTTTCAGATTTAACTGTTAGAGCTGAGAAATAAGGGATTAATTCAACCTTAATTACCAAGGGAAAATATTCATTCCTTCCTCATTCTTAAATAAATCATATTCTCTTCCACTTAGTGTTTCTAACATTTATCTGCCTGCTGGTGTTTACATAAACTTTCTCTAAATTACAGATATCACTAACATATGTAAAATAACATAAATACATTAATTTCCTACTTTCAGTATGTGTTTACTTAAATGTCCTCTGGACAGGTTTCCCATATGAGGCTGAATGTAAAGCCAGGATGTTTCAGTAAGAATCAACAATCTGACAACAACATTGGTGACACTGTCATGTGATGCTGTGGGGTGGAGCAATTTTGAAGCTTTATGGTGTTAACATATTAGATTACAGAAAGATCTCCACTATTTTCACTGAGCTAAGACCAGACATCATGTTCACTGTTATATTCATGTATCTGTGGCTTTCACTAGGTGAGTTAACATTGACTTTTTGTTATTGCAGAAATATTAACTATATTATATTAAATATTAGTCTGTGTGGTGATGCAGTGTGAAAATGCAGAGTGTGAGTCTGACTTAAGTATTTCCTGTTGATTATTTAAAGGTTAAGAACATTATGATCTCTTCTCTATGACAGGTGACTCCATGGCAGATTCAATAGAGCCACTTCTCCCTCATAAAGCTGTAGATGAAGGTGATGATGTTACTCTGTCCTGCAAATACAAATTCAGTGGTGTTTCAGGAAACAACCTGCACTGGTACAGGCAATATCCAAAATCTAAACCTGAGTTCCTTCTTTATATTGATCAAAGTGGAACTTATAATTCTGATCCTCCCCAAAGAATGTCTGTTAACGTTGATGATAAACAAGTGTATCTGATCATCTCCTCTGCTGCTGTATCAGACTCTGCTCTATACTACTGTGCTCTGCAGCCCACAGTGACAGGAAATCCAGCTGCACTGTACAAAAACTTTCACACAGTTTTGTTATATTGAAAGCAGTTCTACTGATGATTTTGAGCTGCTATTTACATGCCATTTTGGGCGAATTCTTTGTAAAGAGTTCATAAATATATTACAATTTGACAAATGTTGGATTATTAGGAGACAGGAAATTCATTGTTTTGCTATATCTATAATCTTTCTTGGGAAAACTGGGAATGAGGAAGAAATGTAAGAAAAACAGAAAAGCCTGAGGAAGCCCATGGGGATACAGCGAGCCATTGAATAGTCATGATGTCTGGTCTGACAGCTCCACAGTCCCTGAAAAGTAGAAATTAGGTGAATCTTTGGCATCCATTAATGGTATAATATTTGCTTTAGAGAGGGATTATTTATATAACTTTTAAGAGTAGCTTTAACTTGTTTTGGTATTCAATCTTCTTGGGTATTTCTTCAGATACTGTGATCACTGTGATGACTTACATCTTAGGTTAAGTAACATCTTCAGGCTTGTTGATGATAATATAGTGTTGGATATCATCAGCCAAATGATGAGTCTATATCTAGAGAGAAGAAGAAAGAGGCTTATAGACATGTGAAAGCAACAAACTATGGATTAAAAATACATGATTGTTCATTTCAGGAAGATCCAAAGTGATGAAATGAAATGAAATGAAATGAAATGAAATGAAACGATATGAAATTATAGTTTTGTGTTGCATCACATAAGATCTTATCTGGGCCAGATCATCCCAGATGTGTTTCAATTTCCTGTACAGACAGGAGAGCAAATACCTCTCTCCCATCCTCACCACTACATTCAGGGAAATATTGAGAGCATCATGTGCAACTAAACTGCTGTTTAATATGAAATTCCACTCAGTGTCAGAGCAGAAGACTCTAAGGAAGATAATAAAAAACACTAGAAAGATCATCAGAGTCTATCTATCCACCATTAAATATACTATATATATATATATATATATATATATATATATATATATATATATATATATTTATATATATATATATATATATATATATATATATATACTATATAATAATATACTTGTATATTAAATATACAAGTATAAAGCCAACAATCTTGTGGATGTTGCCTCCCACCCTTCTACCAGACACTTTACTCAGACAGTCAGGTTCAGTAACGTGTATATGTTTAACCTATTTAACTATTGTTTGTTATAGCTGTAATTAATTTCTGCATAACAAGTGATAATACACACAAATATGACCATCACTGATTTGGTTCAGATTAACTACTGGAAAAAAAATACTGGGAAAAGTATTATAAGTAGTATGTAGGTTAAGTGTACAGTCTTTTGAATGTACTTTGATTTGATAAAATGGCACCATTTCAAGAACATTTCAGGTAAATATAAATTATAAGTACACTCATTCAGTAACCTCTTTGTTAAGATCAAGTTTGCTGTAGATCCGGAGTCTATCCCAGGAATACTGGCCATGAGACAAGAATCCACCATGGATGGGATTCCTACCAATCACATTTAAGCACAGTAAATCATGTTTTGCTTGTCTGGTTGCCAGGTATGCAACTTAACATAAATGCATTATTTGCATTAAGCAGACATGTTATGTGATGACAGAGAGCATTGATATCAGCGATATTATGTGATGATGGCTGGGTGAGTTTGTGCAACGGGGCAAAAGGTGCTTAGGGTTTACAGCCGGCATTATTGATATTAGTGGAGAAATAAGCTGTCCAGGTGCTGTTTAGAGCAGTTCTGTATCTAAGCAGGTGCTCAGTGTAAGCTATGGAGTGTACAGCTAGGCCAGTTTTCCTATATAGAATCTCAAGAGTTCATCCAATCACTTACATTTTCTGAAGCTCAAGAGTGAACCAGTGAGAGGTGCAGGAAGAGGGAACCAGGCTTATCTTGGTAGAAACATGTTCTTCTAAAGCTTGAGAAATGGCAAGGTTATAGATGGACAGAATCTCAGAGGTGTGGGAAAATCTAGCAGAGCCAAGAATAGAAAAAGCATAAATAGATAAAAAGAAAGATATTGGGTCAATCACTTGACCATGAGCTTGTGGTCAGAGATACCCAGTTCAGCCCAGGGGAACAGATCAGGTCAAGTGTGTGATCATGAGAGTGGGTGGGTAAGTTTACATGTTGCATAAGGTTAAAGTTTTCCAGTATTGACATAAGTTTCTCAGTTTTAGCAGAATCAGTGTCTACATGGATACTGAAGTCATCAAGTTGTATTACTGGTAAAGATCTTGTGCAAGCAAGAGTAAGTAGTTCACTTAGTTGGTCAATGAATTAGAATTATAAGGAGAGGTGTTGGACCAACCACCTTCAGTGTCAGATACTCAAATGAGGTTATATTGTGGAAGGCAGCACTAAATATTTTAAGTTTGTTGCAGTGAAAAACAGCAAGCCCACCACCCTGACTTGAAGAGGCAAAAACAGTCATATAATGTATTACAGTATTACAAATAAAAATCCTTTACAAATATATGAAATGCAAAGTTTCATATCTTTTTGTCTGTGACCATTTATTTGCATCATCAGGTTTTTCTCCTTAATGAAAAGAAGATGGTGAACTCAGTTATCTTATAGAGAGCCAAATACTAGAGCACCATATAAACCTTCTCACATTCTTTTCACATATTTTTCACAATAAACCCTATGTAATATAGGCTCTAATTGTTTTTCTATCATACATACTGCACAAATATTATCTTAACCCCTGCCATGGTTCATCTCAGTAGCTAAGCTAATTTCAGATATACCAGTTCATATAAAACAACTGTTCACTTTAGACTAAACTGTCAGAAGAATAAATACTCATCTAATTTTAGATTTCTTTCTGATTATACCTGTAGTGCAGTTGTACTAATCATGTCATATGTACATTTTTATGTACATTTTATGTACATCTCTAATCTTGTGTTGTTAGAGCCTTCCAGTCCACCTCACTCCTGAATGTAAAGCCACACACTCTTGACACTGACATGTGATGCTGTGGGGTGGAGCTTCATGAACCTTTATGATGTTAACATATTATTGTGCAGAAAAACCTCAGAATATTTAATTCAGCTAAAACCATTCATCATGTTTATTGTAATATTCATGTTTCTGTGGCTTTCACTAGGTGAGTTTTGAATATTTATTTCAAATATATTATGCTGAAGTTTAGAAAAGTTTAGAAAAGGCAGAATATAAGTCTGAAGTGGATCTGATCATCTCCTCTGCTGCTGTATCAGACTCTGCTCTATACTACTGTGCTCTGGTGTCCACAGTGACAGGGAATCCAGCTGTACTGTTTTGTTATATTGAAATCAGTTCTGATGATAGTTTTGAATTTACATGCATAAATTTGGGGAATTCTGTTTCTCTTGTGATTTATAAAGAGTTTATTTTTGACACATGTTGGATTATTAGGAGAAAGCTCATTCATTTAGACACAAATATTTCACTAGCGATCCTCAGAGATCCCAAAAATCCCAGAAGTGTTTTTAATTTCCTGCAGAGACAGAAGAACACACACCTCCATTCCATCATCATCACTACATTCAGATAAATATTGCTAGCATATGTGAATATGTGAAACTGCATTGAGTGTCAGAGCATTAGAACCTATAGCAGATTGAAAAAAAAACACTGGAAACATCAGGGTCTCTGTTTAACTTTTAATGAACAACACACAACATCCTTGATATTATTGTCAAGATCAGCAGATGTTTTTCCAAACCTCATTGAAATACCGAAGAAAGTGGTTGTTATCCTATGCACTCATTAAATACAAAAAAAAAAAAAATGAATCATTGTTAGGTTTCCAGAGAAGCAGAAACCTTGGGTAAGTGCAAGAATAACAACAGTTTAAGATTGTGGGCTGACTGAATTATAGCAACAACCATAAAACCAGAATACCATAAAAGGTAGTCTCACCAAGGAGAGATAACATGGACACACGGACGCTGCCAAAGGAATGAATATAGCAAAAATATAATACACTAGGCTTTATTTAATATAACAGCCTAACTGCCATAACATCAATCAATGGCTAAGGCTAAGCTAGCAAGAAACACAAGGAGTGACCCCTGCCCGCTAACCTAGTTTGTCTAGACATTTAAAAAAAATAATTACATGGTGGAATGTAGGTGCACACACGGAGTGCAAGCAACAAACAAACAAACAAACAAACACCAGAATAGCATGCTAACACTGAACCAAGAGTCTGAAACAATGTGCTGCATTTTAAACTGGTAGCTCCACCTCTTTTGGTTCTTTTTTGGGTTCTTGTCTTCTCAATGGTCAAGTGTGTCACCCAGTTAATGGTGATTGTCCCACCTACATGAGGACAGTTAGAGACACATGAGCAGAAACAAAACCTAATAATTGGGAAATAAGGGAACAGGACATACATACAATCACAATGTCACATAATAATACTTATCTATGGTATTTGGTGGGGTTGTGGCCCCTAAAGTAGAGAAGGCCATTGATATATATATATAGACACAGAAAGATAATAGAGTTTGTTGGGCTGTGATAATGATCAGCACTGTCATGTGATACTGCAGGGTGGAGCTTCAAGAAGCTTTATGAAGATCCAGAGAGCAAAAGGAAAACAAAACCTCCTAAAAGCTAAACAAAATAACACAAAAAAGAGAAAGAAAAGATAACGAATCCATAAAGTGATATAATACACAAAATAAAAAAAATTAAAAAAGAATAAAATGGAGTGTGTAGCTAACACAGGCTCCCGTGTTCCATACACAACAAAAGACAAGACATTAGGGAATTTAATATCTTTACTGAAGCAGAGTGATGTCTAGATCAATAACAAAAAGAACTGTACATGTTACATGCATACTTTTATAAGGTTTTATAAAGTAATTGAAGTTGATTTTAAATAGTCAGAATGTAATAAATGAATATTAGCTATACAAAATTTAGCAATTACCATTTATCCATTTATCCAGTGGTATCCTGGCTAATCTGTCCTACTGAATAAATTTAGAAATTAACTTTGTTCTACATTAAAATCATCTATTGAAAGTAATTGAATGAAAATATTCAGAAAACAGCGCCAGTTTCTGTTGTTCCACAAGGAGGCAGAATAAAACAATAAACCCAGCCACTAATAAACATGTGCTGCTGTCACTCTGTAACCATGTCTCTATCAGGAAATGTTCAAGAAACTCAACATTGTAGATTTTGTACCTATGATGTGGATTTTTATTTTTTACCTAATGAAATCATTTTCACATTAAAGATAAAGCTTTCAGATAAAAGCTGATAAATGAACACATTTAAGTGTAATGTTGTTAGTCACATAAATACACAAAAAGTAATTAATTGGTTAATTGATTTATTGATTGTCTAAACCACTTGACATTTGACTAAGAGTCCAATAAAGAGTTAGAGACCCCTGGTATAATATGTAAAACCTTAATTATTAGATGAATGATAAATGTCTTGTTCCACATGTGAGACTGAATGTAATGTCAGGATGCAGTAAAGAATCTGTCAGTAAAACTGGTGACAGTGTCATATGATGCTGAGGGGTGGAGCTTCATGAACCTCTGAAATGTTAATATAATAAAGTACAGAAAGACCTCAGAATATTGTCATTTTACTAACACCATTCATCATGATCACTGTTATATTCATGTGTCTGTGGCTTTCATTAGGTAAGTTATCATTGACCTTCTCAGAAAGGAAGTGTTACATTAATGATTAATTAGCCTTCATGATGTAAAGAAAAAGTATAATATGAGTTATATAATTAAAAAATAAAAACGATTATGTTCTCTTCTCTATGACAGGTGACTCCATGGCAGATCCAATAGAGCCACGTTCCCCTCTTAAAGTTGTAGATGAAGGTGATGATGTTACTCTGTCCTGCAGCTACAAAAACAGTGCTACAGCACAAAATCTGTTCTGGTACAAACAACATCCAAAAGCTAAACCTGAGTTCCTTTTTTACATCTTACCGAATGGAGATAAAACTGACCCTATGCCACCACGTCTGTCTGCTGAAGTCGATGATAAAACTAAACAAGTGGATCTGATCATCTCCTCTGCTGCTGTATCAGACTCTGCTCTATACTACTGTGCTCTGAGGCCCACAGTGACAGGAAATCCAGCTGCACTGTACAAAAACACTGGCACAGTTTTGTTATACTGAAGGTAGATAAACTGCTTAAACTCAATAATCTACATTCCATCAAATCAGGAACTCTGCTAGTTTTTGACTCTCAAAATTTTCAAGTGAAATAAACTCACAGAGCAGAATAAACTCATGAACAGGATATTATTATACATCAAATGTACATTAAATAATTGCTTAAATTGACTTTTGTTAGTTTTTTAAATGCATTATCATAATAAATATTTTACAGTAATTCATTACACATTTTTCAAAAATATACAAAAATGTATTTTGAAAAAAGTTTCAGTTTTACCAACTTAAATAAAAGAAAATTAAGTAAACCTAACTCTAGGAAACAATTCATTTTAACTATTTAAGTAACTATTTGCTATTATTTATACTGTGTTATAGTTTTTTTTACTCAAACAGGGGAAATAAAAATGAACCTTATTAATTAAAACGTGTTTGTTTCCCCAAATTAATGTTTTTGTTGCTATGTTTATGTATTGTGTTGTAATTGTTGTCATAATTAAAAATAATTTAAAAAATAAATGTATGTACAACAGTCTGCCATAAGATCAGCAAACTTCCATGTATTTATTTTGTTTTTCTCTTTTGGTCCTCATCATGAGGAGACTCTTGCAGAAGACTGAACAGGAGTTGTTTGTTCTCTGATATAACTGAGGATAGCTAGCTAGTAAGCTAACATTAGCTATGTCTGTTTATAACAGTAGCTTGCAGAGTCAAATGCTGCACTCATACAGTAGTTCAGAATTATCAGCTAACAAAAACACAAAACCTCTTGTTACCTATACAGCCTGAATACAAGTATAGCTTTTCTATTCCAATTTCTACTCCAAATAAAATAGAAAAAACTTGGAAATGTATTTAGTTTAAAAAGTTAGTATCAAAGGTTATAGTATTGTCAGATATTGTGTCATTTTTTGTTAGATTCCTGAGACACAGCCCTGACCTCTAACTCCAAAAGATATGTTTAAGAGGTGAAGTCAGATGCAGTGGTTTGATCAGCAACAGTGGAATAGTTCTGTGTTGTATTAGTGACTCAGTTCACTGTCACTGATACTGTGAAGTGATGATCTGTGTAAAATTATGCTCCAACTGCATCACTTCCTGGGTGTGTCCTTCTAGAGACGTGTAAAGTTCAGCACATACAGCACTATTATACAGAATCCTCACAGAGCTGTGTTCAGAAATGGATCAACTATACAACTTACTGTACATAGTGAGATACATACCACTGATTCTCACTCTAGTTACAGGTAATTCATTTTCATTAGTTAATTCACTGTATTAACTAATAATTTGGATTTTAGAGTATAGAGTAATTTCCTAATTTGTCTGGTCAATATTTGGTTTTAAAAAATGCTTTACAGTTTTATTTCTTAATGTTCTTATCAACAGGCATTTTTGCAGATAAAATTGAGCCAACAAATGAAGATTCCATCGTTGGGAAGGAAACAGAAAGTGTTACTCTGAAATGTTCATATGAGACA
Organism: Hemibagrus wyckioides; assembly: GCF_019097595.1. Lineage (NCBI taxonomy): Eukaryota > Metazoa > Chordata > Actinopteri > Siluriformes > Bagridae > Hemibagrus > Hemibagrus wyckioides. The sequence goes on along the minus strand of NW_026690788.1, from coordinate 172,855 downwards.
AGCAGTGAAAATATTCGGCTTTACTGGTACAAACAATATCCTAAAAGCGCACCACAGTTTTTACTGTATAAAGGCGCAAGGTCAGTTTCAGGACAGCGTAAACCCACTGATACTCGATTAGAGACAAAAACAAGCAGAGACTCTACTGAACTTACTATCAGAGGACTAAAGCTCTCAGATTCTGCACTCTATCATTGTGCTCTTAGAGTAGCAGCACAGTGATACAGAGTCACTGAAAGGCTTTACAAAAACGTATAAACCAGTATAAATGAAGATTCTTAAACCACATCAAAGATCCTTCCTTTACCAACCTGTTATCAGATAACCACAGACACAAACAATGTTTGTAGTAATTCTGTGGTATAAATGAATAAATAAAAAAAGTAGTAACTAAGCAAATAAACAAACAAACAAACAAACATATTAATAAAAATAAAATGTGTTTAAAAAAGACAAACTACATATTAATCAAAGTAAAGTAAAGAATCTACATTTTTATAATCAAAAAGCATTTTACAGATACTAACAGATTCATTGTGTTTGGTGTTGTAGGTGCATATGACAATTTAGCTTATTAACCCTTCTTACCAGTTTTGTCCATGATTCACTGTAATTAATGATAATTTATACATTTATAAGTAAGTAAATAAATAAATAAATAAACATTTACATGAATGTATTGATTCAATTGTGTGTCTCTTGTGCATGTTTGTACAGATGCATGTTATTTTGTTGGATGTGAGCTAGAGCAAGTAGAGAGTATATAGAGAGTAGAAGGTTCAGTAAAAAGTTTAACTGCATGCACATTTGATTAATAAAGGTCAATGTTTCTTTTACTGTATATATACTAATACATGACTGTGAGATTAAGTATGTCTCTGACGTTTGAGCAATCCAACCTACTAACTGAAACACAGTTACCATCTCTATCATGCTGATCTTTAATCTTTTACTGTTAATGCTTCTTCTAGGTATGTTCAACTTAATATTAGTTCTTATGACCAAGTTGGGACATGAAGTGTGAGAAATAGCACAGGGTTATATATATAGGAGGTAGAACAGAACATGTATGTGATGCCCCAGAGTTAACAGGAATGAGTCTCACAACACAGACCAAAAGACCAAAAATAACAAAACAGAAACAAACTGAGATTAGGTATCTAACCTAAACAAAAAGAAAAAAGAAAGAAATGAACATCTCCAACAAAAATGGCAGTCATAGCCCTCATGCCAGTGAATACATATAATGTCTCAATATTTACATGTACAAAGAAAGATTATATACACAAGGCAGCAACGATTAACAAGAAGCAGATCAAACTTGTAGTCAAGGCAGGCAAAGGTCAAAATCAGAACAGTAAAACACAACACTGAATCTCAACACACACGCAAGCACAACACACCAAGTGAGCATTGAAGTTGGGGTTACTGGCTTCCATCCCAGCCTTGGCAGAAGTGTTAACTGCTGGAGCTGAAGCAGTAAGGAGGGCTAGAGTACAGAGGGGACCAACCTGAAGGACTAAACACATATAAGACAGAATATACAACACAACCTCACCGGATGTAACACTTCATATTAGTTCCAAGATGTTTTCATATTTCATTTACTTCATTTCTCTTTTTAGCACAGGGAGCACATCAATTCAAATGACTGAGCATCTTATATGCATTTTGATGAGAGGCTTCATGTGGATTAGACCTGACCTATTGACCTATTTAGAAAATGGGACATTTAGTCTACAGAACATAATTCCCAGGCTGTGACACAGATATGTTAATATGATGAATTACAATTTGCATTAAAATGTGTATCATCACATAACTAAAATCCACAAAGGGTTCATTCATTAATCTTCAGTAAACACCTGACCAGGATCAAGGTGATGGTGATAGGGTCACTGTCACTATATTTAGTAAAAATCAGCCTTAAAAGATGTAAACAACATTCAATAAATTCTATTATGAAAATTCATTGCTTTTTTTTGATCATTATGATACCAGAACTGACATGTGACAGAGCTGACATGACTATGAGTAAGTAAAAGTGGGTGGAGCTAGATGTGGTAAGATACAGTTTAGAAAGTTTCACAGAGATCCTGCCATTTATACCTACTGCAAGAGAGACACAACAGTCATGTTACTCTTCTTTATGTTCATAGTTGTTAAAAACATTGGTAAGTCATTTATATTATACACAAACTTTAGGTGAATGCTGGAGATTTGACCTGATACCTAAACATGATTCAGTTAAAAAAATTAACACCCTTAAGTAATGAATAATGTTTATGTTGTTGCAATGTTTTATAGCAGGTGCTGTTGACAGCAGCATTACACCAGAACAAACCATCATATCTTCAAGTGAAGGCAGCAACATCACACTGACCTGCACATATGATGATTCAGCTTACTATCTCCACTGGTATCGACAAAAACCTCAATCAGGACCAGAGTTTCTGCTGCTGATTCAGAAATCTACAGATTATGTCACTAAAGCTGAACATCTTGACCCACGACTATCCATCAAACTTCACAAAACGAACAAGAAAGTAGATCTGGAGATCTTTCCTGCTGCAGTATCAGACTCTGCACTGTACTACTGCACCATGGAGCCCACAGTGACACAAAACTCAAACAGACTGTACAAAAAGTCAAGCTGCATGTTTTTTCTCAGCAGGGGGAGATGTTTACCTGTTTCATTTAAATACAGTATTTCTTAATTCTCAGACCTTGATGTTGATTTGCTTTGAAATCCAATAATGATCCTCTTACATATGTTGTTATTATTTATTGGTTGAATAATCAGAAAACAAATCCTTTAAAAGTAAATGTTAATCTTTAATCAGCTCTTGACTGATCACAAATAACATGCAACACATATATACAACATATATATATATTGGTGTTGCATGTTATTTGTCATCAGTCAAGAGCTGACAGCACAAGTTAGCAAGTTCACTAAAACACAAGGCCTTGTTGAACAGAAAAGACTTCTCTGCTCAGTCTCCACAGCACTAAGTGCAGGTCTCATAGCCAGTGGTGGCAGCTTTTAGCCCACTGACTTTAGCTAGCTTAGTAAATGACAGTGTAAAATTTAAATGCCAGAAAAACCCCAAAATGCTATACTATTTCAGGAATAATGACATTAAATATTAATTCTGATGAACAGTTATTTCTGTGTTTATTGTGCTTGAGAATTGATGTATTTAACATATGTTTCTTTGGTCTTGAGTCTTGAATAATAAGAATGTCCAGTAGTCTGATGACCCAGTGTGCTTTTGACATTGATATTAAAAGACTTCAGCACATAATTACTGTGGGTTTTGGGAATATGTCTGTTACCCTGTGAGACTCTGCATCTGCAGAACCTGTAAAAGAAAGCAAGTCTGTTTAGGAAACTTCTAAGTGAGAATTTTGTTTTGTTTTCCAACACAGAAATGGTCCTTTTAGGCATTTTTGTTAGCTTGTATCTCTCAAGGCATATATTACCACTGCTATTTGTAACCTGTCATATGTGACAGTAAATGTTATGTATTAAGTTATTTCAGGAGTTGTTTGTTCTCTGACATAACTGTGAGAATAACTAGCTAGTAAGCTAACACTTGCTATGTCTGTTATAACAGTAGCTTGGAGAATCAAATGCTGCACTCATACAGTAGTTCAGAAATATCAACTAACAAAACACAAAACCTCTTGTTACCTATACAGCCTGAATACAAGTATAGCTTTTCTATTCCAATTTCTACTTGAAATAAAGTAGAAAAAACCTGGAAATGTGCTTAGTTTTAAAAGGTAGTATCAAAGTATAAAGTATTGTGAGTTATTGTGTCTTTTGCTATTAGAGTCCTGAGACACAGCTCTGACCTCTAACTCCAAAAGATATGTTTAAGAGGTGAAGTCAGATGCAGTGGGTTGATCAGCAACAGTGGAATAGTTCTGTGTTGTATTAGTGACTCAGTTCACTGTCACTGATACTGTGAAGTGATGATCTGTGTAAAATTATGCTCCAACAGCATCACTTCCTGGAATTTCCTGGAAAGTGGAATTTTTATCTAGTTTGTTTAACAGGGTTTTAGAGAGTGAGAAGATGCCTGAGGAATGGAGAAGAGGTGTAGAGAAGATCTTTAAGAATAAGAGTGATGTGCAGAGTTGCAGCAACTATAGGGGGATAAAGTTGATGAGCCATACAATGAATCTATGGGAAAGAGTAGTGGAAGCTAGGTTAAGGAAGGTAGTGGAAATATGTGAGCAGCAGTATGGCTTCATGCCCAGAAAGAGCACAACAGATGCAATTTTTGCTCTGAGAATGTTGATGGAGAAGTATAGGGATGGTCAGAGAGAGTTGCACTGTGTGTTTGTAGATTGGAGAAAGCATATGACAGGGTGCCAAGAGAAGAGCTGTACATCAGAGGGACAGCTCATGTTGGACGTTTGGGGGACAAAGTTAGGGAGGCCAGATTAAGATGGTTTGGACATGTTCAGAGGAGGGAGAGTGAGTATATTGGTAGGAGAATGTTGGACATGGAGCTGCAAGGAAGGAGGAAAAGAGGAAGGCCAAAGAGGAGGTATATGGATGTAATGAATGAGGATATGAAGCTAGTAGGTGCAAGTGTTGAAGATGCAGAAGATAGGGATAGGTGGAGAGAGATGATTCGCTGTGGAGACCCCTGAAGGGAAAAGCCGAAAGAAGAAGAAGAGGTTTCAAATATTATCTTGTGATTAATAATCAAGTATTTAAGAAAATCTAAAGTAATTTTGTGTGTTTACTTCCCTGTTAGGACAGGATGTACAACAAGACTTTCTTAATGGCCAATTCAGTGGAGTTGTTAAGTTTTACAGCTACTATCAACATCTGTTAAAAAAACATGGAAATAACAAATTCCGCAGTATTTGAAAGAGATATACACTATATTGCCAAAAGTATGTCACCTGCCTTGACTCGCATATGAACTTAAGTGACATCCAATTCCTAATCCATAGGGTTCAATATAACGTCGGTCCACCCTTTGCAGCTATAACAGCTTCAACTCTTCTGGGAAGGCTGTCCACAAGGTTTAGGAGTGTGTTTATGGGAATTTTTGACCATTCTTCCAGAAGCACATTTGTGAGGTCACACACTGATGTTGGACGAGAAGGCCTGGCTCTCAGTCTCCGCTCTAATTTATCCCAAAGGTGTTCTATCAGGTTGAGGTCAGGACTCTGTGCAGGCCAGTCAAGTTCATCCACACCAGACTCTGTCATCCATGTCTTTATGGACCTTGCTTTGTGCACTGGTGCACAGTCATGTTGGAAGAGGAAGGGGCCAGCTCCAAACTGTTCCCACAAAGTTGGGAGCATGGAATTGTCCAAAATGTCTTGGTATGCTGAAGCATTCAGAGTTCCTTTCACTGGAACTAAGGGGCCAAGCCCAGCTCCTGAAAAACAACCCCACACCATAATCCCCCCTCCACCAAACTTTACACTTGGCACAATGCAGTCAGACAAGTACCGTTCTCCTGGCAACCGCCAAACCCAGACTCGTCCATCAGATTGCCAGATGGAGAAGCGCGATTCGTCACTCCAGAGAACGCGTCTCCACTGCTCTAGAGTCCAGTGGCGGCGTGCTTTACACCACTGCATCCGACGCTTTGCATTGCACTTGGTGATGTATGGCTTGGATGCAGCTGCTCGGCCATGGAAACCCATTCCATGAAGCTCTCTGCGCACTGTTCTTGAGCTAATCTGAAGGCCACATGAAGTTTGGAGGTCTGTAGCGATTGACTCTGCAGAAAGTTGGCGACCTCTTCGCACTATGCGCCTCAGCATCCGCTGACCCCGCTCCGTCAGTTTACGTGGCCTACCACTTCGTGGCTGAGTTGCTGTCGTTCCCAAACACTTCCACGTTCTTATAATACAGCTGACAGTTGACTGTGGAATATTTAGGAGCGAGGAAATTTCACGACTGGATTTGTTGCACAGGTGGCATCCTATCACAGTTCCACGCTGGAATTCACTGAGCTCCTGAGAGCGACCCATTCTTTCACAAATGTTTGTAAAAACAGTCTGCATGCCTAGGTGCTTGATTTTATACACCTGTGGCCATGGAAGTGATTGGAACACCTGATTCTGATTATTTGGATGGCTGAGCGAATACTTTTGGCAATATAGTGTATATGGGGGCTATGAAGACATAGGTATTTGTATAAATATTTCTTCCATATTCCAAAATCAGTGTCACACAGTGCAATCCCAAAAACCACCTACTAAAGAAAGGAGAGAGAGAGAGAGAGAGAGAGAGAGAGAGACAGAGAGAGAGAGAGAGAGAGAGAGAGACAGAAAGAGAGACCCAAAAACAAGTGTTGTAACTTTTAATGTCAAAATATCACAGAAAAATTGAATAAATGGTACGAGTGAATCCATGGCTTCTTAGGACTATATTTTATTATTAATGTAAAATATTTCTACAGGAATTTATATAAACAGAATACAGAACAGCACGGTCATCAGAAATATGCATAAATACAAGTAGGTGGAGCTAGAGGTGGAGATGTACATCAAATAGTAACACTGACATTCATTTCTAAAGCTAGAGGTTTGAACTAAACACTCAGGAAAACAATGTTGTTCCTCTTCGTGGTGTTTTTCACTCTTGCTGATGTTGGTAAGTCATATACACTGCACACAAAATATTATTTTTTCTAATTTGTAAGACGTAATTTTCCATGTGAAATGTGTCATTTATGATTAAAATATCACAATATTGTTGTAATGTTTTTATAGCAGAGGCTGCTGACAATAACATTAAACCAGATCAAACCAATGTATTTTCAATGGAAGGCAGCAACATCTCACTGTCCTGCACATATACTGGATCAGTTGACAGTCTCCACTGGTATCGACAAAAACCTGGATCAAGACCCGAGTTTCTGCTGCTTATTTATGAAAGCACTGAAACTGTCACTGAGGCTCAACCACCTCGTCCACGATTGTCCATACACCTTAAAAAAGAGCAAGATAAAACGAATAAGAAAGTGGATCTGATCATCTCCTCTGCTGCTGTATCAGACTCTGCTCTATACTACTGTGCTCTGGTGCCCACAGTGACAGGAAATCCAGCTGCACTGTACAAAAACTTTCACACAGTTTTGTTATATTGAAAGCAGCTCTTCCAATGCTTTAGAGAAAGTTACATGCCCTTTTTGGGGATTCTATCATTTTCTCTATTGGTCAGGGTCATAGTAGATACAGAGTCTGTCCCAGACATGAGGTGGGAAAACACCCTGAATGGGATGTCAGTCCTTTGCACTCCACAAACCCTTTCACACACTCATTCACACAGAAGTGCAATTTCTCCTAGCAAATTTTCCTAGGGTTAGTTTAACCTCAACAGAAGATCATCTTCAAAACTAAGGATTATCTTATTATCAGCAAACCATAAGTAAAGTATCAGCAAATAATAATGTGTGTGTGCGTGTGTGTGTGTGTGTGTGTGTGTGTTTAATCCCCTGATAGGAAAGGAAGTATGTCATGTGAACATAAAGTATTTCTCAATGGCCAGTTCAGTTTAGTTGTTGAGATTTACAACTGTTTTCAACATCTGTTTCCTTTTAGTTTTCTAGTATACTTTAGTTTTCGAGTATACTTGTTCTTCTATCATACATACTGCTGATATAATATCCTAACCCCTGTCCTGGTTACTCTTAGTGCCTAAGATAATTTCAGAGATACCATTCTGATTAAACAACACAACTGTCCACTTAACACTAAACTGTCATAAGAATAAATACTCATCTAATGTCATTTCTCTGACAAGCAAAAGCACCTGCTGTGTCAGAAACACTGAAAACTGGAAACTTATCTGTAAATCTGCCTTTACTCTTCTTTCTCTTCTTCTGATGGTATTGTGAGATTAAACCTTAATTATCAAGTAAAAAAATATTCCTTTTTCTCAATTAAACCTTATTCTCTTCCACTTAGTGTTTCTAACATTAATCTGCCTGCTGGTGTTTATACAATAATTCTCTAATTTAGAGACATCACTAACATATATAATTAAAATACTGACAATGTAATTATTAGATTAGATTTTTACTAGATTAAATTGATCATTTTTACATAAATACATTAATTTCCTCCTTTCAGTATGTGTTTACTTAAATGTGCTCTGGACAGGTTTCCCATATGAGGCTGAATGTAAAGCCAGGATGTTTCAGTAAGAATCAACAATCTGACAACAACATTGGTGACACTGTCATGTGATGCTGTGGGGTGGAGCAATTTTGAAGCTTTATGGTGTTAACATATTAGACTACAGAAAGATCTCCACTATTTTCACTGAGCTAAGACCAGTCATCATGTTCACTGTTATATTCATGTATCTGTGGCTTTCACTAGGTGAGTTAACATTGACTTTTTGTTATTGTGGAAATATTATATATATATATATATATATATATATATATATATATATATATATATATATATATATATATATATATATATATAACTATATTATATTAAATATTAGTCTGTGTGGTGATGCAGTGTGAAAATGCAGAGTGTGGGTCTGACTTAAGTATTTCCTGTTGATTATTTAAAGGTTAAAAACATTATGTTCTCTTCTCTATGACAGGTGACTCCATGGCAGATTCAATAGAGCCAGATTTCCCTCATAAAGCTGTAGATGAAGGTGATGATGTTACTCTGTCCTGCAAAAAAAGTAGTACATCAGACTACCTGTACTGGTACAGACAATATCCAAAATCTAAACCTGAGTTCCTTCTTCAAATGTTTCAAAGCAGAACTCCAACTTCCAACACTAAACTAAGAATGTCTGCTAAATTTGATGATAAACAAGTGTATCTGAACATCTCCTCTGCTGCTGTATCAGACTCTGCTCTATACTACTGTGTTCTGAGGCCCACAGTGACAGGAAATCCAGCTGCACTGTACAAAAACTTTCACATAGTTTTGCTACATGCCCTTTTGGGGAAGTCTCTCTTTCTTTCTTAAGATTCATAAAGATTTTATATTATTATAATATTTTATTATTAGTAGACAGTTCATTCATTCATTCATTCCTTCATTCATCCATTCATTCTTCTTCTATTCTTCTATAACTATTCTATTTTGGCCAGGAAACCAGAAGTTACATTAGACAGAAAGTTAAACAGAAAGGTACTCAGAGGGTCCAAATGGGTCCATTTCTGAACTTCGGTGAAGCAGCTGAGGCTCTGTACAAGAAATGTACATGTTCACTTGCAATGGGATGTTTGTCATGAGATAATATAAATACTACACTCTTTATTTGTACACAGTTTCATGCTTAAATGAAAAATAATGATATAAAAATCCAACAGTACAGATGATATTGATAAAAAATGATAGATTAGAGAAAGAAAAGAGGCTGGTTTGTTCCTCACCACAGTAAAATACTCCTCAACTGTTTGTTATCCTATTTAATAAACAGGTCATTAGGTCTACACACACCTAAATTTCCATTTCCCATCCTGCATTGTACCAGACTCCACTTCCCACAATGCACACTCACTTCCACATTCATTAGTTCATTTATTTTATTGAAGTATTTTTCATGCTATCAGTTTGTGTTTGTTTACCATGTGCTCAGGAAAATTTATCCATGTGGTGCTGAATGTAAAGCCAGAAAGCTTCAGTAAGAATCAACAATCTGTCAGTAACATTAGTGACAATGTCATGTGATGCTGTGGGGTGGAGCTTCATGAATGTTTATAATGTTAATATATCAGACTGCAGAAATTTTATTTTCATTTATAAGCTCATCCATCATGTTCACTGTTATATTCATGTGTCTGTGGCTTTCACTCGGTGAGTTAACATTGATTTTTGTAGATTCAGAAATTGTTTTTAATTAGATTTAATTAGTCTTATTAGTTATGTAGTATATCTGCGTAATTTAACACTGCAATGTGTGTACTTTCATTCGTTTGTGTTAAAGCTTGACACAGGAAACCTGCTCTCCACATAGCAATATCTCTACAGATGGTATAACCACTACAGAACAATTCTGGGGTTTTTTTAGCAGTGACTATAACTGCCTTATTTATTAGTGCATCATTTGTTTTCTGCTCTTGTGCACAGTATTCACAGTAAAATAAAGTCAATTCAGTTTAAGTTGAACAATGGACACTGCTACAAACAAGGAGACCACTCGCGTGCGGTGCTGCGTGTGCCGCTGTCAAACCTTTATATCCTTTTATTTAGGAATAAATATTTTACAATGATAAAATAGCATGTCTGATGCAATGGTTTGTGAAGTAACAGTGTTTTTGTTCTGTGTTGTACTGGTTACTCAGTTCACTGTCACTGATAATGTTAAGTAATAATCTGTAAAAAGTTATACTACAACAGCATCACTTCCTGGGTGTGTCCTTCTAGAGACGTGTAAAGTTCAGCACATACAGCACTATTATACAGAATCCTCACAGAGCTGTGTTCAGAAATGGATCAACTATACAACTTACTGTACATAGTGAGATACATACCACTGATTCTCACTCTAGTTACAGGTAAATTTCAATCAGTTATTAATTATTACAGTGATATTTAATCAGTTAAATAATTGCATTAATTAATAAGCATGTTTGTATTAATCTAGTAATTTCTTGATTCCTTAAGTCAATATTGGAATTACAAAAAATACTTCACTGACATGTTTCTTTATATTTTTGTCACACCAGGTAGCTTTGCAGATAAAATTTGGCCAACAGATGCAAACATTGTCAGGAAAGAAACAGAGACTGTTACTCTGAAATGTTCATATGAGGCAAGCAGTGAATACATTTATCTTTACTGGTACAAACAATATCCTAACAGCGCACCACAGTTTTTACTGTATAAAGGCGCAAGGTCAAATGAAGGTTATGATAGCACTCCTGATGATCATCGACTAGAGTCAGAAACAAGCAGAGACTCTACTGAACTTACTATCAGAGGTCTAAAGCTCTCAGATTCTGCACTCTATCATTGTGCTCTAAGAGTTGGAGCACAGTGATACAGAGTCACTGAAAGGCTTTACAAAAACATCAACATGGTATATTAAGTTTCTAAAACCACAGAAGATGAAAGAGACTCACTTTACCAACTTATCAGTTAACCACAGATACAAACAACATTTGTGAAAACATTTGCAGCTGGAGCTAATAGCCTAAATAGAAACATGAGGGATTAACACAACTATACTTTAATTCATGAATCTACATCTACATTCATTTATTAAATGTTTATTCTGCATGTTCATTTGAACAGATGTGAGTTTGATCATACAGATAAAAAAATAATAATAAAAAATTAGTGACAAGATTTGATTGCACATAAGGGTAATGTCTATAATCTTAAACATAATTATTTGATGGACGGATGATGACTCTTGCCTTTTGAGCTTGTCCTCTGTTTTCTTATTTGTACTGTGATGTAAACGTTCCAACTTAAGGTGGACTGCTGACACTAAATTTCCCCTAAGTCTGAATGAGTGTGTGAATGTGTCTGTGCATTTTGTCCTGCATTAGACTGCTGTATCATCCAGGGTGTATTCCTGCATCATCCCTAGTGTTGCTGGGAGAAGCTCCAGATTCACCTGCCCAGGACAAAGCATGAATGAATGAATGAAGGTGTGTATATATAATGTATATAGACAGTTGTGGAAGTGTGACCAGGATAAAGTAGGTACTAAAAATAAACTCTGATTGAATGACCATTCATTAGGTTTCAGCTGCAGCTTATGGATCTGGGGCTTGGTTTTACTGTAGTTTTAGCATACTAAGATTTGCTAATTGTCTAGTAGATGAGAAAGAGTTGCTGTGTGAGGTAAAGCAGAGTTATCATGAATATGAATAAATATGATGTTTATTTCAAAAGATAAACACAAACTAACTAAACACTCAGGATAACAATGTTATTATGCCCACTTGGTTTTCTTCACTATTGCTGATATTGCTAAGTCCTTTAGTTTGCAAGTTACAAACCAAAAGAACAAGTATTTTAAAAAGTTGCTTAATAATAAATTGTTGTCAATAAATTCAAATAAATTGGTGTATTTATATTAAAGGCTGTTGACAACAATTCATCCACCCAGAATACACTGTTTAATGTAATCACAATCATCTTTAAGTAACCAAACATAACTATAAAATAAATACATATCAGTTTCTGATTGCCAGTGAAATGTAGTTAGAGTGAGAATGTTCTTTTAGCTGATTGTTTATAACAGACGTGTTCTTGAACATTAATGAGGAAAGGCTCAGGTGCACAGTTTATTCTCCTCTTGATCAATAGATGAAGAAAATTGTTGGAGGAAAAGTTTCTGTTCCTCTGCAGCTCTTTTTCTCTATAGACAATATTCTGTTTGTGAGACCTGTATGATTGTAATTAACACCAGTGCAATCATAGCTCCAGTTTTGTTCTTTGGTCACTACACTTAATTAACCCTACTGAATAAAATCAGATGGAAAAATATTTGAAGTGAACTGGAACAGCGATTTAGTCCAGGAACTCTATGGAACTCTGTATGGGAAGGCTATACAAAGAAATGCAAAAAATACTAAGTATATACATTATATAATATTAATTATAGTTCAGAAGTTTATTTATTAATGTCATTAATAAATAAATTACCTTCAATTACCTTAAAAATGAAAAAGAAGAGCAAAAAGATGGTTTAGTTAGTTATCTTATTGTGGGTCAGGTGCTAGGACTCTGTTCACACTTGTAGATGAAGGTGATGATGTTAATCTGATAAAATCGGTCCGTAGGATGAAGATGATAACATTGTCAGTAAGGAAACAGACACTTTCTTATGAGTCAAGCAGTCATTGTGTTTGGCTTTAATTGCACAAACAATATCCTAACATTTTATTTCGGGGGCCCCTCTGTGCCACCAATATGACTAATTATAACTTATTATTGTCATTTTGTATAATAACCATTGTCCATTGACAGATATCAAAAAAAGACGATGTCATTTCATGTACTCTTGGGGGCCCCCTGGTGGCTACGGGGCCCTAAGCAGCCGCTTAGTTCGCTTATGCCTTGGGCATAACCACTTCCTGACTCAGTATCTGACAGTCAATATTACTAATGTAATGTATGATATTTAGGAATGATCATAAAATTATCAAAACTTCCGCGGATTTCTGCAGGACTTGAAGAGCTGGACACTGGGTGAGATCGCCTGTGCTGCGGGTCTGTCAGTGTGTGTGTGTGTGTGTGTGTGTCTAAATAGTGCCCTTTGCACTTACCCATTTGTTTTGGGTTTTCTGTTTGTTAATGTATTAGTTATCACAGTATGCATTTGGGGCTGCTATTTTATTTTATTTCATTTTTAAATGGACGGGTTTTAAGCTGTAGCTGGGCTGGAAATCTTAGGTCCAATCCGGAAATCACTGGTTACTATGGTTACCGCGTCCTGCGGGGAGAAAGAGCTCCTTCTGACAACACTCAGCCCCTCACGGTAGGACGATCTTTATCCTTTAATGTCACACTGATTTTACAATAAATATACAATAAACAATAAATATACAATATAATATAACATAATATACAATACAATGTAATATTTACCCCAGTAGTAGGACACCTTTAAGAACCCTGGCTACTGTTTAAAACTTAAACATGCTAAGTCTTGTGATTGGGCAGCTTGCTAGCTAGTGTAAATAATAAATTATAGATTAATGTTATCTACTGAGAGAGCTTGTCTGTTTGTTGTAATTATTACACAATTGTTTGGGTCAGTTGATGTAAATATAATATTTAGTTAGCCTGCTAGCAAACTTGCCTACTGGTGCTAATGCTAAACTCCTGAACCAAGCTGATGAGCTCGGCTAACGAGAATTTATTTCCACATTATAATATTTACCCCATCAAACAGATCACTTTTCCCAACCCTGAGTACTGGTTTCACACTAAATCATGATTAGACTAGTGATTATCCAGTTAGCGCCCCAAAGGACTTGGTTACAGATGTATGTTATCTAGCTAGCGAACCTCGCTAATCATTTCATTTACACAATATCATATAGAGTGTAAAGCTTGCTGAACTCGGGTGAAGGTTTTAATAATTATTCCGTATAATATTTAGATAGATTTCGGATGATGGACTGGGACAGGAGGTTTTTGAGACTTTAATCAGTCACCATGTACGGTGAATTACCCCAAGCTAATGCTAATGCTAGATAATGCTAACTAATGCTAATATTTGTCTGTTTATTCTCAGCTTAACTAGTTTACAAACTCACATGTTCATTAACGTTTCGGCGTTAAAAAAGAAATTGTTGTATTTTTACGTCTCCCTTTTTTTTAAATATCAAAATCCTCTATTTCTGGGTGTGGGTGAAAAAAACACTGGTTTATCTACACTGTTAGCAAGCCTGGATAATTAACTTGGTAGCATCATTAAGATAAATATCGTAATGAGTAATGCAAACCTTTTAACCGGTAAACAAACCTTTCCTTTATTTTACTCAAGCTGTTTTTACTGTAAGGAACGTGACAGAATGTTAGATGTGTTATTATGAAACTGTGATGAGAAGAAGCACTTATGATGGGGCGGCGGGAGGAAATGTACAGTACATCATCTTTTTTGGAGAACAGGACATGTTTAGACTTACATCCTGCTTCGTGTTAAGGTATAAATTAAGTAGCCATCTAGAACACCATAAGTGAATTACAGAGATTTTTTTGTTTTTTACGTTTTAACAGGATGCAGTTGGCGTACAGCTGGCCTCCGTGGCTCCGATTGGGTTCCGTGAAAGATTCGTTCATTTTGAATGAATCCGTAATATGACTCGGGAGAGATTCGTTCATTTCGTATTGACCGCGCATGCGCAAGATCCTATCTGGTACTGTGATTCATTCAAGTTAATTCATGATAAAGGCACATGGTTACTTTTTGTTTATTCAGTACACTGTTATTCTGAAATGTTCATATAAGTGAAGCAGAGATAACATTCTGCTTTATTGGTACAAACAATATCCTATAATTATATATCCTGTAATTTATTTTCCATTCATACATTTATTTATTCTTTCATGTGTTTATTATACCTGTGTGTATAAATGTATGTTACTTTACCAAATGTGAACTAAGATCCAGAACAAAATGTGAGCACTCCAGACCATAATTCCATTGTATAGTTACAAGAAGTTAAAATGGATGAATAAGGAAAGTGTTAGTCAAATTTGCTTTCCTTTTATTGATCATAATGAAATTCATCAAGATTGAGTGAAACTGAAATGAAAATGGAAATTTTGTATTAACATTTGTATTTTCAGTTAAATGGATGTACAATGTCTGCCAAATTTTAAATGGATCAGCAAAAATCCATTCACAGTTGCATTTCCCAGGTCTTAAGTGTTACGACCCTGACCTGTGGAAACAGCACTTACTCTTCACTTAAGCACTTAAGAAGCCCTTTCTCTACAAAAAAACATGGGAGCATCTTAACAAATTTGGGAACAATATTTTTTTGGACTGATGGTTAATCATTATTCATAGTTTCATGTTTGGTGAAGGTCAAACAGAGGTTATCACAACAAACACCTCATACCAAGTGTCATGTTGGTGGAGGGGTGAGGATTCGGTTGTTTTGCAGCCACAGGCTCTAGAAAACTTTTAATCATTTGGACATTGATGATCTCCACTTTATATTAGAATATTCTTGAGACAAATGTAAGACTGTCCATGAGCTTATGTTGTGCTGAAACTGGGTCATATTAAAGGACAGTAATCACAGGCACACCAGCAAATTTGTCTCTTTAAGGATGCTGAATCTGAGGACTTGTTTTTGTCTAGGTTAATGTCAGAAATACAGATAAAAAAGAAAAAGACGGGTTATTCTTGTGTTCTGATACGCTGAAATGCTGTAATGATTCCAAATGAATCTGTGAATTGAAAGTGTGAACTATTCCCAGCGTGGTGAGCAATACTTTTGTTTTAAATATATTGATGGTTCTTGATGTAAATAATGTATATGTCTATTTAAATTCAGCTCCTGCAGATGGCAGTACATGACATGAAAATACTCTAGAACTGAACCTGATTGGACCTGGACACAACAGAACCATGTGGAGTGTTAAAGTAGCCATGAACATTAAACCTGAACAAAGCTTCAGCACAGATACATGGTGTGTGGAGTGCAGTCCGACTGAAACACTTGAATTACTGCAGAATCTTGAGCTTAATACAAGATGCTTATGTATTTGTGCACATGCTCTCAAACACCACCTTGTTAGGGGTTTTATATTGTTATAATTTTATGGGGAATTTTTTAAAATCCTATCAATCACTACAGTACCTCTGGTGTTTTGTTTAGACTTTAAGGGTGTACTATAAATCTGCTGAAGAATTTAATTTCACAATAAGAATTGTTTGTAATTGCAACAATATATTTTGTAGATTAGAAAAGGTTTAAGTTCATAGAAATAGGAAATACAGGAACTAAATATATGAATCTTTTGCTCATTAAATTCTTTTAGAACATGTGTGTGTATTTTACATAATGTGGCAAATCCTGCACTCTGATTGGTTAACACAGAGGGAATCTACAGTTGAGGCTTTGTACACAAGAAATGCTTAGATGCTTCACTGAAGACAGAGTAGAAGGAAACTTGACATTTACTGTAACATAAAAAGGAAACTTTCAGAAGAACAGAGGAAATTAAAACATGATGGTTTTCTGTATATTTCTGTTTTTACCATGTTCATAGGTAATCTTATATTTTATATATCCCCATATATCATGTTTAAATGTTTTATAACTAGTAAAGAAATGTTTCCATGTGTGAGTGTTTTAGATTGTAAGCATGTACTGTATGTATACTGTATAATATAAAATGATAATATTCTGAAATAAATGTCCTCTTCAGGTGAGAGCACACAGGACAGCATTACTCCAGCATCTTCTGCTGTCTATGGTAAAGAGGAGCAAGCAGTTACACTCTCCTGTGATTATAAATACACGGTTTCTATGAACAATCTACAGTGGTATGGACAATATTCCAATGCAGCACCAGAATTCCTCGTTCTGTTGACGGAATCGGGAGGGAATCAGACAGGTGATACTCCTCATCCTCATTTGTCTGCTAAAGTTCATAAGAGTCTGAAGCGTGTGGATTTGGAGATCTCGCCTGCTTCAGTATCAGACTCTGCACTGTACTACTGCGCCTTGCAGCCCACAGTGACAGGAAAGTCAACTTCACTGTCCAAAAACCTACAGAGACCTCAAACATGAAAGTGTTAAAGAATCACAATAAGAAGAAAAGACTGGAAGCTATGCATAACATCAGCATTCTGATTATTGATCCAATAGAAATGTATGTATATAACCATATATGAATACTTTATTTGAATTGAATAGACAAAACATTCTAAGTGAATCCAAATACAGATAGAAAAGTTAGGTGTGTGTTTGAAGAAGCCACATGTTCACTCCCTCTGCAGTATTAAGTGCAGTTCTCATAAACAATAGTGGCAGGTTTGATGGTTTATTTACTTAATGACAGTGTAAAGATCACATGCTGGAATTTGATTCTGTTCTAGGAATAAAAATGTGCATATTGTAAACTCTTTTGACAAGCAGCTGATTTGATTTATTTTTATTTTATGTTTGTTTGTTTGTTTATTTTACTGAGCATGAGATTTAATGTGTTCATCATGTGTGTCTTTGCAGGATCTTTAATATATTTTTGAGAATTACAGGATACCTGAAAGTATGTATAACTAAGAATAAGAACTGTGGAAAATAAAAACACAGTTTCCATCACACAATCAGGAAATAAATAAGCTCTACTGAAATAGTGCTCCATAATCAATTCTTGAGGTAGATGAGCTACAACAGCTAAAGACCACATCGGGTTTCATTC
The DNA here is from genome assembly GCF_019097595.1 of Hemibagrus wyckioides. NCBI lineage: Eukaryota > Metazoa > Chordata > Actinopteri > Siluriformes > Bagridae > Hemibagrus > Hemibagrus wyckioides. The sequence goes on along the minus strand of NW_026690788.1, from coordinate 154,984 downwards.
CTGTTCACCAAGAACAGAAATCTAAGAATACAGTAACAACCCTGTAAATGACATAATTTGGCCCAATGGCAAGAGCTGCTTACTTGGTTCACACTTAGCGTCTGGATTCCAAAAAGGTTTGAATCCCACAGGAGCTCTCGCTTTATTGTTAACTTGACTTTGTGTAACCGAGTTCCTTTTACTCGGACCCCAGTCCATATGAGCAAGAAGGTCATACAGTTACAGAGTACAGTGAACCTTCATTGGCGCACATCAAGATACAGGGATGACCTGGCTCGTTGGTCTAGGGGTATGATTCTCGCTTAGGGTGCGAGAGGTCCCGGGTTCAAATCCCGGACGAGCCCTGGTTTTAAATGGAATAGAGAGGTTGGGATAAAACTAATGGAAACTTGCACTGCTGGCTTGGTTCTCGCTTGGAAGCTTGTTTCTCCAGAGGTCCAAGGAGATTCAAATCCCACTGTAATTACCTCTGAAAATTAAAGCTCCAACCTGGAGCCTATCTCTGGAATACAGGGAGCGGGATGGAGAATGTCACACTTTGTGGAGACATGAACCTCTGAAATATTAATATAATAGAGTACAGAAAGACCTCAGAATATTGTCATTTTACTAACACCATTCATCATGTTCACTGTTATATTCATGTGTCTGTGGCTTTCATTAGGTAAGTTATCATTGATCTTTTCAGAAAGGAGGGTAAAAGGTAAATCCCTATGCCACCACGTCTGTCTGCTAAAGTTGATGATAAAACTAAACAAGTGGATCTGATCATCTCCTCGGCTGCTTTTAATGTTTGATAATATACAATTAGAAGGTAATTTATTCATAATCACACTCTCTGGTATCACCCAGATGAGGATGGGTTCACATTTGAGTCTTCCTCATATCGTCTCACAGAGTTTTTTCTTGCCGCTGTTGCCTCAGAGTTGCTCATTAGGGGTAAAGTTAATTTTCAACTTTGTAATTTCTATTCTGAATTTCTGTATTTCGGTAAAGCTGCATTGAGACAGTGTCTATTGTTAAAAGTGATATGAATGAAAATGAAGTGAACTGAATTTAATTACCTTTTGGGAACAGACACAGCAAATTTACTTATGAGAGATTGGATCCAGTTTCCTATGATTTTTATCATAGGAAATTATCATAATTATTTATAAATGTACAAATAATTAAAAAAACACACAAACAGATAAAGGCTTATAGTATGGTATAGATGATGAACCTTAAAATACAACACAGCCATATTAATGACTCTACACTACAACTGCATCACTTCCTGGGTGTGTCCTTCTAGAGACGTGTAAAGTTCAGCACATACAGCACTATTATACAGAATCCTCACAGAGCTGTGTTCAGAAATGGATCAACTATACAACTTACTGTACATAGTGAGATACATACCACTGATTCTCACTCTAGTTACAGGTAATTTTCATCAGTTCATCAATTAATTAATGGAATTAACTAATATTCATAGAATTAATTCATTTATTTTTAATGTCAGTGTTTTTGGTGTTACACAAAAAATTTTTTTTAGAATTTTTCGATATTTGTATTATATTTTTATTAATCATTTTTCAATACAACAGGCAGTTCTGCTGATAAAATTTGGCCGAAGGACAAAGATGTCAACATTGTGGGGAAGGAAACAGACAGTGTTACTCTGAGATGTTCATATGAATCAAGCAGTGGTAGCATTCTGCTTTACTGGTACAGACAATATCCTAACAGCGCACCACAGTTTTTACTGTATAAAGGTGCAAAGTCAGCAAGTTCAGCTCAGCGCAACCCCTCTGGCTCTCGATTCAATGCAGAAACATCCCCAGACTCTACTGAACTCACTATCAAACATCTGCAGATCTCAGATTCTGCACTCTATCACTGTGCTCTTACAGTAGTAGCACAGTGATACAGAGTCACTGAGAGACTGTACAAAAACCTATGAAATAATTCATTTGAAGTTCAACGTTTAATATCAAAGATACTTCCTTTAGCAACTTATCAGTTAACCACAGACACAAAAGACATTTGTGGTAACATATGCAGCTGAAGAAAGAGAATAAAATAAAGAGGCACTGTGTCACTTGTTGGTGGTGTGTACTGTTTAAAATTTAATTCATTGTACTTTGCTGCAGTTTTTCCCCATGATTAATTCGAATGAATTTTCATTCATGTATATGTACAAACACAAATTAGGATTTGTCATGTATTCTAAGAGGCACAATATTGTACAACTTGTTTGGGGATTCACAACATTCAGAAGTGTCTAATTTAAGAGGTGTAGTATAATCTAGGGAAGGAGAATAATATTTTCAAAGGTGTCCCAAAGTAACATTGTCAACCTTGCAGAAAATATCCCAATGGCATTTTCCCCCATTGTTCTCTTAAAGGTTTTGTGGAGGACAGGGGAGTCAGGGAATCAAACCTGAGGTAAATATTATGCAATGTGCTTGATGATGATGATACTTATGTATTTTTATTTAAAAAAAGCACTTGTCTGGTGCCTCCATTGTCTTGGACTTCCAAATGTCATCAAAATGCAGACAAAAGCCATAAATATCATTAAAATAAGTTCAGGTGCTCTAACTGGCAGACTGTTACAGATTTGCAGTTGCAGGTCACCATGTCAACATGACAGATGAAGAATATCAATATTGTATTTATACTACACACTTATACTGATCAATGCGTACTGTATCAGTGGCCGAGCAGAAGATACTGAATCAGAAGCAGTAGGTACTGATAAAATCATTGAAAAGTAAGGAACAGGTGTGCAGCGGTGGGGCGGTAGGGTGCATACAACGTTAACAAAAACACATGGGAACATAATTAAACCCTGCCAGACCACCCTCTGGTGTCCTGGCAGGGAACTGTCCAGCAGTCCATGACAGTAAATGCAGTCAGTCTGCCTAAAGATGTCTAAAAACTGGTTATGCTGCATTTCTCATTCTATAAATGTCACACTTTGTTCAGTTTAATTATGTCTGTGATGGACCTGTATTGCCAGAGAGAAGAGCTTACACACTCTGTACAGATGGCAGTAGATAAAGTTTTAAAATGTTTTACTGACCTAATCAGAAGATGGGAAATTTTGCCAACAGAACATAATTCCCAGGCTGTAACACAAACATGTTAATATGACTAATTACAATATGTATTTTCATGTGTATCATTACATGAATTCCACAATGGGTTCATTCACTGATCTTCCTAAATAAAGGCTCCAGAATCATGGACACACTAGGCATAAGGAGGGAATACACCAGTGGTGGGTTATCAGTGCCAGCAAGGCCTTCTCTGCTGGCCTAAACAGCAGTGATCTGAATCACTGACTTGCATTTTAATATATTTAATATATTTTTCCATGAATGTGTATTAAATTATTCACAGTTGTCTATTCTCTAAACTTCATAGCTTTTCTCTTGGTTGCGCTGCTTCCAGTAGTGTATATTTATGATAAGAGTATTTATCCAATCATATTTCAGCCAGTGGCTGACATCATGTGTTGCCAGGGTGAAAGAAATCTGCCTTAAGGCCTTCAGAATCAATAGTGCAGGCGCCCATAGCTTAAAATAAATGGCAATGAAACTGTTAAATTAACCAATCAGATTTCGAGTTGGCGTCATTGGGTCCATCTAGCAGGCATACGATTATGTCAGCAATTTCCCGTCCTTTGATTGGATAATCAGAGAATATATACTTTGCTATTTAACGGTTGATTAGTATCTATTGCCGTGGCGTCATAATGATGGTATAGAGGTGGAGTAATTCAGGAAGGACACCAGTGAAGGCCTAGGTGTGAAATTCACAGCCCACCACTGGAATATACCATATCACAGGTGTGGAAAAAGTACTGAGAATGTACATGTACATGAAGCTTTGCACATTGTCACTATTTGTGTAAGTATTTTTATTTCTACTGAAACCAGTGCTACTTAATGAAAAGAAATTAATTTGTATTTAGTTAATGTTGACTATTTTCATGAAATGAACTAAGTTCCTGCCACTTAATATTGGCTTCCTTTCGTTCCTTTCTGTTCTTTGGGCACATCCCCAAGAACACTGCTTGTTGATGTCTCCTTTCCAACAGAATGGAGTTAGTGAAATTATTACAATAGTCGTCAACTGAAAAGTGATGAGCCCTTCCTATATTGTTAACATGTTACATGGAATAGACTGAGTGGGACAAAACTAATGGAAACTTGGAGTGCCGGCTGCTTGGTTCTCATTTGGAAGCTTGTTTCTCGAGAGGTCCAAGGAGGTGCAAATCCCATGGTGTATTTCACCAAATAACCTCTGAAAATCAAAGCTCCAACCTTGAGCCTATCCCAGGAATGCTGGGAGTAGGGTGGGTCCTTGGATTGAAGCCTCTTACAGGACACCATGCTAAAACACTCATTCACACCTAGGGGCAATCTAGATAAATCAGCTATTGGCATGTCTTGTGGCCATGGAGAGAGCGTCCAAAACTCCACATAGTGAGTAATCTGTGGCTCAGAATCAAAGCAGGGATGCTGAAGCTATGTCAAGGTGCTACCTATCTACTTGACTAACTAGCTGCTGTAGCTCACTAGTGTGTGTATTATTTTAAGCAAATTATAACAAAATATAGATGATTCAGAACTTAGCCAACTGCTTGCTATCGGGTTGTAGACGTAATCTGGTGACTTCACATGACTTCATCTCACAGCTAAACAACACAGCAGGACCTTCATCAAACTGAACAAAAGAGACATGCTTTTACTTGACCAAAGTCTGCAGTGAATTGTCGTATTGCATGCCTCTAAAATGTGCACATAATAAAAAATACCAGCATAAACGTATGCCAAAAATGATTCACTGTAAAAAAAAAAATTAGAACGTGTCGCAAGTAAGCAAAGGTTCACTAGTGAATTAAAATTAATCTGAATATATGATTGAATGCAGTTACTATACTACAGAAACAATATGGAAACAATTAGTAAAGAGTTTCTCATTCTAGTGAACTGCTTAATATTATCACTAAATCTATCAAAATTTAGCCTTAACAAACTTAAACAAGCAATAAAATATATTATGAACATTCACTGCTTGTTGTTTAAACAATGGATTTAGCATATATAATGCCAGAACTGACAAAATATTATTACTAAGTAAAAGTGGGTGGAGCTAGTTGTGGTAAGATACAGTTTAGAAAGTTTCACAGAGATCCTGCCATTTATACCTACTGCAAGAGAGACACAACAGTCATGTTACTCTTCTTTATTTTCATAGTTGTTAAAAACATTGGTAAGTCATTTATATAATATACAAACTTTAGATGAATGCTGGAAATGAGCTGATACCTAAACATGATTAATTAACTTACACAATGAAAGTAGAAATGGTTATGTTGTTGCAATGTTTTACAGCAGGTGCTGTTGACAGCAGCATTACACCAGAACAAACCATCATATCTTCAAGTGAAGGCAGCAACATCACACTGACCTGCACATATGATGATTCAGCTCTCTATCTCCACTGGTATCGACAAAAACCTCAATCAGAACCAGAGTTTCTGCTGCTAATTCCTAAATCCTCAGATAGTGTCACTAAAGCTGAACATGACCCACGACTATCCACCAAAGTTCGTAAAACGAACAAGAAAGTAGATCTGGAGATCTTTCCTGCTGCAGTATCAGACTCTGCACTGTACTACTGCACCATGGAGCCCACAGTGACACAAAACTCAAACAGACTGTACAAAAAGTCAAGCTGCATGTTTTTCTCAGCAGGGGGAGATGTTTACCTGTTTCATTCAAATACACTTTTCTTTCTTAATTCTCAGACTCTGATGTTGATTTGCTTTGAATTTCAACAATGATCCTCTTACATATGTTGGTAATGCTTATTGGTTGAACAATCAGAGAAGAAATCCTTTAAAAATAAATGTTAATCTTTAATCAAAAAAATGAATTTGTTATTCCCCTGATGTAATAAAAATGTAACACAAAGTTCAATAACAATATGTATTTAAATAATTTAGGATGCTGATTTTTAATTTAACACTGAACTAAATACTTCACTCTTCATTATTTGGCAGATTATAAAATAGCACTTAAAATCACAAGTTGTGGTTGAAATGGAAATGGTTGCTCCACTCCAGACTCTCACTGTGCTGCCACATGTTCACTCAGTCTCCACAGCACTAAGGGCAGTTCTCATAGCCAGTGGTGGCAGCTTTTAGCCCACTGACTTTAGCTAGCTTAGTAAATGACAGTGTAAAGTTCACATGTTAGAAATACCACAAAATGCTATACTATTACAGGAATAATGATAATAAATGCTAATTCTTTGATGAACAGTTATTTCTTTGTTTATTGTGCTTGAGATCTGACGTGTTTAACATATGTTTCTGTGCAGGTTTACTTTGGTCTTGAGTCTTGAATAATAAGAATGTCCACTAGTTTGATTTCCCAGTGTGTTTTTGACATTGATTGAATTATTTCAGCACTTAATTGTTGGGGGTTTTGGGAATATGTCTGTTACCCTCTGAGACCCTGCATCTGCAGAACCTGTAAAAGAAAGCAAGATTGTTTAGATTTTTGTTTCGGGCCCCAAGTCACAGATGATCCTAATTATATTTGATAATAAATCTGTACTACTGTTAATAATTAGGGGTGAATCAATACTAATCTGTAAACTGCAAAGTGTTTTTGATGATGCCTAATGTTTTCACAGTGGCTTTATTAAGCAGATGGCTTTATCAATTATATTAAAATCAAATGGGTAAAATAGTAAAATAGACAAAGACAGAAAAGAGGCTGGTTTGTTCATTACCTCAGTGAAATACCCTCCAAACTGTCCTATTTATAATCACAACAAACAAATAAGCAAACAAACAATGCCCCAATGTGTGTATATTATTTTTTTCAACCACAATATATAGTAATTTAATGATGATTTAATGTTTATAGAATAGATTGATTGTTTTCATTATTAAAAATGATATGTTGTCAGTATTTGTTTACTATGTGCTTAGGACAGGTTCCTCATTCAAGGTTGACTAGAACTCATTCATTAGTGCACTGATTTTTTCTACTGTTTTGTCATAGAATCATTTCATAAAAGTATTTTGGTTTCAAATATTATCTTGTGATTAATAATCAAGTATTTAAGTAAATTTAAGGTCATTTTGTGTGTTTACTCCCCTGATAGGACATGATGTAGGACTTTCTTTATGACCAATTCAGTAGAGTTGAGTTTTATGACTGCTTTCAACATCATTGTGGGAAAAAAAAACAAGGCAATCTGTGGCAATCTCCATTAAAATATTCTTATTTTATTAATGAGAAAGAGAGAGAGAGAGAGAGAGAGAGAGGGAGAGAGAGAGGGAGAGAGATCCAAACTCATAATGTCCAAATATTGAGTATAGTACAGTTATCATGAATATACATAAATACAAGTAGGTGGAGCTAGAGGTGGAGATGTACATCAAATAGTAACACTGACATTCATTTCTAAAGCTAGAGGTTTGAACTAAACACTCAGGAAAACAATGTTGTTCCTCTTCGTGGTGTTTTTCACTCTTGCTGATGTTGGTAAGTCATATACACTGCACACAAAATATTATTTTTTCTAAATAAGAAGACACAATTTTCCATGTGAAATGTGTCATTTATGATTAAAATATCACAATATTGTTGTAATGTTTTTATAGCAGAGGCTGCTGACAATAACATTAAACCAGATCAAACCAATGTATTTTCAATGGAAGGCAGCAACATCTCACTGTCCTGCACATATACTGGATCAGTTGACAGACTTCACTGGTATCGACAAAAACCTGGATCAAGACCTGAGTTTCTGCTGCTAACTGATGAAAGTGGTAGTTATGTCACTGAGGCTCAACCACCTCATCCACGATTGTCCATAAAACCAGATAAAACGAGTAAGAAAGTGGATCTGATCATCTCCTCTACTGCTGTATCAGACTCTGCTCTATACTACTGTGCTCTGACGCCCACAGTGACAGGAAATCCAGCTGCACTGTACAAAAACATTCACACAGTTTTGTTAAATTGAAAGAAGTTTTGCCAATGCTTTAGAGAAAGTTACATGTCCTTTTGGGGGATTCTCTCTTTCTCTCTACTGATCAGGGTCATGGTTGATATGGAGTCTGTCCCACACATGAGGTAGGAAACACCCTGAATGGGATGTCAGTCCTTTGCAGAGCTCCATACACAAACCCTTTCACATACTTATTTACACATAGTGAATTTATTAGTAAATTTACTACTGTCATGTATTTTGGAGGTGATGCAAAATTGCACACAAACTGACAGTAACCTGAACACATCATCAAACTGGGGATCCTGAAGCTGTGATGCAGCAACACTACCTGCTGTGTCACTGTGCTATCACACTGTTAAAATCCTTCTGCTTAAAGTGTTTTCTTGTAGTGTGGTGTTGTGTCATTGTTATAATAAAGAACAATTACTTATTTTAAGTATTATGTATTTTGACAGCCAAACTTTAACAAGCCATGAACATATTTCACCAAGCAATGTTTAAATCTTTTATTTACTTTATAATCTTGCATAGTCTGTTGTCACTGAACCTTTCATACTACAAAATTGTAATTGCGATAAATGTGATACGTTTATTGGTGTAATAGGGGTGTGTTCACTACATGCTCATTCACAGATAATGTTCACACACTACACTATCTTTTACCTGCTGAAGTGTGTCTCACCCTTAACTTTTTCATGAAAAGGTGTGTGTGTGTGTGTGTGTGTGTGTGTGTGAAAGAGAGAGAGAGAGAGAGAGAGAGAGAGAGAAATTTTAAATTGCTAAATTATAAAACTATTTATTAATGTGTTATGTTTTTCTCTTCAGTGAACACAAGATGGCGCAGTCACTTATCTTATTGTGGGTCTAGAACTAGAGCACCACACAACCTGCTCACATTCTCTGAGATGATGTTGCTACTTTTCACAGTAAACAATTGTGACAGAGTTTACTTGTTATTCTACTAAATAGTTTATTTATATTCTTCTTTATAATGGGCAGTTTAGCAGATTAAATTGGGCTGACCGATGAAGATGCCAACATTGTCAGAAAAGAAACAGACTCTGTTATTCTAAAATGTTCATACGAGTCAAGCAGTGATTACACTGAGCTTTACTCTTCTTTTCCTTTTACCAACTTAAGAGCCATGCTTTTCTCACAAGATGGAGATATTTACACTTTTATATTCACATCATCATCATCCTTTCACATTAACCATCATTTAACCATCAAATGTAATATTTTAATGGACACAATATTAGAGGTTAACTAATGTTGTATTGTTTGTAGAATAAAGCCCAAACTGCACTTCACTAACAACTCCTCATACAGCTAGTTTGTTGTGTAACTGGTTATTATTGCATGGACCCAGTGGACACTGTGGATCAGAAACCCAGTAAACGCTCTGTTCTGGACATTCTTGTACCATTAAAGTTAGAATATTAATGATAAATTTGATTTATTTGGTTTATTTTAGATGGAATCTGAAAAATACATGCATGACTGTCAAATGGATTAGTTTTAAATGTTGGCTTACTTTAGAAACTAGTTTGGAGTTAAATGGAATATTGGTTCCAGATGTAGATGCAGACACCACTAATTTAATGTGTAATTAAATAACTTTAATTACTTTATTTACTGTAAGAGGAATAACTAATAAACTAAGGTGCAGAAATAGACAAAAGATCAAAAAGAGAGCAAAAGGTAAATAAAACATCCAAAAATATCCAAACCAAATCACACAGAAAGTTGATCAGCAACAGTGGAATAGTTCTGTGTTGTATTAGTGACTCAGTTCACTGTCACTGATACTGTGAAGTGATGATCTGTGTAAAATTATGCTCCAACAGCATCACTTCCTGGGTGTGTCCTTCTAGAGACGTGTAAAGTTCAGCACATACAGCACTATTATACAGAATCCTCACAGAGCTGTGTTCAGAAATGGATCAACTATACAACTTACTGTACATAGTGAGATACATACCACTGATTCTCACTCTAGTTACAGGTAATTCATTTTCATCAGTTTATCAAAAGTTTTAATTCTTACAATCATATTCAATTAGTTGCATTAATTAATAACGATGTTTTTTTTATTATTCATCCAGTCATTTGTTGATTTCTTAAGTCAATATTTGGTTTAAGAAAATTATTTCACTGATATATTTTTATATATATATATTTTTTTACACCAGGCAGTTTTGCAGATAAAATTGGACCAAAGGATGAAGATGCCAACATTGTCAGGAAAGAAACAGAGACTGTTATTCTGAAATGTTCATATGAGTCAAGCAGTGACGTCATCTATATTCACTGGTACAAACAATATCCTAACAGCGCACCACAGTTTTTACTGTATAAAGGCGCAAGGTCAAGATCTGACCAGAGCACTCCTGATGATCGTCGATTAGAGTCGAAAACCAGCAGAGACTCTACTGAACTTACTATCAGAGGTCTAAAGCTCTCAGATTCTGCACTCTATCTTTGTGCTCTTAGAGTAGCAGCACAGTGATACAGAGTCACTGAAACGCTTTACAAAAACATAACAATGGAATATCTAAATTTATAAAGCCACAGAAGCCCCTTTACCAACATATCAGTTAACCACAGACAAACAACATTTGTGGTAACACATGCAGCTGGTGGGGAAAAAATGAAAAGAGATTAAAATAACACCTACACAAGAATCATAGTATATTCACAAACATCATGCTATTTTAATGACAATAACAGAATTGTTTTATCAGATGTTACTGGGGCATAGTATGGGCAATTAAAAAATGTACATTTTCCTTTGCTTTAAACTATACTCTTAAATACCTCATGTTAAGTGTATGTGTTTGTTTGCTGCATGTTTACTGTTATATTATGTCTACTATTAGTCTTATTGTCGTATTCTGTTCATCTTTATTATGGCATTATTATGTCTCATGTCTACTTTTGTCTATTTTACATGCTGCTGCTGTAACAAGTTCCCTTTAGGAGATTAATAAAGTGTCATATTATCATGACCTAACACTGTGCCTGACTGTGTGCCCTGACCATGTCACTGTGTCTGGAACCATCACTATACCCTGACCTGACACTGAGCCTGGATCTGTCACTGGATTTTAGACCTCTAGCTTTCTTAGGTTTTGCATGTAGAGAGTCTCAAAAACACACAAAGAATGTACTTAGATTTAATGTTTGATTGATAAATGAAAAGGTGGCTGGTTTAATGTGATGAATACTCACTGGATGTGAACATTTCCCTGCTCAGAGGTACACTCCACTGGACTGGACAAGGCTGGATTTTCAGACACTGAAACATGTAAATGACCCTGTAACTACTGTCAGGCTGTTTATAGTTAAGAAATCATGAACATATTTAATAAATGAAGTGATCAATAATCATAAACAATTGAATTTTCATTAGGTCCATTTCATTAGGTGGTCATGGGTTTGAAAGTTCAGAGGCTGGCTCAATCTGAACTTTCACACCCATGACTACTGGCACTGCTAGCACCTTCATCTACCAGTTTGACTACAGGAACACATTTCCACTGTAATTATCTATGACATTATTACAGTCTATAATGGGGGACTCTTCTAAAGTTAATTAAAATGGAAAGAAGACTAAACTTAACCTTTAAGATTATCTCTAATGTTAGCTCACCACGTTAATTAGATGATGTTTATTCAGTTCTTTCTGCTAACATTATGAATATTAGCATATCATATTTTCTTGCTATTGCTGTTTTCAAGAGTAATGTTCTGTTAGCTTTTCATGCTAAGTATAACTGAAACCATTGTTTAGCTAATGTTAGCTAGTTACCATGAGGAGACAATTATACTAGCTGAGATGATAATGCTGACTAGCCAGAGCAGGTTAATGTTGGTCTACAAAAACGTTAAAACTTAGAAATTTCGTAAATGTAACATTATCTTATATTCTTGTTTTCAAATGTTCTTAAAACTTTGAGGCCTTTAAAGCCATTAAAAAATTGTGCTTTTTACAAACAACCAAAATGTTTCTATGTAAGGCTTCCAGTTAGCATTTTCCAGTTATTTTTGCTACTGTAGATAGCTTGTATTCCTCAAGGCATATATTGCAACTGCTATTTAATATCACATTTGTAACGGTAAATGTTATGTATTCATTTATTTCAGGATAGCTTGCAGAGCCAAATGCTGCACTCATACAGTAGTTCAGAATTATCAGCTAACAAAAACACAAAACCTCTTGTTACATATACAGCCTGAATACAAGTATAGCTTTTCTATTCCAATTTCTGAGTTACTGATCATTTATTAGGACAGTAAGCAGCTGTTTATATTATTTATAAGATATAGTTGGTGTGATCATGCAATGTGTCTCATAGCAAACAAAAACCTAGTAAATCCTAGCAAACCTATTAACAAAAACCTGCATTATGACCAAAGCCTCTGATGCTAATTAATGAAGCTAGTGAACATGTAACACCAGCCATACAACATCATCCATGATTGTTCATTAAGTTTGACAAAAGTGGATCTGTTCATCTCCTCTGCAGCAGTGACAGACTCTAAACTGTACTACTCTGGTGCACACAGTGACAGGAAACCCAACTAGACTGTAGACAATGTACTACACATGATTCATTCATTCTGTGGAAATGCTTTCTTTATATTATGTTGGTAGATGCAGCTCAGGCTCTTTTGGTGAAAGCAGGAAAAAGAGCTGAGAGAGAAGAGGGACAGAGTGATAGCAAAGCTAACAGAGAAAAAGATTCTCCTTTCCATTTTCTTACTCATTAATGTGTTAGTGCTGTGCATTTTGTATAGTACATGACCAAGAAAAACTACATACTGTTCTAATGAACTGATGTTAAACAAAATAGCCTCACAGCTCTACATTTATTGAGTGTATACACCGACCAGGCATAACATTATGACCAGTGACATAACACTGATGATCTCCTCATCATGGCACCTGTTAGTGGGTGGGATATATTAGGCAGCAAGTGAACATTTTGTTCTTTTAGTGACACTGTCATGCTGTGGGGTGGAGCTTCATGAACCGTCATGATGTTGACATAGAGTAAATAAAGAATATTTTCATTCAGTTAAAACCAGTCATCATGTTCACTGCTATATTCATGTGTCTGTGGTTTTCAGTAGGTGAGTTAACACTGACATTTTGTTATTTCAGAAATATTTTGAATATGTGATTAATTAGTCTGTGTAGAGTTAAAGCCTGATTTATGTAATTCTGACTTTATCAAATAAAGTTTTATGAATTAATGTTCTTTTCTTTGTGACAGGTGACTCCATGGAAGATTCAATAGAGGCATTTTTCACCCAAAAGTTTGTAGATGAAGGTGACAATGTTACTCTGTCCTGCAGATACAAAAAAATTGGTACAACAAACTACCTGCACTGGTACAGGCAATATCCAACATCTGAACCTGAGTTCCTTCTTAATATTCTTCAAAGTGGAGATGTAATTTCCAACACTGACCCTAGAATGTCTGCTAAAATCGATGATAAACAAGTGGATCTGATCATCTCCTCTGCTGCTGTATCAGACTCTGCACTATACTACTGTGCTCTGCAGCCCACAGTGACAGGAAATCCAGCTGCACTGTACAAAAACTTTCACACTGTTTAACTACACTGAAGGCAAATATACTACTGTTTTTTCCTCTTTTAGCTGATTCCAGTGGCTGGGTTGGTTCCATACTGATCCTAGATGCTGGACTCTCTCTGTGTATCTTACATATCCACATCAATGAATTGATATATGCATGTGATTTGCATGTTTAATGTTTGACTATTTACACTTGTAGAAGTTAATGTATTTATAATCACACTCTGTGGTGTCACCCAGAGGAGGATGGGTTTCCTTTTGAGTCTTCCTCAAATCGTCTCAGGGAGTTTTTTCTTGCCCCTGTTGCCTCAGACTTACTCATTAGGGTTAAAGTTAATTATCAACTTTGTAATTTCTATTCTGAATTTCTGTATTTCTGTAAAGCTGCTTTGAGACAATGTCTATTGTTAAAAGTGATGTACAAACAAAAATGGAGTGAACTGAATTTAATTCCTTTTGGAAATAGACACAGCAAATTTACTCATGAGGGAGTTTGTTTAAATCTGGATCTAGTTTCCTATGATGATCACTATGGAAATTTTGCATTCATTTTTCATATAAAAGCTTGATGTAGCAGCCAGTGAGCTTATTCATCACATATGCAGTTCCACAGCAAAATATCATAATAATTTATAAATGTACAAATAATTTAAACACCAGACAAACAGGTAAAGACTTATAGTATTGTACAGATTATAAATTTTGAAATACAACACCAGCCAAATTAATGGCTTTAGTTTTCTGTCATTGATACTGTGATGTAATGATCTGTACAAAATTACACTACAACAGCATCACTTCCTGGGTGTGTCCTTCTAGAGACGTGTAAAGTTCAGCACATACAGCACTATTATACAGAATCCTCACAGAGCTGTGTTCAGAAATGGATCAACTATACAACTTACTGTACATAGTGAGATACATACCACTGATTCTCACTCTAGTTACAGGTCATTCATTTTCATTAGTTAATTCACTGTATTAAGTAATAATTACGTTTTTCGAGTATATAGTAATTTTCTCATTTTCAGGTCAATATTTGGTTTTAAAAAAATGCTTTACAGTTTTATTTCTTAATGTTCTTTTCAACAGGCATTTTTGCTGATAAAATTGAGCCAACAAATGAAGATACCATCATTAGGAAGGAAACAGAGACTGTTACTATGAAATGTTCATATGAGTCAAGCAGTGAGCGTATTTGGCTTTACTGGTACAAACAATATCCTAACAGAGCACCACAGTTTTTACTGTATAAAGGTGCAAGGTCAGATAGTGCTGATGGGAGCACTCCTGATGACCATCGATTAGAGTCAAAAACAAGCAGAGACTCTACTGAACTTACTATCAGAGGACTAAAGCTCTCAGATTCTGCACTCTATCATTGTGCTCTAAGAGTTGGAGCACAGTGATACAGAGTCACTGAAAGGCTTTACAAAAACGTATAAACCAGTATAAATGAAGATTCTAAAACCACATCAAAGATCCTTCCTTTACCAACCTGTTATCAGATAACCACAGACACAAACAATGTTTGTGGTAATTCTGTGGAATAACTGAATAAATAAAAAAATAAGCAAGCAAGCAAACTAATAAATAAAAATAAAATGTGTTTAAAAACCACATAAGCTGCACATTCATCACATTAAAGTCACAAATCTACATTGTTATGAACAAACAGTATTTTATAGACACAGATCCATTGTTTTGGATGTTTGGGTGCATATGACATGAAATTAAGTTTATTGATCTTTTCTTGCCAGTTTTGTCCATGATTCACTGTAATTAATAGTCATCTGAAACAAACAAACAAACAAATAAATAAATAAAATGGTAGATTAATTTATTCCTTCAGTCTTGTGTGTTTTATGTTTGTACAGATCACTGTTACTTTGTTGGATGTGAGCTAGAGCAATGACCTTTTACAAACCCCTCAGAACAGATGTGAGTTTGATTGTAGAACAATGAGATTCATTGTACAGATACAGTTGTACAAATGAAATGGATAAATAAAGAAACTCCTATAGAGAATAGAAAGTTCAGTAGAAAGTTCATTGTCACATTAACTGCATGTACATTTGATTAATAAAGCTTAATGTGTCTTTTACTGTATATATACTAAAACATGACTGTGGGATTATGGCTGAATGTAAAGCCAGGATGTTTCAGTAAGAATCAACAATCTGACAACAACATTGGTGACACTGTCATGTGATGCTGTGGGGTGGAGCAATTTTGAAGCTTTATGGTGTTAACATATTAGATTACAGAAAGATCTCCACTATTTTCACTGAGCTAAGACCAGTCATCATGTTCACTGTTATATTCATGTATCTGTGGCTTTCACTAGGTGAGTTAACATTGACTTTTTGTTATTACAGAAATATTAACTATATTATATTAAATATTAGTCTGTGTGGTGATGCAGTGTGAAAATGCAGAGTGTGTGTCTGACTTAAGTATTTCCTGTTGATTATTTAAAGGTTAAATGCTTTATGTTCTCTTCTCTATGACAGGTGACTCCATGGCAGATTCAATAGAACCACGTTTCACTCACAAAGCTGTAGATGAAGGTGATGATGTTACTCTGTCCTGCACACACAAACCCAGCACAAGTTCAGCAAACAACTACCTCCACTGGAACAGGCAATATTCAAAATCTAAACCTGAGTTCCTTCTGTAAATTCACCAAAGAGGAACACCAATCAGTCCCAACAATCCATCAAGAATGTCTGTTAAAGTTGATGATAAACAAGTGGATCTGATCGTCTCCTCTGCTGCTGTATCAGACTCTGCTCTATACTACTGTGCTCTGAGGGCCACAGTGACAGGAAATCCAGCTGAACTGTACAAAAACACTGACACAGTTTTGTTATATTGAAAGTAGATCTACTAATAATTTTGCATTACCATGGCATTTTGAGAAATTACTCCTCTGCTGGTCTGAGGTATGGGGCAAATCACCTAGGATCTTTTCTGGGCCAGAAAATCCCAAAAGCGATTCAATTTCCTGCAGAGACAGAACAACAGACATCTCCCTCAGTCTCTGAGTCCCAGAGTCTCAGAGCACAAGTACCTACAGCAGAACAAAAAAAACACTAGAAACATCAGGGTCTCTCTGACGTTTAAGATAAATATCGTAATGAGTAATGCAAACCTTTTAACCAGTAAACAAACCTTTCCTTTATTTTACTCAAGCTGTTTTTACTGTAAGGAACGTGACAGAATGTTAGATGTGTTATTATGAAACTGTGATGAGAAGAAGCACTTATGATGGGGCGGCGGGAGGAAATGTACAGTACATCATCTTTTTTGGAGAACAGGACATGTTTAGGCTTACATCCTGCTTCGTGTTAAGGTGTAAATTAAGTAGCCATCTAGAACACCATAAGTGAGAGATTTTTTTTGTTTTCTTTACGTTTTAACAAGATGCAGTTGGCGTACAGCTGGCCTACGTTGCTCCGATTCGGTTCCGCGGATTTCTGCAGGACTTGTGCTGCGGGTCTGTCAGTGTGTGTGTGTGTGTGTGTGTGTGTGTCTAAATAGTGCCCTTTGCACTAACCCATTTGTTTTGGGTTTTCTGTTTGTTAATGTATTAGTTATCACAGTATGCATTTGGGGCTGCTATTTTATTTTATTTCATTTTTAATTGGACGGGTTTTAAGCTGTAGCTGGGCTGGAAATCTTAGGTCCAATCCGGAAATCACTGGTTACTATGGTTACCGTGCCCTGCGGGGAGAAAGAGCTCCTTCTGACAACACTCAGCCCCTCACCTCAACATGGTGAATTTACAAAGATGGGTAAATTGTGTCCTTGAAGGGATGCTCTTGGATAGCAAAGATGCTCAAATAGGCTTTGGATTTCAAGGGGCAATTGATTTGTGTTAAGGTGCCTAGAGTCTGCTATGAACAAATTCCACACACCCTGCACCAACAAGGACTGTCTTCGCAATATATTGCCCTGATCATTATGCCACGACCAGTTGACACTCTTTTCATTGGGACCAAGCAGAGTGCATGTTATAGAATTTTATTGTGGATCAGAAGGCCCCCTGGATGAATCCGTGTACCCCTGCCTGACTCCGCTGATTCAGGTATCCTTAACTGGTTAACAGTTTACAACATTAAAAGTCGTCTGGAAATGACCAAGTCTACAAATGATATCATGTGTAGATAATCCCATGGCTGTAGGAAACTGCCATGGGAAACTTTTAATCTATGAATCCTTGGTCCAATATTAAAATGACATCCATTTAGAACACACCTGTTGTCAGTTGCTAGCACTTACTTGTGGGGGTATAGCTCAGTGGTAGAGCATTTGACTGCAGATCAAGAGGTCCCTGGTTCAAATCCGGGTGCCCCCTGTTGGGCTTGCTTTGCAGTACCTTTAACCCTCTGGGGTTTGAGGCCTTTTTGAAGACCTGCAGTGAATCTGGGCTCTTCTTAAATTTGTGTAAATTTCAAATCTTTACCAATGTAGTATCTAATACATTTCAACTTTACATAGAGCACAAACTGGGCTTTCATAATATGGCGGATGTAAGTATGTTAGATTCATATGTGACTTTTAAGCTTATGTCAAATTACATATACACGAAAATAGAATTTTGAACTCTAGCAGAAAAAACAGTCAAAATGGAGAATAAACAAACCTTGCAGATTGTTTTGAACACAGGACTGAGTTCATGAAAGTCTTGGGTGTGGGCCCATAGAAAAACAGCTAAATTATAACACTCAGAAAGACCTTTTATTTGGAGTAAAGTGACTGATGTGCCTAACTTTTTTCAACAGAGCCTCTGTTTCACTGAATAATCAATGACTATTTATGAATATGTAACACCTATTGATACCTGGCTCAGGTGACACCAGGTTTCCCCAGGACTCCTATTGATGTTTGCACCTATACATTCAGATTCCTCCTACAAAAACAGGGTACACTGAGGCCAGGTTTTGTTGAGAGAAACAAAAAATAAAGCATGGTTTCTGAAATTTTCATTGAAATGCAATTCTTTTAGAACGTTTGCTAAAAGGCATATTCACAACCACATTGAAGCCATTCACAGACAACTATGTTGGTTTTTCTGGGATACTATTATATTATTTGTTTTACATTTTGTCTGCTTAGCAAAAGTTGCCACTGTTTATGACTGAAATAAAGCTGTTTATATCGTGCTATTTTTTTGGGTGATCTGAGTATATGATGACTGGAATACAGCTGCTCACATCGGCGCATGCTTTCACTTTTATTTAGCATTTATTTAGCAAGTATATATTTGTGCTATGTTGTTTTTCTGTGGTACTATTATTGATTTTACATTTCGTCTGCTTAGCAAAAGTTGACTGAAATAAAGCTGTTCACATCGGTGCACGCTTTCTGACTTTCTGACAGCTTTATTTCAGTCATTATATACTCAGATCACAAAGAGTGGAAACTTTTGCAAAGCAGACGAAATGTAACATCATAATAAAATCATGGTAGGGGAGAGCGGGGACGGTTGCAACATGGGGCAGTTGCAACAAGGCTTATTTCTCCAATCAGGAATGAGCTAGAGTGACAATACTCATACTGCACATGCTCAGTGAGCCCCTCCCCCCATCTGCAAGAAATCAGCCATGTGTGACCATTCCTTCTAGAAAAAGCAAAATTCAAGGTAAAAAAGTATTTTTTTTTAATGCTCAGAATTTTTCTCATACTGTCTAAACTGTTTTTGTGAAGCATTATTCATTCATATAATTTAAATCAGTGTTTTCTTAGCTTCTAATAGGCATAGCTAGGAAGTGTCAAAGTTGTTGTGTCTAGCTAGCATAGCAAGTTTTATCATGACTGTCAGAGTAGGGACAGTTGCAACAAGGTGTTGCAACCGTCCCAGCTTGCTGTTGCAACCAATTTCATGCAAAAGATGTGTGGAACATGGATGAAACAGGGGTAACAACTGTACAAAACCCAGAAAATATTGTTGCCAGGCGTGGCGGTAGACAGTTTGGGTCATCCACATCAGCAGAAAGAGGGACACTTGTGACCCTTGCTTGCACTGGGGAATATGATCCCACCTCACTTTGTATTCCCTCGTGTCCATTTCAAAGAACATTTTATCCGTGATGGCCCACCTGGGTGGATGCTGGAAGAAGACTTTTTCATGTTTCTGAAGCATTTCCAACACCACACTAAGTCCTCAGTGGATGCTGAAGTCCTGCTTATACTGGACAACCACTCATCCCATTTGTCTCTGACAGGAATAAATTAATGTAGAGACAATGGAATTTTCTTGCTTTCCTTTCCACCTCACTGCTCTCACAAACTACAGCCACTGGATCGTACTGCTTATGGTCCTCTAAAATGAGCTGTGAACTCCTTCTGTGACTCATGGATGAAGAGCCACCCAGGGCTGACAATGTCAATTTATGACATTAATGGGATTGTTAGGTTGGCCCTCCCTTTGGCAGCAACACCAGCAAATGTGCAGTCAGGTTTTAGGTGCACTGGCATTTGGCCATTTAATCGGGAGGTCTTCCAAGATGTTGACTTTTCACCATCTTTGGTGACAGACCATCCTCCTCCACCCACTGCAGCTACACCAGTTCCATCTGCCCTGCCTACACCTCCTGCAGATCCTGTCTCCAGCTGCTGTTGCTCAACCACTGCCACCTGCTGGAACTGAGCAAGAGACACCTTCCCGTATCGATTTCTCACCTGAGACCCTATGACCTCAACCTATGACCTCTGTTATTTTATTACTCTTTGTCTTTATCAGTTTAACCAATTTAACCCTGTCTGTTCACAAATAAAATAAAGAAATTGCAGTATGATGTTATATAATGTATTTTTAATTACATTTTAATGAATGTTGCAACTGTCCCTGTGGACTGTTGCAACCGTCCCCTGTTAGGGGGTCAGTTGCAAAATTTCACTTTGTCTGTTAAAGTTTATATTGTTCATATATTATTACACGTACGGATGTTACAACAATGTGGGTGAGTATCTGACAGATTTAAGTGTAATATATTAAAATTTTGGCTTTCTACTAAAAACGGTCACTGAGAAACTGAAGAAAATACAAAAAGTGTTTCAATCGTCCCCGCTTTCCCCTACTCTAGAAAAACAACATAGCACAAATACATACTCGCTAAATAAACTCTGCCTTTTGCAAAGTGAAAACACGCACAAATGTGAGCAGCTTTATTTCAGTCATAAATTCACAACCACATTCCAGATATTCACGGTCAAATAATTATTCGATGCTGGACACAAACAACGATATGGAAGATTTTTTTTTGGTTTGTTTCTTCATTCAAGCCCTTTTTTTCTGTTAGACATGGGCATGCATTAGCACATCACTCCCCCCAAACAACACAGCAATTAGCATTTACTTCCATCTGAATAGAATCGTTTACATAAATCCTGCATGTGATTGGAGCGCTAAGTGCGGGGGCGGGCTCCGGTGAGTGTGGAGACGAGAATTTGACATACCTTTGCTTTTTATTTTTAACATTAATTTAATAACAAACATTTATTTGGCAATAACCTTTTTGGAAAGACAACCGTCTACCGTTTGTGTGCATATTTTTTCTGGGTTGCTACAATATAATTTCATTTACAAAAACACTTTCAAAGAGAAAAAAAGTGATTGGCATCGTCTTCAATGCCGTCGACCCCAGAGGGTTAAATCGCTCGACCTGTCCGTCTGACTGAGGTCAGAAAGGTGTTTTGTCAATGTCTAGCAACTCAAACATGCTCTGGAAGACCTCTGATTCAAAATTGGTGCCTTGGTCACTATGGAGTGTAAGTGGTGCCCCATAATGGCAGACCCATGTGCATGTGCGACACCAAAGTGAAACATCTTCTTGCATTTGGTACCAACAATATCTGGTCCGCAACTGAGACAGTGTTCGCTCCACACCGAAATGTCCACCCACTGGCTCCTCGTGCATCTGGCGCATTACATCTTCCCAGAAAACTCGCGGCAGGATTATCTGGGGATAAAACTCAGGGCCCTCATTCAGGTACAGTCTTTGCCATTGGCTTCAGTAGGCTTTTCTTGCTGGGCCATAGGGGGACACATTCTCCCAGGAAGGTCATTCATTGGCTTCCTCCATCCACCTCTTGATGGGAGTAATTTCTGGATTGGCTGTCTGAGCAGAACGCAGTTCGTCGGTAGTCCACCCAGAGAATGGAAGGGTACTGGCAGTAATGGCAGGTTGTACTACCCCCACTGGACAAGACTCCGGGGTAATGGCTGCAGGTTCATCATGTATAGGTTTGCCATCAAGGTCACACTGGACCGCTTGGTGACAGAGCTGAGGGCTACTCAAGCTGGGATTCTTAAGGTTACATGGGCAAGTTGAACAGCATGGCCTCAGAGAAAGCACATCAGCATTTTCGTGACAGTGCCCCGGGCGATGAACAACTTTGAAGTCATACTACCCAAGCTTCTCGAGCCATCTGGCCAAATGTCCCTCTGGTTCTCTCATCCTCAGGAGCCAGTGTAAGCTACTATGGTCTGTGTGTACAGTGAAGGATCTGCCCAGCAGGTACTGATGAAAATGTGCTGTGAACGCCACCACAGCTAAAAGTTCTCTATGCGTGGTGCACTAATTCTGCTCAGTTGGCGTCAGACTCCGACTCCCATATGCTAGTACATGTTCTTCCCCTTGCTGTAATTGAGAAAGCACAGTTCTGATTCCGAAATTGCTAGCATCTGTGTCCAGAACAAGATCACCACTGTCCATAGGGTAGCCAAGGATGGGGGTGGTAGTGAGCAGCTTCTTTAACTCATCAAATGCCTGTTGGCTCTCAGGGGTCCAGTGAAATCGGGCATGTTTCCTCAACAGGTTGTGAAGGGGCTTTGCAAGTGCAGCAAAATCTTTGACAAACCGCCTGTAGTAGGATGCGAGACCCACAAACTGTGGCCATTCTTGAATTTTCTGCACCTTCTCTGGGTCGGCGGCTATACCATGCTCTGAGACGACGTGGCCAAGGTAGACTACCTGGCGGCAGAAGAGACAAAATTTGGCGGGTTTCAGCTTCAGGTTCGCTTGGCACAGCCTTTTGAAGACCTGTGCCAGCCGCTGGAGCATTTCCTTTACATTCCTGCCCAGGACGATGATGTCGTCTACGTATACCAGGCAGATTTCCCACTGCATTCCAGCCAAGACACGGTCCATTAATCGCTGGAACGTCGCAGGAGCATTGCAAAGGCCAAACGGCGTGATGTTCCACTCAAACAGCTCCTTCCTGCTGTAGAACGCAGCTGCCTGTCTCACCTGTGGGGTCAACTCCACTTGCCAGTACCCGGAAGCAAGGTCCAATGTGCTAAACCATTTTGCCGTGGACAGTGTGTCTAGTGTGTCTTGGATTCTTGGGAGCGGATAGACGTCTTTTAGAGTGCGCTCGTTTAGTGCCCTGTAGTCTACACATAGTCGGTATGTTTGATCTTTCTTTCGTACCATTACAATGGGTGAAGCCCAGCGGCTATTACTTTGGGAGGCTAAACCAGCATCTAGACTCTGTTGGATCTGCTCATCTTCACTTTGCTGTTTTTCAAATGCCATTCAATGCGGTTGCTGTTTCACAGGCGAACCAGGCTGGATTTTAATGTCATGTTGGTACATGCCATCTTCAGTGTATATTGCAATAAAAAGACTACTGAGGGCTCAGTAACAATGAGGAAATCTCCAGAACTAAGGATTGACTTTTAGGCTTTGCAGTATATAAGAATTAGACTCACATGCTTTGTCACTTCTGTTGTGATGGAGTATATCTGTGTAATTTAACACTGCATTGTTTTGTCGCTTCATTTTATATGCCATGTACACTTTCATTTGTTTGTATTAAAGCTTTACACAGGAAACCTGCTCTCCACATAACATTATCTCTACAGATGGTATAACCACAACAGTCCAGTCACTAGAACTGCCTTATTTATCAGTGCATCATTTGTTTTCTGCTCTTGTGCACAGTGTTCAGTGGGAGAAAGTTCAATTCAATTCAGTTTTCTTTATTTAATCCCCTGATATGACAGAAAGTACATCATGTGAATTGATAGATTTTTTAAATCCAATACAGTTTAAATGTTGAGATTTATGGCTGTTTTCAACAATTGTTTCCTTTTTGTTTTTACTTTTTGGTTTATTAAAAAATAACTAAAATTACTAATGAATAAATTATTGCTTTTCATTTAGTAATGTTATTGTTTTTATATAAAAAATACAAAAACATTAATACGCACAAAAACAAACTCTGCAGCATTTCAGATAGAAATACATTGGGAATTATAAATCCATCACACACTACTGTAAATATTAGATCTAATATAAAATGATTAATACAGAACATCTGTGTGGATGTCTAGAAAAAACTGAACCATGTCAAGTGTATATACATTTATGCATATGAATATATAAAGGGATGTAGTTTCTTTACAGTTTATATGATTTATTGTAACAAATGTTTATTTATCTATTTAGACAGTCATTATGCATGTAAACACAACTGCATGTTACTTTGCTGCATGTGAGCTAAGGCAATGTCCTTTTACAAATCACTGAGTCATGATTGAGTATGATTGTATAAATAGATGAAATGGATGAAAAAGAAAACTCTCAGTGGAATTTGCTTTCTGTTTGTTTTATGATCATATCTGACCTGATTATAATACTAGTACTCGTGCTTTATTGACAACATATTTTCATCAGCCAACATTTTTTAGGCTGCAGTTGGAGGACACTAAGCAGCTTCTTATATTGTTTATGGGGTAGAGGGGGTTTGTATGTACTTATACATGATTATACATACATAGCTATAACTGATGTTAGTAGGTCATTTATATTATTCATTACTTTATTTTCATATTAAATAAAATGTTTCTTTGCAACAGTGAATGTAGATATAAATCTGTCATTTATATAAGAGAGCTCTGAACTGACAAAACAATGTTACTTATCCACCCTGTTATAACAGCTGTTATTAATATCAATAAGTCCATATTAACATGACATACTAATTTCCATTTGAATGTTTTTAAGTGATTCATATTGTATTTGTATATTCATGTGTAAACAAGATACAGACCAATACATCTGAAATGTATTTATGTGTTTAAACAGTTTAATAAGAGAAGCTCTGAGGAAGCATACTACAGAATATATGAGCACAAGGAATTGTGTGTAATAGAGAAAATGTATTCAGTCATGGCTGTTGTGTACATTCACATTGTATTATCTAACTGCAAATGAGTGAGAAAAGAACAAAAATAACTGTGATTATTCAGCTATAGTGGAATAATGTTGTATTGTGTTGGTGTCTCAGTTCACCAGTGTTGTGATGATCTGTATAAAGTTATGCTCCAACTGCATCACTTCCTGGGTGTGTCCTTCTAGAGACGTGTAAAGTTCAGCACATACAGCACTATTATACAGAATCCTCACAGAGCTGTGTTCAGAAATGGATCAACTATACAACTTACTGTACATAGTGAGATACATACCACTGATTCTCACTCTAGTTACAGGTAATTTTCATCAATTTACTATTGGAATTAACTAAATTCATGATCTATAGAATTAATGTAATTTAATGTTTTACATTATTTTTGGGGTATGTTGGGTATTACACAAAAATATTTTTAGAATGTTTTGATATCTGTATTATATCTTTATCAATATTCTCCTGTATAACAGGCAGTTTTGCAGATAAAATTTGGCCGAAAGATGAAGATGCCAACATTGTCATGAAGGAAACAGACACTGTTACTCTGAACTGTTCATATCAATCAAGCAGTGATGACATTTGGCTTTACTGGTACAGACAATATCCCAACAGCGCACCACAGTTTTTACTGTATAAAGGCGCGAGGTCAAGAGATGATGATGATTACAACCCCTCTGGCTCTCGATTCAATTCAGTAACATCCCCAGACTCTACTGAACTTACTATCAAAGATCTGCAGATCTCAGATTCTGCACTCTATCACTGTGCTCTTCTAGTAGCAGCACAGTGATACAGAGTCACTGAGAGACTGTACAAAAACCTATGAAATAATTAATTTGAAGTTCAACGTTTAATATCAGAGATACTTCCTTTACCAACTTATCAGTTAACCACAGACACAAAAGACATTTGTGGTAACATATGCAGCTGAAGAAAGAGAAAATAATAAAGAGGCACTGGGTCACTTGTTGCTGGTGTGAACTGTTTTATATTCATTGTACTTTGCTGGCCAGTTTTTCCCATGATTCATTTAAATTATATATATATTATATTCATTTACATGTATAAAAACAAACTAAGATTTGTCGTCAACAATTCACAACATTCAGAAGTGTCTAAATCAAGAGGTGTAGTATAATCTAGTGAAGAAAAATATTTTCTAAGCTATCATAAAATAACATTTTGTCAATCGCTCAGTGTGATGCAGTAATTACAACTAAAACATTACATCTAATAAACCCTGGCATCACTCTGCCCCCTGGTGAGACATATTCTGATCAACAGTGTCAGCTGCAGGAAGTGTGGAGCTCCACAGGCTATGACAGTAAACTCCTTCAGCTTTATCTTTCAGCAAATTACCATCTCTATCATGCTGATCTTTAATCTTTTTCTGTTAATGCTTCTACTAGGTATGTTCACCTTAATATTAGTTCTTATGACCAAGTTGGGACATGAAGTGTGAGAAATAGCACAGGGTTATATATATAGGAGGTAGAACAGAACATGTATGTGATGCCACAGCAGTGAGTTAAGGTGATATATTGTGATGTAGTGATATGTACAGCACAGTGAACTGGGAAGACTTCAGGGTGGACCAAGACCAAAAATAACAAAACAGAAACAAACTGAGATTAGCTATCTGACCTAAACAAAAAAAAGCCCTCGTGCCAGTGAATACATACAATGTCTCAATATTTACATGTGCAAAGAAAGATTATATACACAAGGCAGCAACGATTAACAAGAAGCAGATCAAACTTGTAGTCAAGGCAGGCAAAGGTCAAAATCAGAACAGTAAAACACAACACTGAATCTCAACACACACGCAAGCACAACACACCAAGTGAGCATTGAAGTTGGGGTTACTGGCTTCCATCCCAGCCTTGGCAGAAGTGTTAACTGCTGGAGCTGAAGCAGTAAGGAGGGCTAGAGTACAGAGGGGACCAACCTGAAGGACTAAACACATATAAGACAGAATATACAACACAACCTCACAGGATGTAACACTTCATATTAGTTCCAAGATGTTTTCATATTTCATTTACTTATTAAAAAAAAATCTTTTCTCTTTTTAGCACAGGGAGCACATCAGTTCAAATGACTGAGCATCTTATATGCATTTTGGTGAGAGGCTTCATGTGGATTAGAGCTGACCTATTGACCTATTTAGAAGATGGGACATTTAGTCTACAGAACATAATTCCCAGGCTGTGACACAGATATGTTAATATGACGAATTACAATTTGCATTAATATGTGTATCATTGCATAACTAAAGTCCACAAAGGATTCATTCATTAATCTTCAGTAAACACCTGACCAGGATCAAGGTGATGGTGATAGGGTCACTGTCACTATATTTAGTAAAAATCAGCCTTAAACAACATTCAATAAATTCTATTATGAAAATTCATGTGACAGAGCTGACATGACTATGAGTAAGTAAAAGTGGGTGGAGCTAGATGTGGTAAGATACAGTTTAGAAAGTTTCACGGAGATCCTGCCATTTATACCTACTGCAAGAGAGACACAACAGTCATGTTACTCTTCTTTATTTTCATAGTTGGTAAAAACATTGGTAAGTCATTTATATTATACACAAACTTTAGGTGAATGCTGGAAATTTGACCTGATACCTAAACATGATGATACACCCTCAAGTAATGAAAGTAGAAATGTTTATGTTGTTGTAATGTTTTACAGCAGGTGCTGTTGACAGCAGCATTACACCAGAACAAACCATCATATCTTCAAGTGAAGGCAGCAACATCACACTGACCTGCACATATGATGACTCAGCTTACTCTCTCCACTGGTATCGACAAAAACCTCAATCAGAACCAGAGTTTCTTCTGCTGATTTATGAATCCACAGATAGTGACACTAGAGTTGAACATAAGCTTGACCCACGACTATCCACCAAACTTCGTAAAAATAAAAAGAAAGTAGATCTGGAGATCTTTCCTGCTGCAGTATCAGACTCTGCACTGTACTACTGCACCATGGAGCCCACAGTGACACAAAACTCAAACAGACTGTACAAAAAGTCAAGCTGCATGTTTTTCTCAGCAGGGGGAGATGTTTACCTGTTTCATTTAAGATTTCTTTCTTAATTCTCAGACTCTGATGTTGATTTGAATTTCAACAATGATCCTCTTATGTTGGTAATACTTATTGACTGAATAATCAGAGAACAAATCCTTTAATAAATGTTAATCTTTAATCAGAAAGAATTATTTCTGCAAAGGTTCATGCTGTTATTCCCCTGATGTAATAATAAGAAGGTAACACAAATTCAGTAACAATATACATTCAAATAATTTAAGATACTGAGTTTTAATGTAACACTAGTGAACTGAAGACTTCACTCTTCATTATTTAGCAGCTTATAAAATAGCACTTGATCCAGCACTGATATTTTATTTTATGATACTTTAGCTAGCTTAGTAAATGACAGTGTAAAGTTCACATGGCAGGAATAATGATATTAAATATTAATTCTGATGAGCAGTTATTTCTGTGTTTATTGTGCTTGAGATCTGACGTGTTTAACATATGTTTCTGTGCAGGTTTACTTTGGTCTTGAGTCTTGAATAATAAAAATGTCCACTAGTTTGATTTCCCAGTGTGTTTTTGACATTGATTGAAATACTTCAGCACTTAATTGCTGTGGGTTTTGGGAATATATCTGTTAACCTCTGAGATCCTGCATCTGCAGAACCTGTAAAAGAAAGCAAGATTGTTTAGGAAACTTCTAAGTGAGATTCTTGTTTCAGGCCCCAAAGCACAGATCATCCTAATTGTAATTGATAATAAATCTGTACTACTGTTAATAATTAGGGGTGAATCAATACTAATCTGTAAACTGCAAAGTGTTTTTGATGAATTCCTGTAACCTTTGAACAATTCACCATGCCTCAGGCTGTGCCTTGATAAACTAATTTTTTTATTAAGCAGATGAGTCAAATGACAAAGTAAAATAAGAAAGAAAAGAGGCTTGCTTGTTCATCACCTCAGTGAAAAACCCCCCACACTGTGCTATTTCTAACAGGTTAATCACAACAAATAAATAAGAACACAAACAATGCCCCAGTGTATATATATATTACATTTTCAACCACAATATATAGTCATTTATTTTATTTAACGTTTATGGAATACCGTAGAATAACGTTTATAGATTGATTGTTTTCATTATTAAAAAAATTATATTCTGTCAGCATTTGTTTACTATGTGCTTAGGACAGGTTCCTCATTCAAGGTTGACTAGAACTCATTTATTTATGCACTACTTTTTTTTACTGTTTTGTGGAGTGTTCAGTGTGGGAAAGATTAAAGAAAAGACTAAGAATCATTTCATAAAAGTATTTTGGTTTCAAATATTATCTTGTGATTAATAATTAAATATTTGTCATATTGTACAGTAGCTACCGAGCCCCTTCTAAATGATTAGTGGTTGAACAATCAGAGAAATCCTTTTAAACATTTCAATTCAACAATATTTTGTTAGTATATTTCTTTTAACAATGGACACTGTATAAAAAAACTTTACAAATTGTAATGACTGGCCCGAGGCAGAGGGTTGAGGATCCATGAGCTCAATCTTTAATTAAGAGCAGACACAAAAAACAAAGACAAAAGCCGAATGGGCAAGGCAAAGGGTCAAAAAACCTGAAAATACAGTCTGCACTGTAAACGAAACCGAAACTCACAAAACCGAAACTCACAAAACCGAAACTCGTAATCCTAATCAACGTGATGATAGAGTCCATACACAGCAAAATCCAATTTGGCAGTAATCCAACACGGCTCGGTAAGTTCACAGCATTGTGGCGTTGTGAACACGCTGCTTAAGATGGCTGAAAACCCAGAAGAAAGCGTACTTCGTGGAAGCATTAAAACTCGGGAGACTGCTCCCTCTGAATCCCCAGATGGTCACAGAAGGCCCACCACACACGGGAGGTGAACTGAGAGCCCCAGTCTGACACTATGTCCTCTGGTAAACCATAGTTCCTGAAAACGTGGTGAAACAACATCATGGCTGTTTTCATGGCAGTAGGTAGACCTCTTAGCGGCACCAGTTTTCATCCCTTGGAGAATCGGTCGATGACCACTAGGACCACTAGGACCACTAGGACGCAGCATCTGAAATGAGACGCGGCGAATATAGAAACACTGTATAATAGTGCGTTGTGTCACAGGCTCTTGTAGCGAACATGAATAAAATTACATTACATATAGCAAAAAATTATACTGTGTAACTATACACAATTCAGTCTTACAAGTCTCCTTTCACTGCAGCAAAAAACAAAAACAAAAAAACCCACAGTCCACCCCGGGGATCTGGAATGAAGTCAAACTGTTTGTTTTCTACAAAAGAAAACCCAAAAGCACAAATGGTTCTTGAAAAAGCTTACCAACCATTTTGAATCAAAAGGATTTTCTTGAAAAGTCCACCTTGAAAATACATTTGTAAGGATGTCCACGACCAAATCGATTTCTTATCCTCTGTCAGCCATCGTGAGTTAAAATATATATATATTTTATTTAGTTTGTGTGGTTCGCTGCCTCTGACTACTCCAATTATCCAATCAAATGATGTGAAATTGCTGACATAATCGAATGCCTGCTAGATGGCCTCAGTGACGCCAACTCTAAATCTGATTGGTTAATGGAACAGTTTCATTGCTACTTATTTTAAGCTATGAGTGCCTGCACTATTGATGCTAATGGCCTTAAGGCAACACATGATGTCAGCCACTAGCCAAAATATGATTGGATAAATACTCTATCATAAATATACACTACTGGAAGCAGCACAACCAAGAGAAAAGTTATGAAATGTAGAGAATACACAATTGGGAATAATTTAATAAACATTCATGGAAAAATATATTAACATGCAAGTCAGTGATTCAGATCACTGCTGTTTAGGCCAGCAGAGAAGGCTTAATGGCCCTGACTGTCTGCCACTGCTAAAAATATTTTTTACATAAAAAATTATAACAAAAAAAGTTTCTTTTTTTTCAGGAAATCTCTAATGAGCGGGCCTGTTTATTTATCTCTGATGCTACTGAAGTACTTCTGAAGTACAGGAACATTTTATTTTGTCTGTAACCTGTAAACCACATGTAACCTTCTGTTTTTTAGGACTGAGCATTAAAGAGTTAATTAAAGTTTGAAAAAGAAAAAGAAAAATCTTCCTTATTCTCAAATAAACCTTATTTTTCTTACTTAGTGGTTCTAACAATAAGCTGCCTACTGATGCACACATGACACACAGAGGAAAAGAAACACAACAAATACACACAAATCATTTAATACCCCTGCAACATACATTTAATCCAGTAAACCTCTTTTAAATACAATTGCACAAATAGAAAGTAGCACTATGCAAAAGACACTGTGATAACCAGTGTCACACAGTGCAATCACAAAAGCCATGTATTGAAGAAAGGACTTTTTTGCATATTATAACATTTTCTGAATGTTTCACCATTAAAATATTCCTATTTTAATAATGAGAGAGAGAGAGCAGGAGAGAGACAGAGAGAGAGAGACTCAAAAATAAGTGATGAAACTCATAATGTCAAAATATCACGGGGAAAATTGAATAAATGGTACGAGTGAATCCATGGCTTCTTAGGACTATATTTTATTATTAATGTAAAATATTTCTACAGGAATTTATATAAACAGAATACAGAACAGCACAGTCATCAGAAATATGCATAAATACAAGTAGGTGGAGCTAGAGGTGGAGATGTACGTCAAATAGTAACACTGACATTCATTTCTAAAGCTAGAGGTTTGAACTAAACACTCAGGAAAACAATGTTGTTCCTCTTCGTGGTGTTTTTCACTCTTGCTGATGTTGGTAAGTCATATACACTGCACACAAAATATTTTTTCTAATTAAGAAGACACAATTTTCCATGTGAAATGTGTCATTTATGATAAAAATATCACAGTATTGTTGTAATGTTTTTATAGCAGAGGCTGCTGACAATAACATTAAACCAGATCAAACCAATGTATTTTCAATGGAAGGCAGCAACATCTCACTGTCCTGCACATATACTGGATCAGTTAACAGTCTCCACTGGTATCGACAAAAACCTGGATCAAGACCTGAGTTTCTGCTGCTAACTGATGAAAGCGGTACACATGTCACACACGCTGAACCACAGCATCCACGATTGTCCATAAAACAAGATAAAACGAATAAGAAAGTGGATCTGATCATCTCCTCTGCTGCTGTATCAGACTCTGCTCTATACTACTGTGCTCTGAGGCCCACAGTGACAGGAAATCCAGCTGCACTGTACAAAACCTTTCACACAGTTTTGTTATATTGAAAGCATTCTACTTATATCTGTGCAATACTGTACATAAGTACCCTATTTATGTTTCCATCCTGGTATCTGTACTTTCATATTTTTCTATTTCATAATTTATGTCTGTGTATTCTCCAGCACCAAAAAAATCCTTGTATGTGTGAGCATACTTGGCAATAAAGCATATTCTGATTCTGATTCTGATATTCATGTTTTTGTGGCTTTCATTAGGTGAGTTTTGAATTTTTATTATGTCAGAAATGTGTTTTAGTGATCTATCAGTGTGCTGTTAAGGCAGAATATGAGTCTAACCTATGCAGTTTTGGCTTTATTATGTAAAGCTTAAAAACATTATGTTGTCTTCTTTATGACAGGTTGGCAGGTGACTCCATGGCAGATTCAATAAAGCCACTGTTCACTCATAAAGTTGTCCTGCACATACAAATTCAGTACTGGTGAAGGAAGCAACTACCTGCAGTGGTACAGGTAATATCCAAAATCTAAACCTGAGTTCCTTCTTTATATTCACCAAAGAGGAACACCAATCAGTCCCAACAATCCCTCAAGAATGTCTGCTAAAGTTAATAAAGATAAACAAGTGGATCTGAACATCTCCTCTGCTGCTGTATCAGACTCTGCACTACACTACTGTTGTTGAATTCTCTCTCTGTCTCTCTTGTGATTTATAAAGAGTTTATATTTTGACACATGTTGGATTATTACTAGCGATCCTTTGCTGTCTATTTTTAATAAAAGTTATTGACATTTTCTCTTGCATTTTCATTCATTATTTTTTTTATATTAATTATGCATGTACATCCTGGAAATGCATGTTGCTTTGCAGGATGTGTGCTAAGGCAATGGCCTTGTACAAACAATCAGAGCAGATGTGGGTTTAATCATCCAGATTTATTCATATTAATTATCCAAATGTAGGGAAATGTGATCTGACAGAGTTTGTGGCATGTTTTTTGGTTTAAGATGAGGATTTTGAGTATTTCTGAAACTGTTCTGAACAGAATTTTTTGGGATTTTGATACACAACAGTCTATAAATAACCCCTCTTTACAATCACGGTGAAGAGAGAAGCATCTATAACAATAAAAGATGTCCAATCTTGATGTGGATGAGCTACAGGACATCAGGATCCTCTGCTGTCATTGAAGAGCAGGACTCTGAGGTTACACTGGAAACAGACTTACAGCAGAAGATTGGACAGTGACAGTATTCACAACTTCAGTTGAATACAAAACTGACAGATTCTAGCCTGAGCAACGAGGTGCAGACTGCATTTATCAAAGGATCCTGAAAAACAGAAATCTCTAAACTATATAATTTATCTGTTTTTAAACAGCAAACAGATTATTTTTGGGTTAGATTTGTAGGAAATCCTTGGACAGTTTAATGTTTTTTTTTTATTTCTTTAAATATTTTATTATTTTCCTATTTATTTCTTATTTTTCTATACTACTTGCTATACTCTTCATTGTATTATATTTCAGTGCACTGTTGTTGAGAAGAGCACCCACAGTTTCGTTGTACTCCTTATGTGCAATGACAATAAAATTTATTCTATTCTATTCACAGAAATAAAGCCGATAGATAGTCGTGCAGTGTGAAAGCAATGGTGACTCAACAACTTTGAAAATCTTGCAGTGTGAACTCAGCATTAAGGCCTCGTGCTCAACCGCACACCCCTGAAGGTGTAGGTGAAGGAACAACCTTCTGCTGTTGTCGACCCAAAAGCTCAGCTGGCAGCGGTGGGATTCGAACCCACGCCCCCGAAGAGACTGGAGCCTTAATCCAGCGCCTTGGACCGCTCGGCCACGCTACCCATGCATTTAGGGGGTTGTGGGGCTGTGGACAAGGGAGGCCTGCCAGGTCGGGAAAGAGAGGCACTCTGGCAGGCGGTAGCAATGGTTGTACCACGCATGCTTCCATTACCAGACGTGATTCAAGATCCAAACCCAGGAAAGGTTTGGCAAAGTGGATTGACAGCCTTAGGCTCTTGTTGACAAGGTTTGCTGATATGAACTTGAATCCCAGTCTGTTGCAATCAAGGTGCACAATCCGTGCCGCTGTCTTCGGGACTGTGCACTGCATTGATCTGCATGGATCTCCAGTGGTGACCCGTCAGCCTTACAGCATCTGTGTCCAACCAACATAGAAATACAGCCCACAGTTGTGAAACACCTAGACCCAGGGCTAGCTTTTCTCGCTCCCCTCTAGCACAGTCTCACAGACCAGGTACGAAGCATTCCGCATGGAGGAGTTGTGGTAAAGAGGAGGTTAAAGGGCACACAAGCGACAAGGAAGGGATTCAAAACCACACGTGCAGAGCACAATGGATTACCAGTCCATCGCCTTAACCTCTCAGCCACCTCACCAGGTGAAGGTGTGGCACCCACGGCCAAATGTCCACAGAGACCGCGACAATTCTGTAGAGGAGGACCATAACCCAACGTGTTTAAACAAGCCTGTTCCCAAAGCAACTGGAGCCCATCCCACGTGGATTAGCAGTCTGTCTCCTTAACCTCTTGGCATCCTAGGTCACCCACATGACCTTACACCTCAGTGCACCTGGCACTTGCACTCCATTGCCCAAACCTCTTGGCCACCACTTCTTATGTCGATTTTTTATTCTTGGTTGAATTGTTGTTTTGTTGGTAGCTCGTAACCATGGTAAGGGCATGACTGATGCGGCTCACACATGCGGAAACCATGTTTTGCGTACCGTTCTGTGGTTGTTTGGACTTGCTGTTTGAAAAAGCAAGGTGTGAAACGGAGCAGCGTCTCAAACCCAGGCGTTGACACTAGTTGGCAAAACCTGGGAGTCTGGGGGCTCCGGTACGGTGTGAGCGTGCTCGTTTTTTTTTTTGCAGCCAGGCAGCCAGCTAACGGCAACTCTTAAACACATTTGCAGAAGGCACAGGAGCCACAACCACTGTAAAGCCTTTGTGGTGCCAGAGCCCACAACCACTGCCTTGAAAAGACTCAGCTGGCAGCAGAGAGACTTGAACCCATGCCTCTGAAGAGACTGGAGCCTAAACCCAACACCTTAGACCACTTGGCCATGCTACCCAAGGTCCCAGTACTTATAGACCTCTGTGGAGAGCACACTGACATACTGTCTGGGTGTGTGGTACGCAGGCTGCACAGTTGAGGACAGACAAACTGTGCAGAGGGTGAAAAACAGCTCAAAAAATCATCGGCTGCCCTCTGCCCTCCCTGGATGACATGTCCAGGTCCCGCTGCCTCAGCAAAAACAAGGCCATCACAGGAGACTCCTCACATCCTGCTCATCACTTGTTTGACCTGTTGCCATCTGGGTGGCACTTCAGGTCAACAAAGTCTCACACCACCAGACTTACAAACAGCTTCTTCCCCTGGGTCATTCGGACTGCAAACAATCACTGAACACACACACACACACACATTCTACCTAATAAAATGTGCAATTATACTGTGCACTTTAATCTGTCTGTGAATTGAGTACAAGTTATAACTTAATATTGGCTTTGCACAAATTAGATTTCAAGCAAATATATAATTGGGAACATTTTGTTGCAGCTTTATGAATGTTCTGCTTATATTACAGTAGCCCTTTAAAAAAGGGTACAAGTATGCATATGTATGAAAGGAGAGTCCATAACCTGAGGTACTGAGTTATTGAGAAGGGTTCAGTATTTATATTAACATATTTTTACATATGTTTCTTTATTGACATGCACAACCAATTATTACAACATTATTACAACAATACTAATTCTAACAAAGTCCTGAATATGTACAATATGGCTATATTTGTGGACACCTAACCATCACACCAGTATGTGGGCATTCTCCAAACTGCTGCACAATTGTAGGATGTCTTTATATTCTTACAAAAACATGTTCCAGCTCAATGAAGATGTTTATTACAAGTTTGGTGTGGAATAAAATGAGTTACCTGCACACAGCCCTGACCTCAAACCCACTCAACACTTTTGGGATGAATTAGAATTCTGACTGCACCCCAAGCCACACATGCCTGATGTTTTAGGGCTGTATGGACACATGGACATACAGTATCTCACAAAAGTGAGTACACCCCTCACAGTTTTGTAAATATTTTATTATATCTTTTCATGTGACAACACTGAAGAAACGACACTCTGCTACAATGTAAAGTA
Source organism: Hemibagrus wyckioides (assembly GCF_019097595.1). Lineage (NCBI taxonomy): Eukaryota > Metazoa > Chordata > Actinopteri > Siluriformes > Bagridae > Hemibagrus > Hemibagrus wyckioides. Next base: position 118,637 of record NW_026690788.1, on the reverse strand, counting down.
GTGAGTGTACAGCCTGTATAACAGTGTAAATTTGCTGTCCCCTCAAAATAACTCAACACACATCCATTAATGTCTAAACTGCTGGCAACAAAAGTGAATACACCCCTAAGTGGAAATGTCCAAATTGGGCCCAAAGTGTCAATATTTTGTGTGGCCACCATTATTTTCCAGCATTGCCTTAACCCTCTTGGGCATGGAGTTCACCAGAGCTACAGGTTGCCATATATTTACAAAATTGTGAGGGGTGTACTCACTTTTGTGAGATACTGTATACTGCCACTTACTGAACAATTATCTAATTTTTAATATTATTAGTGTATATTTTGCAACAAGTTTGAAGTAATATCTAAATAATGCTAGTCTAAGTAGATTGACTGATAATGTTAAATTGCCCCTAGGTGTGAATGGGTGAGCAAATGGCTGTGTGTGTGTGTGTGTGTGTGAAAGAGAGAGAGAGAGAGAGAGAGAGAGAGAGAGCGAGAGAGAAACAATTATTTTTTTCAATTATATTTCTGCACATATATAAATTTGGTAAGTTAAAAAACAATTTTTTTGGTGTTAAGGTTTTTCTCTTCAGTGAACACAAGATGGCGCAGTCACTTATCTTAATGTTGGCCTAGAACTAGAGCATCACACAACCTGCTCACATTCTCTGAGACATAGAGTATACTTGTTCTTCTATCATACATACTGCTGATATAATATCCTAACCCCTGCCCTGGTTACTCTTAGTGCCTAAGATAATTTCAGAGATATCATTCTGATTAAACAACACAACTGTCCACTTAACACTAAACTGTCATAAGAATAAATTCTCATCTAATGTCATTTCTTTGGCACCTGCTGTGTCAGAAACATTAAAAACTAGAAACTTATATGTGAATGTGCCTTTATTCTTCTTTCTCTTCTTCTGATGCTACTGTGAGTACAGGAAAGTTTTATTTTTCAGATTTAACTGTTAGAAATAAGGGATTAATTCAACCTTAATTACCAAGGGAAAATATTAATTCCTTCCTCATTCTTAAATAAATCATATTCTCTTCCACTTAGTGTTTCTAACATTTATCTGCTGCTGGTGTTTACATAAACATTCTCTAAATTACAGATATCACTAACATATGTAAAATAACATAAATACATTATTTTCCTGCTTTCAGTATGTGTTTACTTAAATGTCCTCTGGACAGGTTTCCCATATGAGGCTGAATGTAAAGCCAGGATGTTTCAGTAAGAATCAACAATCTGACAACAACATTGGTGACACTGTCATGTGATGCTGTGGGGTGGAGCAATTTTGAAGCTTTATGGTGTTAACATATTAGATTACAGAAAGATCTCCACTATTTTCACTGAGCTAAGACCAGTCATCATGTTCACTGTTATATTCATGTATCTGTGGCTTTCACTAGGTGAGTTAACATTGACTTTTTGTTATTACAGAAATATTAACTATATTATATTAAATATTAGTCTGTGTGGTGATGCAGTGTGAAAATGCAGAGTGTGGGTCTGACTTAAGTATTTCCTGTTGATTATTTAAAGGTTAAAAACATTATGTTCTCTTCTCTATGACAGGTGACTCCATGGCAGATTCAATAGAGCCACATTTCCCTCATAAAGCTGTAGATGAAGGTGATGATGTTACTCTGTCCTGCAAATACAAATTCAGTGGTGTTTCAGGAAACAACTACCTGCACTGGTACAGGCAATATCCAAAATCTAAACCTGAGTTCCTTCTTTATATTGTTCAAAGTGGAACTCATAAGTCTGATCCTCCCCCAAGAATGTCTGTTAAAGTTGATGATAAACAAGTGGATCTGATCATCTCCTCTGCTGCTGTATCAGACTCTGCTCTATACTACTGTGCTCTGAGGCCCACAGTGACAGGAAATCCAGCTGCACTGTACAAAAACTTTCACACAGTTTTGTTATATTGAAAGCAGTTCTACTGATGATTTTGAGCTGCTATTTACATGCCATTTTGGGCGAATTCTTTGTAAAGAGTTCATAAATATATTACAATTTGACAAATGTTGGATTATTAGGAGACAGGAAATTCATTGTTTTGCTATATCTATAATCTTTCTTGGGAAAACTGGGAATGAGGAAGAAATGTAAGAAAAACAGAAAAGCCTGAGGAAGCCCATGGGGATACAGCGAGCCATTGAATAGTCATGATGTCTGGTCTGACAGCTCCGCAGTCCCTGAAAAGTAGAAATTAGGTGAATCTTTGGCATCCATTAATGGTATAATATTTTGTTTAGAGAGGGATTATTTATATAACTTTTAAGAGTAGCTTTAACTTGTTTTGGTATTCAATCTTCTTGGGTATTTCTTCAGATAATGTGATCACTGTGATGACTTACATCTTAGGTTAAGTAACATCTTCAGGCTTGTTGATGATAATATAGTGTTGGATATCATCAGCAAAATGATGAGTCTATATCTAGAGAGAAGAAGAAAGAGGCTTATAGACATATGAAAGCAACAAACTATGGATTAAAAATACATGATTGTTCATTTCAGGAAGATCCAAAGTGATTACAGTTTTTATGGTGCATCACATAAGATCTTATCTGGGCCAGAAAATCCCAGATGTGTTTCAATTTCCTGTACAGACAGGAGAGCAAACACCTAGAAGATAATAAACACTAGAAACATCATCAGAGTCTATCTAACCACTACTGAGGATCCTTTCCAGAAAATATACAAGTATAAAGCCAACAATCTTGTGGATGTTGCCTCCCACCCTTCTACCAGACACTTTACTCAGACAGTCAGGTTCAGTAAAGTGTATATGTTTAACCTATTTAACTATTGTTTGTTATAGCTGTAATTAATTTCTGCATAACAAGTGATAATACACACAAATATGACCATCACTGATTTGGTTCAGATTAACTACTGGAAAAGAAATACTGGGAAAAGTATTATAAGTAGTATGTAGGTTAAGTGTACAGTCTTTTTAATGTACTTTGATTTGATAAAATGGCAACATTTCAAGAACATTTCAGATAAATATAAATTATAAGTACACTCATTCAGTAACCTCTTTGTTAAGATCAAATTTGCTGTAGATCTGGAGTCTATCCCAGGAATACTGGCCATGTGACAAGAATCCACCATGGATGGGATTCCTACCAATCACATTTAAGCACAGTAAACCATGTTTTGCCTGTCTGGTTGCCAGGTATGCAATTTAACATAAATGCATTATTTGCATTAAGCAGACATGTTATGTGATGACAGAGCATTGATACCAGAGATATTATGTGACAATGGCTGGGTGAGTTTGTGCAATGGGGCAAAAGGTGCTTAGGGTTTACAGCTGGCATTATTGATATTAGTGGAGAAATAAGATGTCCAGGTGCTGTTTAGAGCAGTTCTGTATCTAAGCAGGTGCTCAGTGTAAGCTACAGAGTGTACAGCTAGGCCAGTTTTCCTATATAGAATCTCAAGAGTTCATCCAATCACTTATATTTTCTGAAGCTCAAGAGTGAACCAGTGAGAGGTGCAGGAAGAGGGAACCAGGCTTATCTTCACAGAAACATGTTCTTCTAAAGCTTGAGAAATGGCAAGGTTATAGATGGACAGAATCTCAGGGGTGTGGGAAAATCTAGCAGAGCCAAGAATAGAAAAAGCATAAATAGATAAAAAGAAAGATATTGGGTCAATCACTTGACCATGAGCTTATGGTCAGAGATACCCAGTTCAGCCCAGGGGAACAGATCAGGTCAAGTGTGTGATCATGAGAGTGGGTGGGTAAGTTTACATGTTGCATAAGGTTAAAGTTTTCCAGTATTGACATAAGTTCCTCAGTTTTAGCAGAATCAGTGTCTACATGGATACTGAAGTCATCAAGTTGTATTACTGGTAAAGATCTTGTGCAAGCAAGAGTAAGTAGTTCACTAAGGTGGTCAATGAATTAGAATTATAAGGAGAGGTGTTGGACCAACCACCTTCAATGTCAGATACTCAAATGAGGTTATATTGTGGAAGGCAGCACTAAATATTTTAAGTTTGTTGCAGTGAAAAACAGCAAGCTCACCACCCCTGACTTGAAGAGGCAAAAACAGACATATAATGTATTACAGTATTACAAATAAAAATCCTTTACAAATATATGAAATGCAAAGTTTCATATCTTTTTGTCTGTGACCATTTATTTGCATCATCAGGTTTTTCTCCTTAATGAAAAGAAGATGGTGAACTGAGTTATCTTATAGAGAGCCAAATACTAGAGCACCATATAAACATTCTCACATTCTTTTCACATATTTTTCACAATAAACCCTCTGTAATATAGGCTCTAATTGTTTTTCTATCATACATACTGCACAAATATTATCTTAACCCCTGCCATGGTTCATCTCAGTAGCTAAGCTAATTTCAGATATACCAGTTCATATAAAACAACTGTTCACTTTAGACTAAACTGTCAGAAGAATAAATACTCATCTAATTTTAGATTTCTTTCTGATTATACCTCTAGTGCAGTTGTACTAATCATGTCATATGTACATTTTTCATATATAACTATCTCTAATCTTGCGTTGTTAGAGCCTTCCAGTCCACCTCACTCCTGAATGTAAAGCCACACACTCTTGACACTGTCATGTGATGCTGTGGGGTGGAGCTTCATGAACCTTTATGATGTTAACATATTATTGTGCAGAAAAACCTATTTTCTAAATATTCATTTTAGCTGAATGAATATTTCATTCAGCTAAAACCATTCGTCATGTTTATTGTAATATTCATGTTTCTGTCGCTTTCACTAGGTGAGTTTTGAATATTTATTTCAAATATATTATGCTGAAGTTTAGAAAAGTTTAGAAAAGGCAGAATATAAGTCTGAAAGTGGATCTGATCATCTCCTCTGCTGCTGTATCAGACTCTGCTCTATACTACTGTGCTCTGGTGTCCACAGTGACAGGAAATCCAGCTGTACTGTTTTGTTATACTGAAAGCAGTTCTGATGATAGTTTTGAATTTACATGCATAAATTTGGGGAATTCTGTTTCTCTTGTGATTTATAAAGAGTTTATTTTTGACACATGTTGGATTATTAGGAGAAAGCTCATTCATTTAGACACAAATATTTCACTTTTTTTTTTTAAAAAAAGTGACTTTTTTAATTTTTTAAGTTTTTAATTTCCTGCAGAGACAGAAGAACACACACCTCCATTCCATCATCATCACTACATTGAGATAAATATTGCTAGCATATGTGAATATGTGAAACTGCATTGAGTGTCAGAGCATTAGAACCTATAGCAGATTGAAAAAAAAACACTGGAAACATCAGGGTCTCTGTTTAACTTTTAATGAACAACACACAACATCCTTGATATTATTGTCAAGATCAGCAGATGTTTTTCCAAACCTCATTGAAATACCAAAGAAAGTGGTTGTTATCCTATGCACTCATTAAATACAAAAAAAAAAAAATGAATCATTGTTAGGTTTCCAGAGAAGCAGAAACCTTGGGTAAGTGCAAGAATAACAACAGTTTAAGATTGTGGGCTGACTGAATTATAGCAACAACCATAAAACCAGAATACCATAAAAGGTAGTCTCACCAAGGAGAGATAACATGGACACACGGACGCTGCCAAAGGAATGAATATAGCAAAAATATAATACACTAGGCTTTATTTAATATAACAGCCTAACTGCCATAACATCAATCAATGGCTAAGGCTAAGCTAGCAAGAAACACAAGGAGTGACCCCTGCCCGCTAACCTAGTTTGTCTAGACATTTAAAAAAAATAATTACATGGTGGAATGTAGGTGCACACACGGAGTGCAAGCAACAAACAAACAAACAAACAAACAAACACCAGAATAGCATGCTAACACTGAACCAAGAGTCTGAAACAATGTGCTGCATTTTAAACTGGTAGCTCCACCTCTTTTGGTTCTTTTTTGGGTTCTTGTCTTCTCAATGGTCAAGTGTGTCACCCAGTTAATGGTGATTGTCCCACCTACATGAGGACAGTTAGAGACACATGAGCAGAAACAAAACCTAATAATTGGGAAATAAGGGAACAGAACATACATACAATCACAATGTCACATAATAATACTTATCTATGATATTTGGTGGGGTTGTGGCCCCTAAAGTAGAGAAGGCCATTGATATATATATATTGACACAGAAAGATAATAGAGTTTGTTGGGCTGTGATAATGATCAGCACTGTCATGTGATACTGCAGGGTGGAGCTTCAAGAAGCTTTATGAAGATCCAGAGAGCAAAAGGAAAACAAAACCTCCTAAAAGCTAAACAAAATAACACAAAAAAGAGAAAGAAAAGATAACGAATCCATAAAGTGATATAATACACAAAATAAAAAAATTAAAAAAGAATAAAATGGTGTGTGTAGCTAACACAGGCTCCCGTGTTCCATACACAACAAAAGACAAGACATTAGGGAATTTAATTTCTTTACTGAAGCAGAGTGACGTCTAGATCAATAACAAAAAGAACTGTACATGTTACATGCATACTTTTATAAGGTTTTATGAAGTAATTTAAGTTGATTTTAAATAGTCAGAATGTAATAAATGAATATTAGCTATACAAAATTTAGCAATTACCATTTATCCATTTATCCAGTGGTATCCTGGCTAATCTGTCCTACTGAATAAATTTAGAAATTAACTTTATTCTACATTAAAATCATCTATTGAGAGTAATTGAATGAAAATATTCAGAAAACAGCGCCAGTTTCTGTTGTTCCACAAGGAGGCAGAATAAAACAATAAACCCAGCCACTAATAAACATGTGCTGCTGTCACTCTGTAACCATGACTCTATCAGGAAATGTTCAAGAAACTCAACATTGTAGATTTTGTACCTATGATGTGGATTTTTATTTTTTACCTAATGAAATCATTTTCACATTAAAGATAAAGCTTTCAGATAAAAGCTGATAAATGAACACATTTAAGTGTAATGTTGTTAGTCACATAAATACACAAAAAGTAATTAATTGGTTAATTGATTTATTGATTGTCTAAACCACTTGATATTTGACTAAGAGTCCAATAAGGAGTTAGAGACCCCTGGTATAATATGTAAAACCTTAATTATTAGATGAATGATAAATGTCTTGTTCCACATGTGAGACTGAATGTAATGTCAGGATGCAGTAAAGAATCTGTCAGTAAAACTGGTGACACTGTCATATGATGCTGAGGGGTGGAGCTTCATGAACCTCAGAAGTGTTAATATAATAAAGTACAGAAAGACCTCAGAATATGAATGGAGATGGAGATAAAACTGACCCTATGCCACCACGTCTGTCTGCTGAAGTTGATGATAAAACTAAACAAGTGGATCTGATCATCTCCTCTGCTGCTGTATCAGACTCTGCTCTATACTACTGTGCTCTGAGGCCCACAGTGACAGGAAATCCAGCTGCACTGTACAAAAACACTGACACAGTTTTGTTATATTGAAGGTAGATAAACTGCTTAAACTCAATAATCTACATTCCATCAAATCAGGAACTCTGCTAGTTTTTGACTCTCAAAATTTTCAAGTGAAATAAACTCACACAGCAGAATAAACTCATGAACAGGATATTATTATACATCAAATGTACATTAAATAATTGCTTAAATTGACTTTTGTTAGTTTTTTAAATGCATTATCATAGTAAATATTTTACAGTAATTCATTACACATTTTTCAAAAATATACAAAAATGTATTTTGAAAAAAGTTTCAGTTTTACCAACTTAAATAAAAGAAAATTAAGTAAACCTAACTCTAGGAAACAATTCATTTTAACTATTTAAGTAACTATTTGCTATTATTTATACTGTTATAGATTTTTTTACTCAAACAGGGGAAATAAAAAAAGAACCTTATTAATTAAAACGTGTTTGTTTCCCCAAATTAATGTTTTTGTTGCTATGTTTATGTATTGTGTTGTAATTGTTGTCATAATTCAAAATAATTAAAAAAATAAATGTATGTACAACAGTCTGCCATAAGATCAGCAAACTTTCATGTATTTATTTTATTTTGCTCTCTTTTGGTCATCATCATGAGGAGACTCTTGCAGAAGACTGAACAGGAGTTGTTTGTTCTCTGATATAACTGAGGACAGCTAGCTAGCAAGCTAACATTAGCTATGTCTGTTTATAACAGTAGCTTGCAGAGTCAAATGCTGCACTCATACAGTAGTTCAGAATTATCAGCTAACAAAAACACAAAACCTCTTGTTACCTATACAGCCTGAATACAAGTATAGCTTTTCTATTCCAATTTCTACTTGAAATAAAATAGAAAAAACTTGGAAATGTATTTAGTTTAAAAAGTTAGTATCAAAGGTTAAAGTACTGTGAGTTATTGTGTCTTTTTGGCATTAGAGTCGTGAGACACAGCCCTGATCTCTAACTCCAAAAGATATGTTTAAGAGGTGAAGTCAGATGCAGTGGGTTGATCAGCAACAGTGGAATAGTTCTGTGTTGTATTAGTGACTCAGTTCACTGTCACTGATACTGTGAAGTGATGATCTGTGTAAAATTATACTACAACAGCATCACTTCCTGGGTGTGTCCTTCTAGAGACGTGTAAAGTTCAGCACATACAGCACTATTATACAGAATCCTCACAGAGCTGTGTTCAGAAATGGATCAACTATACAACTTACTGTACATAGTGAGATACATACCACTGATTCTCACTCTAGTTACAGGTAATTCATTTTTATCAACTTATTAACAGACCTCATTATTACAATAATATTTATTCAATTAATTCAGTGCATTAATTAATGGCCATATTTTCTATTATTCATCTAGTCATTTTTTGATTTTTTAAGTCAATATTTGGTTTTAAAAAACTATTCCACTAACATATTTTTTTATATTCTTTTCACACCAGGTATTTTTGCAAATAAAATTGGACCATAATTATTTTTTTATGTGATTTGCATAAAATATTTCACTGATATATTTCTTTATGTTCTTCTTACACCAGGCAGTTTTGCAGATAAAATTGGACCAACGGATGAAGATGCCAACATTGTCAGGAAAGAAACAGAGACTGTTACTCTGAAATGTTCATATGAGACAAGCAGTGAGACCATTTATCTTTACTGGTACAAACAATATCCTAACAGCGCACCACAGTTTTTACTGTATAAAGGCGCCAGGTCATATAGTGGTTTAGTGAGCACTCCTGATGATCATCGATTAGAGACAAAAACCAGCAGAAACTCTACTGAACTCACTATCAGAGGTCTAAAGCTCTCAGATTCTGCACTCTATCTTTGTGCTCTGCAGCACAGTGACACAGAGTCAGTGAAAGGCTGTACAAAAACAGTAAAATGATACATATGAAGTTTCTAAAACCACAGAAGATGAAAGAGACTCAATTTAACAACTTGTTGGTAAACCTCAGCTACAAACAACATTTGTGAAAACATATGCAGCTGGAGGAAACAGCAAACAAAGAATACTGAGCAATTAACACAACTTCACATTAACCACATTAAATTTACAAATCTACATCTGCCAGGTGATATTTAACATATTTAATTTATAAAATATGTTCAGGAAAAAGGTACTGAAGCATCCAGGTCCTCACAACCAGACTGTGTAACAATTTCTTACCTCAAGCCATCAGACTCCTCAATACCCAGAGACTGGACTGACACACACACACACACACACACAAACACACACACACACACACAAACACAAAATTCTGCGAATGAGAGACAAAGATTCTTTGTGCAGTTGTAACCTTTATTATCTCTAATATAGAGGTACAACAAAACTACAAAAACACACACAAAAGATATAATAACTCAAAAGCATATTTGAGTTATTATAAATCCAAGTATGAAAGATTGAGAACAGAGAATATAACTGCCAACACCACTAAAAATGTGGAAGATAATTAGCACACTGTCTATTAGCTTGATGCTAACATATAATGGGAATTGCCGTAGACAAGTTAACGGAAATTAGCATTGGCATCACGACCAAATAACACGTAACAACATGAGAGTGTAAATCAACTATTTACCTTTACAAACTCAACAATGAACTCAGGATGTTGTCATACTTTCAGGCATATGTTTTTACTCTTTAAAATAACTTTACACCTCTGTAGTTGTGTACTGCTGCCAGTTTATTGTGTCTGTAACTCTTCACTGTTCACATATATCACTCAGATTCCTAACTGCTCACACTATTTCACACAACAGAAAATGTCTGAGAACAGAAAATATCAAGAAATAGCAACACTTCCAATAATTCACAGTAAATACAATTATCTGGCTTCAAAGTGCTGTTTATAACACATAGAGGGCAAGTGTTTCAATGCAAAGGAGTGTGGAGAGAGAGAGAGAGAGAGAGAGAGAGAGAATAGATTCTTACAACAACCAGAAAGAAAAGAGATGTGAGTTGTGGTTGCTTCAGTAAATTAATCAGGATAATCATATTTTCATAAACATTCTGTGTAGCATAAAAACGAGTTGACTTTAAACTGGGCATTTTCTCTCAGCAATGTATGACAAGCAGACTCTGGATGCTAGTTTAATGTTAGACTTAATATGATCATAACTCAGTGGTTTTCATATCAGAGGACAGATGAGGTGGACAGTTATGATGCATGGAATGATGTGATTGAATGGATAGATGGAGAACAATGAAAAATCTTCTTTGTATATATATATATATATATATATATATATGTTTGTGAGATTGTGTGAGAATCTTGCATCCTGTGTACCAAAAAAGTAATGTATCTATTGTGTTATCAATTTCCCATCCTTTTGGATTACAGCAGTAACGAATTACAGATGTTTATTCCTACTCTGGTGTAATACAGTGTTGGAGACATAAAAATGATTTACCTTAGGTATTTGTGCTGCACAGAAAATAAGCACCAGGAATGTAAATATTTTAATTTATTCATTAACTAAGGGTGGTGGTTTATGCATGAAAGACAATTATTAAAGTAATCATCAACATCTTCATATAAGTACATATTAATTTTACTGCTGTCTATCTGCACCTGATATTACACAATAATGCTGTAACACACACAGTTCATAAAAGCTTTCTGCTTTTTCTATTCTAAACCCCTGAGGTTTGGTGGATGTGTCTCTGACAGACGTCCTGTTAAACAAGTCATTTATTTTACATTTTCAGGTACAGCGGTCAGTTTAAAATAAAAGTTTCTTTAAAAGAGGAAATTGAGTCTCACATTATTTACATTTTTTTCACACACAAAACATTAATGTTGAATATTTTTGACTTTATAAAATGATTTTCTCAAGTCTTGGTGATTGGCCCCTATTAAACAATAAAGAAAGTAAGACATCTTTTTATATACACAGTTTAGTAGCCTACTATTCTTTTTGGCCGAATTTATCATTATAATCAACTTCATTATTTCCTGGATTTTGTATCACCAAAGTCTCTAAATGTATGTAAATGCAGGAAATGGGATTTAAATTGAAAACATTTTCCCCCATTTTGTGCCCCCCCCATTCTCAAATCCAAGTTACACCCTTGATGCAAAAACATTTCTACAGATTTATATAAACAGTATACAGTATAGAACAGTTGTCATGAATATGCATAAATACAAGTAGGTGGAGCTAGAGGTGGAGATGTACATCAAATAGTAACACTGACATTCATTTCTAAAGCTAGAGGTTTGAACTAAACACTCAGGAAAACAATGTTGTTCCTCTTCGTGGTGTTTTTCACTCTTGCTGATGTTGGTAAGTCATATACACTGCACACAAAATATTATTTTTTCTAAATAAGAAGACACAATTTTCCATGTGAAATGTGTCATTTATGATTAAAATATCACAATATTGTTGTAATGTTTTTATAGCAGAGGCTGCTGACAATAACATTAAACCAGATCAAACCAATGTATTTTCAATGGAAGGCAGCAACATCTCACTGTCCTGCACATATACTGGATCAGTTGAGAGTCTCCACTGGTATCGACAAAAACCTGGATCAATACCTGAGTTTCTGCTGCTAACTGATAAAAGCGGTAGTTATGTCACTGAGGCTCAACCACCTCATCCACGATTGTCCATACAACTTAAAAAAGAGCAAGATAAAACGAGTATGAAAGTGGATCTGATCATCTCCTCTGCTGCTGTATCAGACTCTGCACTATACTACTGTGCTCTGCAGCCCACAGTGACAGGAAATCCAGCTGCACTGTACAAAACCTTTCACACAGTTTTGTTATATTGAAAGAAGTTTTGCCAATGCTTTAGATAAAGTTACACGCCCTTTTGGGGGATTCTCTCTTTCTCTCTACTGATCAGGGTCATGGTTGATATGGAGTCTGTCCCACACATGAGGTAGGAAACACCCTGAATGGGATGTCAGTCCTTTGCAGAGCTCCATACACAAACCCTTTCACATACTTATTTACACATAGTGAATTTATTAGTAAATTTACTACTGTCATGTTTTTGGAGGTGATGCAAAACTGCACACAAACTGACAGTAACCTGAACACATCATCAAACTGGGGATCCTGAAGCTGTGATGCAGCAACACTACCTGCTGTGTCACTGTGCTATCACACTGTTAAAATCCTTCTGCTTAAAGTGTTTTCTTGTAGTGTGGTGTTGTGTCATTGTTATTATAAAGAAAGATTTCTACCCTCATGGTACAATTCCATATTGACTGATAACAAGTGCACTAAAGACAAGGCTCAGGTCAATCCTCATAGCAGAATTCCACAATGCCAGTGGACTCATGATCCTCTCTGTTCTGTCTGGAGTAATTACACTGCAGATGGCTTGTAAATGAAATTTAAATATAAGGTATATTTATATATTTATATATAATTTTATATTATATATTAAATTATTAATCCAGAGCATATGTGTGGCTCTCAGGGAAAACATGGCAGATATCACTTTGGCTGAATTCTGGGGTTTATTTTAAGTATTATGTATTTTGACAGCCCAACTTTAACAAGCCATAAATATATTTCACCAAGCAATGTTTAAATCTTTTATTTACTTTATAATCCTGCATAGTCTGTTGTCACTGAACCTTTCATACTACACAATTGTAATTGCATGTGATAAGTTTATTGGTGTAATAGGGGTGTGTTCACTACATGCTCACTCACAGATAATGTTCACACACTACACTATCTTTTACCTGCTGAAGTGTGTCTCTCCCTTAAATCCCTTTTTTTCATGAAAATGTGTGTGTGTGTGTGTGTGACAGAGAGAGAGAGAGAGAGAGAGAGAGAGAGAGAGAGAGATTTTAAATTGCTAAATTAAAAAACTATTTATTAATGTGTTGTGTTTTTCTCTTCAGTGAACACAAGATGGCGCAGTCACTTATCTTATTGTGGGTCTAGAACTAGAGCACCACACAACCTGCTCACATTCTCTGAGACATAGAGTATACTTGTTCTTCTATCATACATACTGCTGATATAATATCCTAACCCCTGCCCTGGTTACTCTTAGTGCCTAAGATAATTTCAGAGAAGAAATACTAAACTGTTATAAGAACAAATACAGTAAAAAGTTTTATTTTTCATATTTAACTATTGCAGCTGAGTATTAACTTAAGCTTAATTAAGCCTTAATAATCAACAATCAGTCATGTGATGCTGTGGGGTGGAGCAATTTTAAAGCTTTATGGTGTTAACATATTAAATATTAACATATTAAAATGAACACTATAGCTTTATGGTGTTAACATATTAATCTAGCCATGGGGGTCACAGTCCAGTCACTTCTGTGCCGGTCCCGGATAAATAAAGAGGGTTGCATCAGGAAGGGCATCCGGCATAAAACATTGCCAAATTTAATGATGAGAATCGTCAGATGTAATAAATGAGGATATGAAGCTAGTGGGTGCAATTGTTGAGGATGCAGAAGATAGGGATAGGTGGACAGAGATGATTCGCTGTGGAGACCCCTGAAGGGAAAGTTTCTATTCTTTACAAGTTTTTGGTTTCCACAGTTCTTAGGTATGAATTGTAAGCTGTTTAAAATGTCTGAATATCATAAAAACTTTGCTGAAGCACAAATCTTCTTTAAAACACAGCATGAATCATATCTTCAAGTATGCTGATGACAATACAGTGTTGAGTCTCATCAGCAAAATATTGAGTTTACATACAGAGAGAAGGTTGAGGAGTGCGAGGACAAGTGTAGAAGGATTAATCCATAGGGGGAACTCTTAATTTCCTGCAGACATATATGAGAGAAAACATAAAAAAGAAATAAAAAGCATCCTGTGCAGCTGTACCATTGTTTAATATGAAAAGAGTATTCTGTCTCAGAGCACAAGACACTACAACAGATGAAACAGATGAGGTGAAAAACACAAAAAACTTCATCACTCTTACTTCAATCAAGGATCCTTACCAGAAAGTGTACAATAAATACAGTTTAAAATAATAATGTCCGTGCATCGAGCCACTAGCTTTGTTTGTTTATTGATTTAATGTTTTCAACTATCTAACTGAGTATTAAACTTTTACTCACCGTGTTTGTGCTTTCTTGGGAAATGTCCGTCATGTTCGGACACGTGCTCTTACGGTCATGTGACCTGAATATATTTGCATACATAATGGTGGTTGGGCGGGGTATTCAAATAAATGAGCTTGTTTCATGTTTGTGTTATTGTTTTATATTGAAATGTCTCAAAAAGACTTTTTATGTCCTGACACTTACATCTGACTATAAAAAATCAACAATTAACATATCATTTTTTTCAGTGGGAGTACATATATTACTTTAAAGGTCCTGCTCATGGCTTGAACCCCATTCTGCCATTCAATAAACCAGCAACCCTTAACTACTTGAACCACCACAGCTGACAGAGTCCTTTCAACATACAACAGACTTCTGTACAGGATCACAACACAAAGGAAAGAAACCAGTGTCAGAAGTGGGATTTGAACCCACACCGCCAGGGGAGACTGCAACCTAAATGGAGTTCAGTTCTGAGTGAATGAGCATTTATTAGGCTCCAGCTACAGGTCAGGGTTGAGTGTGTTTGTATGTGATCATATACTGTCTGATAGATTTAAATTTACATCTTCCAGCAGTATCCATAACCACAGGTAATGAGGTAATAAATAAAATAAGCTACAAATATAACAAAAATACAAAATACCTGAATTTAAGGGTACAAAATATAACAAATATATAACAAAATATAAAAAAACCTATAATAAAATAAATATAACAAAAAATACTTAATACAGAGATTTAAAGGTATATGAGATAAGTATTGTGGAAAAACATGATTCTGAAAGTACAGACATAATGAGGTAATGTACAAAAACTGGGTATGTGCAAAAACAGCATGTTTATGAGTCCTGTGCAAATCTATCTATCTATCTATCTATCTATCTATCTATCTATCTATCTATCTATCTATCTATCTATCTATCTATCTATCTATCTATCTATCTACCTATCTATCTATCTATCTATCTATCTGCAGATGTTAAAGGACGCCAGCCTTCTAAGGAAGTCCAGGCGGCTCTGTCCTCTCCTGCACAGAGTGTCTGTGTTGGCAGTCCAGTCCATTTGATCATCCAGCTGTACTCCAAGGTATTTGTAGGTCTTGACAAACTCCACACAGTCACCGTTGATGGTCACAGGCTCCGGTTGAGGCCTGGGCCTCCTGAAGTCCACCACCATCTCCATGGTCTTTGTTGTGTTGAGGTGCAGATGGTTACAGTCGCACCATGCAATGAAGTCCTGTATCAGTTTTCTGTCCTCCTCCTCCTCATAGCAAGGTTGGGGATTTTTCAGGGTGGATCTGGGGCTTGGTTCCACAAGGTTTAAAGCTGTAGTTTTTTTCATTCTAGGCTGTGCTAATGGTGTAGTAGATGAGTGAAATATTACATTGCAGTATGTAATAAATATGAATAAATATGAGTGGGCAGAGCTACATTTGGAGACATCTGAGATTCTACATACATAGTGCTAGACCTATATGTAGAATTTGCAGTTATTACATACAATATCATTAAAAATATTTGACTTATATTTGTAATATATTTGTCTCCAGCAAGGACAAGCACATTACAGCTGCATTGAATAAAATGGGCTCTGGACAGATTCTCTTATCATAGGATAAGGTAAATACTTTACCCTTTCTTTATAAACACAGTTTCATGTTTAAATGACCAATCAGCAGATATGAGATCAAGTCAACTAGTTTTACACAGCAGTTTTATTAAGCAATGAGTTAAATGTCAATAAAGAATAATAGATAACAGAATGAAAAGAGCCTGGTTTGTTCCTCACATAATAAAATACCACCTCATGAAAATGTAATCCTATTTAATAAACATGCTTTCAAATACCTTATTGTCCAGACACCACTTATAAAATATAAAAAATAATAAAATAAAATATTTACTCATTTTAATTAATAGTAATTTTTTCCTGCTGTCAGTTTTTGTTTGTTTACAATGTAAAGAGTTTCAGCACAGTTTCCCAAACAAGGCTTAATGTAAAGCCAGGATGTTTCACTGTCATCAACACTGGAGACACTGTCATGTGATGCTGGGGGGTGGAGCTTCCTGAACATTTATCATGGTAATATATTAGAGTACAGAAAGAGCTTTTTCATTCAGCTAAAACCAGTCATCATGTTCACTGTTATATTCATGTGTCTGTGGCTTTCACTAGGTGAGTTAACACCTTTTGTTAGTTTAGATATTATGTATTGTTTATTAATTGTCTGGTGTTATAGAAAGCATGATTTCTGTGTGTAATTCTGGCTTGATTGTGTAAAACTTTATGTTCTCTTCTCTATAACAGGTGACTCCATGGCAGATTCAATAAAGCCACTTTCCACTCAGAAAGTTGTAGATGAAGGTGATGATGTTACTCTGTCCTGTGAATATGAAACAAGTGCTACAGGATTCTACCTGCACTGGTACAGACAATATCCAAAATCTAAACCTGAGTTCCTTCTTTATATTTACCAATATGGAGATCTAAGTGCTAACATTCCCCCAAGAATGAATGCTACACTTAAAGATAAGAAAGTGGATCTGATCATCTCCTCTGCTGCTGTATCAGACTCTGCACTATATTACTGTGCTCTGGCGCCCACAGTGACAGGAAATCCAGCTGCACTGTACAAAAACATTGACACAGTTTTCTTTCTCTCTCAAAATGTATATTTTTAATTTAGTTTATATTACTGGTAAATGTTGTATTATTTAGAGACAGCTCCTTTCTTGATGGGATGCCAGTCTTTCACTGTGCATCATGCACACACATTCACACTCTCCTTCACTCTTAGGGGCAATTTCTAATTAAATTAGAAGTGCACTAAAGACAAGCTATGGCTCCACATATATAACATTGAACTATATATAGCATCTAGGATAATTCACTCAGACCAGTGATGAGGTAATGAGGAAATCTCCAGAACTAAGGAATGAGTTTGAGGCTTTGCAGGATATAAGAATTAGACCTCTCATGCTTTGTTGCTTCTATTGGGATGGAGTATATCTGTGTAATTTAACACTGCAGTGTTTTGTCAATTCATTTCATATGTTGTGTGTACTTTAATCTTTGTGTTAAAGCATTACACAGGAAACCTGCACTTCACATAGAATTATCTCTTCAGATGGTATAACCACTACAGACCAATTCCTGGTATTTTTACACAAGTGACTAGAACTGCCTTATTTATTAGTCCATCTTTTTTTTTTCTCTTGTGCACATTGTCCAGTTTGAGTTCAGTTCAATTCAATTCAGTTTTAACTCTGAACACTGTTACAAACCCAGAGACCACCGATTATTAGGTATGCTCTTGTCATGTAATGTTTCTGAAACAACCAATACAGTTTAGTTATTGAGGTTTATCACTGTTTTCAACAACTCTTTAAAACAATAACATGCCCAAATACAAACTCAGCAACATTTCAGATAGAAATACATTGGGAATTATAAATCCATCACACTACCCAGTGCTGTAAATGCAATTTAAATATATGATCTAATATAAAATAATACAAATACAGAAGATCTGGATGACGTGGATGACCAGAAAAAAAATGAACCATGTCAAGCATGTCATATAAACATACATACATATATGAATATGTCTAGGGATGTAGTTTCTTTACAGTTTATACGATTCATTGTAACAAATGTTTATTCATCTATTCAGACAGTCATTATACATGTACACACAACTGCATGTTACTTTGCTGCATTTAAGCTAAGACAATGTCCTGATAATATTTGACCTGATTATAATACTAGTACTCATGCTTTACTGACAACATATTTTCATCCGCTAACATTTTTAAGCTGCAGTTGCAGGACAGTAAGCAGCTGCTTATATTGTTTATGAAACAATAAAACAATTTATTGAAACAAAAGCCAACAACAGTGGTGGGTATACCACAACAAAAAATGTCAATGTCTCAATAATTTGTCATGTGCCCTTGACCATCAATTACAGCTTGACAACGACGTTTCATGCTGTTCACGAGTCGACTTCTTGTCTGCCGAGGCATGGCATTCCACTCTTCTTGAAGGGCGGCCCTCAGGTCATTGAGGTTCTGGGGTGCAGGGTTACGAGCCTCTACATGGTGACTCAGATGATCCCATAGGTTTTCTATGGGATTCAGGTCTGGAGAAAGTGCAGGCCACTCCATTTGAGGTACCCCAGCCTCCAGAAGTAGTTTCCTAATGATGCGACCTCGATGAGCTGGAGCATTGTCATCCATGAAGATGAAATTAGGACTGTGTTGTTCATGCAGGGGCACAATGACTGAATTAATGATGTTATTCATTTAGTATTGGCTTGTCACTGTACCATTCACAAGATGTAGGGCAGTTCTGTATTGAGTAGACACACCTGCCCAGACTGTAACACCACCACAACAGTGGCTGATGCATAGCGCTCTCCTTGAAGTATCCAACATCATTGGCAGCCATCATTTCTGCTCAACGTGAATTGACTTTCATCAGAGAACAGCACTGAGGCCCACTGGTCCCTCGTCCAGCATAAATGCTTCCTGGCCCATGAAAGACGATGACGCCTGTGCCTGGTGGTGTGGTCAGGTACTCTTGCAGGTCGTCTAGCACGCAGACCACGCTGATGTAAATGGTTTTGAATGGTCTGATGCGACACATGGGTGTCTCTCACCTCCCTTAAATGTGCCTGGAGTTGAGTGGCATTCATCATCTGGTTCCGCAGGGCACTGTTCACAATGAAGTGGTCATCAACGTGTGGGATGTGGCCAAAGGAGGTCCACTTCTATGCCTTTCTGTGACTCTTCCAGTCTCTCTGTATCTCTGTCGCAACCTGCTGATGACACTCTGTGACACTCTAAGCTCAGTGGCCACTTCCCTCTGAGAACATCCTGTTTGAAGCCTCGCAATGGTGAGGTACTGTTGATCAATTGTTAGGTGTGGTCTTGGTCTCATGATGTCAAAATGTGAACAGCATGATGAAGAGGACTGTTTAAATACCAATTCTAATTGAACCAGAAAATTTATTGGTCGATTCATGGATCAAACACCAGTTGTGAATTTTGCCATTAAGCACCTTGTTAGAGAACAGCAAGTTATGCAAAAAGTACTGAAACACTGAACAGTTGGACATGTGCATTCAAAAGTGTAGAGAAGGTCAAATTAAGTTCACCTGGAAAGGTTATAGTGCATTTTAGGTGCATCCTGAAATTTCACCCGGAAACTGTATATCCTTAATTTTTTGTGAGTAGTGTATATGAGCCCTTGTGTGCCTGCCTTTGCCAGTCATTGTTTGTTTGTTTGTTTTATCATGTTTCCACGTTTGCTGGTCCGTATGATGGACCGTTCATGGTTTGTTTAGTTTTGTTTTCTGTTTTGTTTAGTCCTGTCTCCCCCCTGTGAATAAAGCAGTGCTTTGTTTAATCCTGCACATGGGTCTGCTTTTCATGGTGTGCGGGGGCATGTGGTGTCCACAGAGATCCAGGTTCGAGCCCTGTTGGTAGGCGGGGCACACGGATGTTACAGGTAGGTCATTTATATTATTCATTATATTTTTATATTTAATAAAATGTTTCTTTGCAACAGTGAATGTAGATATAAATCTGTCATTTATATAAGAGAGTTCTGTGCTGACAAAACAATGTTACTTATCCACCCTGTTATAACAGCTGTTATTAATATCAATAAATCTATATTAACATGATGTACTAATTTCTATTTGAATGTTTTGAAGTGATTCATATTGTATGTGTATATTCATGTGTAAACAAGATTCAGACAAATTCATCTGAAATGCATTTAAATACAGACAAATATTTTAATAAGAGAAGCTCTTAGAAAGCATACTACAGAATACATGAGCAAAGAATTGTGTTTAATAGAGAAAATGTATTCAGTCATAGCTTTATTAACTGCTGTTTATATTCTTATTGTATTATCTGACTGCAAATGAAAGAGAAAAGAACAATAATTCCCGACTGTGGTTATTCAGCTATACTGGAATAATGTTGTATTGTGTTGGTGACAGTTCACTGATACTGTGTGAAGTGGTGATCTGTATACAGTTACAGCACAACAGTGTCACTTCCTGGGTGTGGCCTTCTAGAGACGTGTAAAGTTCAGCACATACAGCACTATTATACAGAATCCTCACAGAGCTGTGTTCAGAAATGGATCAACTATACAACTTACTGTACATAGTGAGATACATACCACTGATTCTCACTCTAGTTACAGGTAATTTTCATCAGTTTATCAATTAATTATTGGAATCAACTAATATTCATAGAATTAATTCATTTATTTTTAATGTCAGTGTTTTTGGTGTTACACAAAAAACATTTTTAGAATGTTTCGATATTTGTATTATGTCTTTATTAATAATTTTTCAATACAACAGGCAGTTTTGCTGATAAAATTTGGCCGAAGGACAAAGATGTCAACATTGTGGGGAAGGAAACAGACCCTGTTACTCTGAGATGTTCATATGAATCAAGCAGTGGTAGCATTCTGCTTTACTGGTACAGACAATATCCTAACAGCGCACCACAGTTTTTACTGTATAAAGGTGCAAAGTCAGCAAGTTCAGAGCAGTACAACCCCTCTGGCTCTCGATTCAATGCAGAAACATCCCCAGACTCTACTGAACTCACTATCAAACATCTGCAGATCTCAGATTCTGCACTCTATCACTGTGCTCTTACAGTAGTAGCACAGTGATACAGAGTCACTGAGAGACTGTACAAAAACCTATGAAATAATTCATTTGAAGTTCAACGTTTAATATCAAAGATACTTCCTTTAGCAACTTATCAGTTAACCACAGACACAAAAGACATTTGTGGTAACATATGCAGCTGAAGAAAGAGAATAAAATAAAGATGCACTGTGTCACTTGTTGCTGGTGTGTACTGTTTAAAATTTAATTCATTGTACTTTGCTGCAGTTTTTCCCCATGATTAATTCGAATGAATTTTCATTCATGTATATGTACAAACACAAATTAGGATTTGTCATGTATTCTAAGAGGCACAATATTGTACAACTTGTTTGGGGATTCACAACATTCAGAAGTGTCTAATTTAAGAGGTGTAGTATAATCTAGGGAAGGAGAATAATATTTTCAAAGGTGTCCAAAGTAACATTGTCAACCTTGCAGAAAATATCCCAATGGCATTTTCCCCAATGTTCTCTTAAAGGTTTTGTGGAGGACAGGGGAGTCAGGGAATCAAACCTGAGGTAAATGTTATGCAATGTGCTTGATGATGATGATACTTATGTATTTTTATTAAAAAAAGCACTTGTCTGGTGCCTCTATTGTCTTGGACTTCCAAATGTCATCAAAATGCAGACAAAAGCCATAAATATCATTAAAATAAGTTCAGGTGCTCTAACTGGCAGACTGTTACAGATTTGCAGTTGCAGGTCACCATGTCAACATGACAGATGAAGAATATCAATATTGTATTTATACTACACACTTATACTGATCAATGCGTACTGTATCAGTGGCCGAGCAGAAGATACTGAATCAGAAGCAGTAGGTACTGATAAAGTCATTGAAAAGTAAGGAACAGGTGTGCAGCGGTGGGGCGGTAGGGTGCATACAACGTTAACAAAAACACATGGGAACATAATTCCCATAAAAACCCTGCCAGACCACCCTCTGGTGTCCTGATAAGGAACTGTCCAGCAGTCCATGACAGTAAATGCAGTCAGTCTGCCTAAAGATGTCTAAAAACTGGTTAGTAATGCTGCATTTCTCATTCTATAAATGTCACACTTTGTTCAGTTTAATTATGTCTGTGATGGACCTGTACTGCCAGAGAGAAGAGCTTACACACTCTGTACAGATGGCAGTAGATAAAGTTATAAAATGTTTTACTGACCTAATCAGAAGATGGGAAATTTTGCCAACAAACATATTTCCCAGGCAACAACACAAACATGTTAATATGACTAATTACAATATGCATTTACATGTGTATCATTACATAACTGAATGAACACAATGGGTTCATTCATTAATCTTCCTAATCAGGGTCACTGTGGCTCCAGAATCTATCATGGACACACTAGGCATAAGGAGGGAATACACCAGTGGTGGGTCATCAGTGTCAGCAAGGCCTTCTCTGCTGGCCTAAACAGCAGTGATCTGAATCACTGACTTGCATTTTAATATATTTAATATATTTTTCCATGAATGTGTATTAAATTATTCACAGTTGTCTATTCCCTAAACTTCATAGCTTTTCTCTTGGTTGTGCTGCTTCCAGTAGTGTATATTTATGATAAGAGTATTTATCCAATCATATTTCAGCCAGTGTCTGACATCATGTGTTGCCAGGGTGAAAGAAATCTGCCTTAAGGCCTTCAGAATAAATAGTGCAGGCGCACGTAGCTTAAAATAAATGGCAATGAAATGGTTAAATTAACCAATCAGATTTCGAGTTGGTGTCACTGGGGCCATCTAGCAGGCATACGATTACGTCAGCAATTTCCCGTCCTTTGATTGGATAATCAGAGGCAGCGAACCGCACAAACTAAATAATATATACATATATTAACTCACAATGGCTGACAGAAGAAGAAATTGATTTTGTCGCAGACATCCTTACAAATTCATTTTCATGGCGGACTGTAATAAAATGGACTATTCCTTGTGAGGTGTGAAATACAGTAGTCTAATTTCTTTTTTACTTTGCTATTTAACGGTTGTTTAGTATCTATTGTCGTGGCGTCATAATGATGGTATAGAGGTGGATTAATTCAGGAAGGACACCAGTGAAGGCCTAGGTGTGAAATGCACAGTCCGCCACTGGAATACACCAAATCACAGGTGTGGAAAAAGTACTGAGAATGTACATGTACATGAAACTTTGCACATTGTCACTTTTTGTTTTAGGTTTTTTTATTTCTACTGAAACCAGTGCTACTTAATAAAAAGAAACCAATTTGTATTTAGTTAATGTTGATTGTTTGCATGAAATGAACTTTAGGTTCCTGCCACTTAATATTGGCTTCCTTTCATTCCTTTCTGTTCTTTGGGCACATCCCCAAGAACACTGCTTGTTGATGTCTCCTTTCCAACAGAATGGAGTTAGTGAAATTATTACAATAGTCGTCAACTGAAAGTTTAGCATGAGCCCATAGAACAGGAAGATGTACATTTGCAGGGTACAGTGAAATTGCATCAGTGCACAACTTCCCTGTCCAGGGCAATCTGGCTCATTGGTCTAGAGTTATGATTCTCACTTTGGGTGTGAGAGATCCCAGATGAGCCCTTCCTATATTGTTAACATGTTACATGGAATAGACTGAGTGGGACAAAACTAATGGAAACTTGGAGTGCCGGCTGCTTGGTTCTCATTTGGAAGCTTGTTTCTCGAGAGGTCCAAGGAGGTGCAAATCCCATGGTGTATTTCACCAAATCACCTCTGAAAATCAAAGCTCCAACCTTGAGCCTATCCCAGGAATGCTGGGAGTAGGGTGGGTCCTTGGATTGAAGCCTCTTACAGGACACCATGCTAAAACACACATTCACACCTAGGGGCAATCTAGATAAATCAGCTATTGGCATGTCTTGTGGCCATGGAGAGAGCATCCAAAACTCCACATAGTGAGTAATCTGTGGCTCAGAATCAAAGCAGAGATGCTGAAGCTATGTCAAGGTGCTACTTATCTACTTGACGAACTAGCTGCTGTAGCTCACTAGTGTGTATTATTTTACGCAAATTTTAACAAAATATAGATGATTCAGAACTTAGCCAACTGCTTGCTATCGGATTGTAGACGTAATCTGGTGACTTCACACGACTTCATGTCACAGCTAAACAGCACAGCAGGACCTTCATCAAACTGGACAAAAGAGACATGCTTTTACTTGGACCAAAGTCTGCAGTGAATTGTCGTATTGCATGCCTCTAAAATGTGCACATAATAAAAAATACCAGCATAAATGTATGCCAAAAATGATTCACTGTAAAAAAAAATGATTAGAACGTGTAGCAGGTAAGCAAAGGTTCACTAGTGATAGAGATTAAGGAGCACATTAATGCTAGTCTGTTTATCACAGAGGATGTAAGACTTGTTCAAATTTAGATGGTGTTCATACCTTCAGAAACAAATGGGACTCATTTTGTCAAGTATTTGTTTACACCAGCATAGTGAATCATTTTATATGGGTGTGTTAGGGAGGCTCATTCAGGGTAGATACTGACGTCTGGCTTTAGACACCAACAGATAACTATGGCGTTAACGACACTGTGTAGCATGTAGCATTACAGAATATATAAAATTAATCTGAATATATGATTGAATGCAGTTACTATACTACAGAAACAATATGCAAACAATTAGTAAAGAGATTCTCATTCTAGTGAACTGCTTAATATTATCACTAAATCTATCAAATCTAAACAGACTTAAACAAGCAATAAAATATATTATGAACATTCACTGCTTGTTGTTTAAACAATGGATTTAGCATATATAATGCCAGAACTGACAAAATATTATTACTGAGTAAAAGTGGGTGGAGCTAGATGTGGTAAGATACAGTTTAGAAAGTTTCACAGAGATCCTGCCATTTATACCTACTGCAAGAGAGACACAACAGTCATGTTACTCTTCTTTATTTTCATAGTTGTTAAAAACATTGGTAAGTCATTTATATTATACACAAACTTTAGATGAATGCTGGAAATGAGCTGATACCTAAACATGATTAATTAACTTACACAATGAAAGTAGAAATGTTTATGTTGTTGTAATGTTTTACAGCAGGTGCTGTTGACAGCAGCATTACACCAGAACAAACCATCATATCTTCAAGTGAAGGCAGCAACATCACACTGACCTGCACATATGATGACTCAGCTTTATCTCTCCACTGGTATCGACAAAAACCTCAATCAGAACCAGAATATCTCCTGCAGATTCATAAATCCACAGATGGTGTCACTAAAGCTGAACATGACCCAAGACTATCCACCAAACTTCGTAAAAAGGACAAGAAAGTAGATCTGGAGATCTTTCCTGCTGCAGTATCAGACTCTGCACTGTACTACTGCACCATGGAGCCCACAGTGACACAAAACTCAAACAGACTGTACAAAAAGTCAAGCTGCATGTTTTTTTTCTCAGCAGGGGGAGATGTTTACTTGTTTCATTCAAATACACTTTTCTTTCTTATTTCTCAGACTCTGATGTTGATTTGCTTTGAATTTCAACAATGACCCTCTTACATATGTTGGTAATGCTTATTGGTTGAACAATCAGAGAAGAAATCCTTTAAAAATAAATGTTAATCTTTAATCAAAAAAATGAATTTGTTATTCCCCTGATGTAATAAAAATGTAACACAAAGTTCAATAACAATATGTATTTAAATAATTTAGGATGCTGATTTTTCATTTAACACTGAACTAAATACTTCATTCTTCATTATTTGGCAGATTATAAAATAGCACTTGAAATCACAAGTTGTGGTTGAAATGGAAATGGTTGCTCCACTCCAGACTCTCACTGTGCTGCCACATGTTCACTCAGTCTCCACAGCACTAAGGGCAGTTCTCATAGCCAGTGGTGGCAGCTTTTAGCCGATTGACTTTAGCTAGCTTAGTAAATGACAGTGTAAAGTTCACATGTTAGAAATACCACAAAATGCTATACTATTACAGGAATAATGATAATAAATGCTAATTCTTTGATGAACAGTTATTTCTTTGTTTATTGTGCTTGAGATCTGACTTGTTCAACATACACTATATTGCCAAAAGTATTCGCTCACCCATCCAAATAATCAGAATCAGGTGTTCCAATCACTTCCATGGCCACAGGTGTATAAAATCAAGCACCTAGGCATGCAGACTGTTTTTACAAACATTTGTGAAAGAATGGGTCGCTCTCAGGAGCTCAGTGAATTCCAGCGTGGAACTGTGATAGGATGCCACCTGTGCAACAAATCCAGTCGTGAAATTTCCTCGCTCCTAAATATTCCACAGTCAACTGTCAGCTGTATTATAAGAACGTGGAAGTGTTTGGGAACGACAGCAACTCAGCCACGAAGTGGTAGGCCACGTAAACTGACGGAGCGGGATCAGCGGATGCTGAGGCGCATAGTGTGAAGAGGTCGCCAACTTTCTGCAGAGTCAATCCCTACAGACCTCCAAACTTCATGTGGCCTTCAGATTAGCTCAAGAACAGTGCGCAGAGAGCTTCATGGAATGGGTTTCCATGGCCGAGCAGCTGCATCCAAGCCACCAAGTGCAATGCAAAGCGTCGGATGCAGTGGTGTAAAGCACGCTGCCACTGGACTCGAGAGCAGTGGAGACGCGTTCTCTGGAGTGACGAATCGCGCTTCTCCATCTGGCAATCTGATGGACGAGTCTGGGTTTGGCGGTTGCCAGGAGAACGGTACTTGTCTGACTGCATTGTGCCAAGTGTAAAGTTTGGTGGAGGGGGGGATTATGGTGTGGGGTTGTTTTTCAGGAGCTGGACTTGGCCCCTTAGTTCCAGTGAAAGGAACTCTGAATGCTTCAGCATACCAAGACATTTTGGACAATTCCATGCTCCCAACTTTGTGGGAACAGTTTGGAGCTGGCCCCTTCCTCTTCCAACATGACTGTGCACCAGTGCACAAAGCAAGGTCCATAAAGACATGGATGACAGAGTCTGGTGTGGATGAACTTGACTGGCCTGCACAGAGTCCTGACCTCAACCCGATAGAACACCTTTGGGATGAATTAGAGCGGAGACTGAGAGCCAGGCCTTCTCGTCCAACATCAGTGTGTGACCTCACAAATGCGCTTCTGGAAGAATGATCAAAAATTCCCATAAACACACTCCTAAACCTTGTGGACAGCCTTCCCAGAAGAGTTGAAGCTGTTATAGCTGCAAAGGGTGGACCGACCACATATTGAACCCTATGGATTAGGAATGGGATGTCACTTAAGTTCATATGCGAGTCAAGGCAGGTGAGCGAATACTTTTGGCAATATAGTGTATGTTTCTGTGCAGGTTTACTTTGGTCTTGAGTCTTGAATAATAAGAATGTCTCTTAGTTTGATTTCCCAGTGTGCTTTTGACATTGAATTATTTCAGCAATTAATTGCTGTGGGTTTTGGGAATATGTCTGTTACCCTCTGAGACCCTGCATCTGCAGAACTTGTAAAAGAAAGCAAGATTCTTTAGGAAACTTCAGGAAAGTCACAGATGATCCTAATTATATTTGATAATAAATCTGTACTACTGTTAATAATTAGGGGTGAATCAATACTAATCTGTAAACTGCAAAGTGTTTTTGATGATGCCTAATGTTTTCACAGTGGCTTTATTAAGCAGATGGCTTTATCAATTATATTAAAATCAAATGGGTCATGACAAAGTAAAATAGACAAAGACAGAAAAGAGGCTGGTTTGTTCATCACCTCAGTAAAATACCCTCCAAACTGTCCTATTTATAATCACAACAAACAAATAAGCACACAAACAATGCCCTAATGTGTGTATATTATTTTTTTCAACCACAATATATAGTAATTTAATGATGATTTAATGTTTATAGAATAGATTGATTGTTTTCATTATTAAAAATGATATGCTGTCAGTATTTGTTTACTATGTGCTTAGGACAGGTTCCTCATTCAAGGTTGACTAGAACTCATTCATTAGTGCACTGATTTTTTCTACTGTTTTGCCATAGAATCATTTCATGAATGTATTTTGGTTTCAAATATTATCTTGTGATTAATAATCAAGTATTTAAGTAAATTTAAGGTCATATTGTGTGTTTACTCCCCTGATAGGACACAATGTAGGACTTTCTTTATGACCAATTCAGTAGAGTTGAGTTTTATGACTGCTTTCAACATCATTGTGGGAAAAAAACACGAACAGAGAAATATATGGGGGTTATGAAGACATCACAACTATCTAAATACATTAAATTATTAAACTACAGCATATGTAAGTGGCAATCTAGGAGAACATGACATATGTTGCTGTGGCAATCTCCAATAAAATATTCTTATTTTATTAATGAGAGAAAGAGAGAGAGAGAGAGAGAGAGAGAGAGAGATCCAAACTCATAATGTCAAAATATTGAGTATAGAACAGTTATCATGAATATGCATAAATACAAGTAGGTGGAGCTAGAGGTGGAGATGTACATCAAATAGTAACACTGACATTCATTTCTAAAGCTAGAGGTTTGAACTAAACACTCAGGAAAACAATGTTGTTCCTCTTCGTGGTGTTTTTCACTCTTGCTGATGTTGGTAAGTCATATACACTGCACACAAAATATTATTTTTACTAATTAAGAAGACACAATTTTCAATGTGAAATGTGTCATTTATGATTAAAATATCACAATATTGTTGTAATGTTTTTATAGCAGAGGCTGCTGACAATAACATTAAACCAGATCAGAAAGAGCTCCTTCTGACAACACTCAGCCCCTCACAATAGGACGATCTTTATCCTTTAATGTCACACTGATTTTACAATAAATATACAATATAATATAACATAATATACAATACAATGTAATATTTACCCCAGTAGTAGGACACCTTTAAGAACCCTGGCTACTGTTTAAAACTTAAACATGCTAAATCTTGTGATTGGGCAGCTTGCTAGCTAGTGTAAATAATAAATTATAGATTAATGTTATCTACTGAGAGAGCTTGTCTGTTTGTTGTAATTATTACACAATTGTTTGGTTAAGTTGATGTAAATATAATATTTAGTTAGCCTGCTAGCAAACTTGCCTACTGGTGCTAATGCTAAACTCCTGAACCAAGCTGATGAGCTCGGCTAACGAGAATTTATTTCCACATTATAATATTTACCCCATCAAACAGATCACTTTTCCCAACCCTGAGTACTGGTTTCACACTAAATCATGATTAGACTAGTGATTATCCAGTTAGCGCCCCAAAGGACTTGGTTACAGATGTATGTTATCTAGCTAGCGAACCTCGCTAATCATTTCATTTACACAATATCATATAGAGTGTAAAGCTTGCTGAACTCGGGTGAAGGTTTTAATAATTATTCCGTATAATATTTAGATAGATTTCGGATGATGGACTGGGACAGGAGGTTTTTGAGACTTTAATCAGTCACCATGTACGGTGAATTTACACAAGCTAATGCTAACTAATGCTAATATTTGTCTGTTTATTCTCAGCTTAACTAGCTTACAAACTCACAGGTTTATTAACGTTTCGGTGTTAAAAAGGAAATTTTTGATTTTTTACTTCTCCCTTTTTAAAAAAACAAAACAAAAAAACAATCAAAATCCTCTATTTCTGGGTGTGGGTGAAAAAAACACTGGTTTATCTACACTGTTAGCAAGCCTGGATAATTAACTTGGTAGCATTATTAAGATAAATATCGTAATGAGTAATGCAAACCTTTTAACCGGTAAACAAACCTTTCCTTTATTTTACTCAAGCTGTTTTTACTGTAAGGAACGTGACAGAATGTTAGATGTGTTATTATGAAACTGTGATGAGAAGAAGCACTTATGATGGGGCGGCGGGAGGAAATGTACAGTACATCATCTTTTTTGGAGAACAGGACATGTTTAGACTTACATCCTGCTTCGTGTTAAGGTGTAAATTAAGTAGCCATCTAGAACACCATAAGTGAATTACAGAGATTTTTTTGTTTTTTATGTTTTAACAGGATGCAGTTGGCGTACAGCTGGCCTCCGTTGCTCCGATTCGGTTCCTGAGGACTCCTTCTCATCGGGACTCCATCAAAGCAGAGCTCTCCGGGTCCTATGTAAGCTTATGAATGCCTGTGTAACATGACAGCTGTTTAAATCTGAAAGACTTTGATAATAGAGAACTCCATTAGGACTCCATTATGTAAAGT
The DNA here is from genome assembly GCF_019097595.1 of Hemibagrus wyckioides. Lineage (NCBI taxonomy): Eukaryota > Metazoa > Chordata > Actinopteri > Siluriformes > Bagridae > Hemibagrus > Hemibagrus wyckioides. Next base: position 88,246 of record NW_026690788.1, on the reverse strand, counting down.
TAATTTCTTTTTGTAACTTTTCTGCTCTCTGCAGGCCTACCACTACAACCTCGTGGACGTGTTTTACGAGCTGCTTCTCTGCGGATACTTCACGAAGGGCTTAACGCCTCAGCCAGTAAGCGTCTTATCGGGAGATTTAAAAGCGATGCTTGAATGTAGTTTGAGAACAGGATTTATTTTATTTCATTTTGTTTTCCCATATTTTAAACCCTGGCATTAACGGAGCTTGTCGTCTCCCTTTCCTAAAGCTTCAGGGAGGACTCTCGGAGCGCCTGCTTGCTCTCATCAAGTGGGATGTAGACGTTCGGGAGCCTGGAGCAAAGATCTACTTCACAGTGCTTATTGTAAGTGTTCAAATATCTTCTGATGCCACGATACACAAATGGTCAGCATTGTATCTCTAAGACAGTGACATTACACTGGATTTGTGTTTGTGTCATTTGTTGATAGGATCAGCTTACAGGCCTTTTTGTGGTACTGTTCTCTCAGCCCCTGGAGCTCTACACCGACCCGCCAGCTTTAGCCAGCACGGTTAGGCATCTCCTCAGGCAGCATGTCGAGAAGAAGATGGTGAAGACTTTGGAGAGGCTCTTGGCAATGTCCTTCCCTTACTTCTACACCTTCCCAGTACCCACCAACACAACACACACACACAAACACACAATTTATTGCACAAGTTCCCATTCCATACTTTGTTACAGTTCATATTTTGTCCCTACATTGCTCAAGCGCTCCACAGATGAGTATAAATTGATTTTGTAACATTTCAATTGTCACATTTTAAAATATCTCTCTTCTTTTTCCCCTTGACAGGTCTGCACAAGGATCCCAGGACTTTAGGACCAGAATTGCACAGTCAGTTGTAGCCTGTGTAGCATTTTATCATTCTCACTAGAAATAATTGCTTTCTCGTTACATTTCCAGGTTTAGTGTTAATGAATTTTCTGTGTTTGTCTTTCATCTAATATCATTTCAACCAATATTAACCCTCCTCTCATCATCCTCCTATCCTAACTCTAATAAAGTATTTCATTTGCATCTATTACAGCCTCGGTCATATCATTTCTATACATCAAGATATGTGTATATATATATAAAATGTTGATTTTCAACACAACTCCAATACATGACATTAGGTTTAAACTTTAATTCATGATAAAGGCACATGGTTACTTTTTGTTTATTCAGTACACTGTTACTCTGAAATGTTCATATAAGTGAAGCATTCTGCTTTATTGGTACAAACAATATCCTATAATTATATATCCTGTAACTTTTTTCCATTCATACGTTTATTTATTCTTTCATGTGTTTATTATTCCTGTGTGTATAAATGTATGTTACTTTACCAAATGTGAACTAAGATCCAGAACAAAATGTGAGCACTCCAGACCATAATTCCATTGTATAGTTACAAGAAGTTAAAATGGATGAATAAGGAAAGTGTTAGTCAAATTTGCTTTCCTTTTATTGATCATAATGAAATTCATCAAGATTGAGTGAAAATGAAATGAAAATGGAAATTGTGTATTAACATTTGTATTTTCAGTTAAATGGATGTACAATGTCTGCCAAATTTTAAATGGATCAGCAAAAATCCATTCACAGTTGCATTTCCCAGGTCTTAAGTGTTACGACCCTGACCTGTGGAAACAGCACTTACTCTTCCCTGCACCACCTTCCATTCACAAACCTGTGCTCCACCTCAGTCCTGCCTCCACATATGGCTTTCATGGAGGAGGTGAGAGGAAGAAGCCCTTTCTCTCCAAAAAAAATGGCAGTATCTTAACAAATTCGGGAACAATATTTTTTTGGACTGATGGTTAATCATTATTCATAGTTTCATGTTTGGTGAAGGTCAAACAGAGTTTATCACAACAAACACCTCATACCAAGTGTCATGTTGGTGGAGGGGTGAGGATTCGGTTGTTTTGCAGCCACAGGCTCTAGAAAACTTTTAATCATTTGGACATTGATGATCTCCACTTTATATTAGAATATTCTTGAGACAAATGTAAGACTGTCCATGAGCTTATGTTGGGCTGAAACTGGGTCATATTAAAGGACAATAATCACAAGCACACCAGCAAATTTGTCTCTTTAAGGATGCTGAATCTGAGAACTTGTTTTTGTCTAGGTTAATGTCAGAAATACAGATAAAAAAGAACGGGTTATTCTTGTGTTCTGATATGCTGAAATGCTGTAATGATTCCAAATGAATCTGTGAATTGAAAGTGTAAACTATTCCCAGCGTGGTGAGCAATACTTTTGTTTTAAAATATATTGATGGTTCTTGATGTAAATAATGTATATGTCTATTTAAATTCAGCTCCTGCAGATGGCAGTACATGACATGAAAATACTCTAGAACTGAACCTGATTGGACCTGGACACAACAGAACCATGTGGAGTGTTAAAGTAGCCATGAACATTAAACCTGAACAAAGCTTCAGCACAGATACATGGTGTGTGGAGTGCAGTCCGACTGAAACACTTGAATTACTGCAGAATCTTGAGCTTAATACAAGATGCTTATGTATTTGTGCACATGCTCTCAAACACCACCTTGTTAGGGGTTTTATATTGTTATAATTTTATGGGGAATTTTTTAAAATCCTCTCAATCACTACAGTACCTCTGGTGTTTTGTTTAGACTTTAAGGGTGTACTATAAATCTGATGAAGAATTTAATTTCGCAATAAGAATTGTTTGTAATTGCAACAATATATTTTGTAGATTAGAAAAGGTTTATGTTCATAGAAATAGGAAATACAGGAACTAAATATATGAATCTTTTGCTCATTAAATTCTTTTAGAACATGTGTGTGTATTTTACATAATGTGGCAAATCCTGCACTCTGATTGGTTAAAACAGAGGGAAGCTACAGTTGAGGCTTTGTACACAAGAAATGCTTAGATGCTTCACTGAAGTAGAAGTACTTCACAGTAGAAGTAAACCGGACATTTACAATAACATAAAAAGGAAACTTTCAGAAGAACAGAGGAAATTAAAACATGATGGTTTTCTGTATGTTTCTGTTTTTTACCATGTTCATAGGTAAGCTTATATTTTATATATCCCCATATATCATGTTTAAATGTTTTTTAACTAGTAAAGAAATGTTTCCATGTGTGAGTGTTTTAGATTGTAAGCATGTACTGTATGTATACTGTATAATATAAAATGATAATATTCTGAAATAAATGTCCTCTTCAGGTGAGAGCACACAGGACAGCATTACTCCAACATCTTCTGCTGTCTATGGTAAAGAGGAGCAAGCAGTTACACTCTCCTGTGATTATAAATACACTGTTTCTATGAACAATCTACAGTGGTATGGACAATATTCCAACGCAGCACCAGAATTCCTCGTTCTGTTGACGGAATCGGGAGGGAATCAGACAGGTGATACTCCTCATCCTCATTTGTCTGCTAAAGTTCATAAGAGTCTGAAGCGTGTGGATTTGGAGATCTCGCCTGCTTCAGTATCAGACTCTGCACTGTACTACTGCGCCTTGCAGCCCACAGTGACAGGAAAGTCAACTTCACTGTCCAAAAACCTACAGAGACCTCAAACATGAAAGTGTTAAAGAATCACAATAAGAAGAAAAGACTGGAAGCTATGCATAACATCAGCATTCTGATTATTGATCCAATAGAAATGTATGTATATAACCATGTATGAATACTTTATTTGAATTTAATAGACAAAACATTCTAAGTGAATCCAAATACAGATAGAAAAGTTAGGTGTGTGTTTGAAGAAGCCACATGTTCACTCCCTCTGCAGTATTAAGTGCAGTTCTCATAAACAATAGTGGCAGGTTTGATGGTTTATTTACTTAATGACAGTGTAAAGATCACATGCTGGAATTTGATTCTGTTCTAGGAATAAAAATGTGCATATTGTACAACTCTTTTGACAAGCAGCTGATCTGATTTATTTTTATTTTATGTTTGTTTGTTTGTTTATTTTACTGAGAATGAGATTTAATGTGTTCATCATGTGTGTCTTTGCAGGGTGTTTAATATATTTTTGAGAATTACAGGATACCTGAAAGTATGTATAACTAAGAATAAGAATTGTGGAAAATTAAAACACAGTTTCCATCACACAATCAGGAAATAAATAAGCTCTACTGAAATAGTGCCCCATAATCAATTCTTGAGGTAGATGAGCTACAACAGCTAAAGACCACATGGGGTTTCATTCCTGTTCACCAAGAACAGAAATCTAAGACTACAGTAACAACCCTGTAAATGACATAATTTGGCCCAATGGCAAGAGCTGCTTACTTGGTTCACACTTAGCGTCTGGATTCCAAAAAGGTTTGAATCCCACAGGAGCCTCGCTTTATTGTTAACTTGACTTTGTGTAACCGGGTTCCTTTTACTCGGACCCCAGTCCATATGAGCAAGAAGGTCATATAGTTACAGAGTACAGTGAACCTTCATTGGCGCACATCAAGGTAGCGGGGTTGACCTGGCTCGTTGGTCTAGGGGTATGATTCTCGCTTAGGGTGCGAGAGGTCCCGGGTTCAAATCCCAGATGAGCTCTGGTTTTACATGGAATAGAGTGGTTGGGATAAAACTAATGGAAACTTGCACTGCTGGCTTGGTTCTTGCTTGGAAGTTTGTTTCTCCAGAGGTCCAAGGAGGTTCAAATCCCACTGTAATTACCTCTGAAAATTAAAGCTCCAACCTGGAGCCTATCTCTGGAATACAGGGAGCGGGATGGAGAATGTCACACTTTGTGGAGACATGAACCTCTGAAATATTAATATAATAGAGTACAGAAAGACCTCAGAATATTGTCATTTTACTAACACCATTCATCATGTTCACTGTTATATTCATGTGTCTGTGGCTTTCATTAGGTAAGTTATCATTGATCTTTTCAGAAAGGAGGGTAAAAGGTAAATTCCTATGCCACCACGTCTGTCTGCTAAAGTTGATGATAAAACTAAATAAGTGGATCTGATCATCTCCTCTGCTGCTTTTAATGTTTGATAATATACAATTAGAAGGTAATTTATTCATAATCACACTCTCTGGTATCACCCAGATGAGGATGGGTTCACATTTGAGTCTTCCTCATATCGTCTCACAGAGTTTTTTCTTGCCGCTGTTGCCTCAGAGTTGCTCATTAGGGGTAAAGTTAATTTTCAACTTTGTAATTTCTATTCTGAATTTCTGTATTTCTGTAAAGCTGCATTGAGACAGTGTCTATTGTTAAAAGTGATATGAATGAAAATGAAGTGAACTGAATTTAATTACCTTTTGGGAACAGACACAGCAAATTTACTTATGAGAGATTGGATCCAGTTTACTCATGGATCCAGTTTCCTATGATTTTCCACAGCAAATTATCATAATTATTCATAAATGTACAAATAATTAAAAAAACACACAAACAGATAAAGGCTTATAGTATGGTATAGATGATGAATCTTAAAATACAACACAGCCATATTAATGACTCTACACTACAACAGCATCACTTCCTGGGTGTGGCCTTCTAGAGACGTGTAAAGTTCAGCACATACAGCACTATTATACAGAATCCTCACAGAGCTGTGTTCAGAAATGGATCAACTATACAACTTACTGTACATAGTGAGATACATACCACTGATTCTCACTCTAGTTACAGGTAATTTTCATCAGTTCATCAATTCATTAATGGAATTAACTAATATTCATAGAATTAATTCATTTATTTTTAATGTCAGTGTTTTTGGTGTTACACAAAAAACATTTTTAGAATTTTTCGATATTTGTATTATATCTTTATTAATCATTTTTCAATACAACAGGCAGTTCTGCTGATAAAATTTGGCCGAAGGACAAAGATGTCAACATTGTGGGGAAGGAAACAGACACTGTTACTCTGAGATGTTCATATGAATCAAGCAGTGATAGCATTCTGCTTTACTGGTACAGACAATATCCTAACAGCGCACCACAGTTTTTACTGCTTAAAGGTGCAAAGTCAGCAAGTTCAGCTCAGCGCAACCCCTCTGGCTCTCGATTCAATGCAGAAACATCCCCAGACTCTACTGAACTCACTATCAAACATCTGCAGATCTCAGATTCTGCACTCTATCACTGTGCTCTTACAGTAGTAGCACAGTGATACAGAGTCACTGAGAGACTGTACAAAAACCTATGAAATAATTCATTTGAAGTTCAACGTTTAATATCAAAGATACTTCCTTTAGCAACTTATCAGTTAACCACAGACACAAAAGACATTTGTGGAAACATATGCAGCTGAAGAAAGAGAATAAAATAAAGAGACACTGTGTCACTTGTTGGTGGTGTGTACTGTTTAAAATTTAATTCATTGTACTTTGCTGCAGTTTTTCCCCATGATTAATTCGAATGAATTTTCATTCATGTATATGTACAAACACAAATTAGGATTTGTCATGTATTCTAAGAGGCACAATATTGTACAACTTGTTTGGGGATTCACAACATTCAGAAGTGTCTAATTTAAGAGGTGTAATATAATCTGGGGAAGGAGAATAATATTTTCAAAGGTGTCCCAAAGTAACATTGTCAACCTTGCAGAAAATATCCCAATGGCATTTTCCCCATTGTTCTCTTAAAGGTTTTGTGGAGGACAGGGGAGTCAGGGAATCAAACCTGAGGTAAATTTTATGCAGTGTGCTTGATGATGATGATACTTATGTATTTTGATTTAAAAAAAGCACTTGTCTGGTGCCTCCATTGTCTTGGACTTCCAAATGTCATCAAAATGCAGACAAAAGCCATAAATATCATTAAAATAAGTTCAGGTGCTCTAACTGGCAGACTGTTACAGATTTGCAGTTGCAGGTCACCATGTCAACATGACAGATGAAGAATATCAATATTGTATTTATACTACACACTTATACTGATCAATGCGTACTGTATCAGTGGCCGAGCAGAAGATACTGAATCAGAAGCAGTAGGTACTGATAAAGTCATTGAAAAGTAAGGAACAGGTGTGCAGCAGTGGGGTGGTAGGGTGCATACAACGTTAACAAAAACACATGGGAACATAATTAAACCCTGCCAGACCACCCTCTGGTGTCCTGACAGGGAACTGTCCAGCAGTCCATGACAGTAAATGCAGTCAGTCTGCCTAAAGATTTCTAAAACCTGGTTAGTTATGCTGCATTTCTCATTCTATAAATGTCACTTTGTTCAGTTTAATTATGTCTGTGATGGACCTGTACTGCCAGAGAGAAGAGCTTACACACTCTGTACAGATGGCAGTAGATAAAGTTTTAAAATGTTTTACTGACCTAAACAGAAGACGGGAAATTTTGCCAACAGTGCATAATTCCCAGGCTACAACACAAACATGTTAATATGACTAATTATGTATTTACATGTGTATCATTACATAACTGAATTCCACAATGGGTTCATTCATTAATCTTCCTAATCAGAGTCACTGTGGCTCCAGAATCTATCATGGACACACTAGGCATAAGGAGGGAATACACCAGTGGTGGGCCGTCAGTGCCAGCAAGGCCTTCTCTGCTGGCCTAAACAGCAGTGATCTGAATCACTGACTTGCATTTTAATATATTTAATATATTTTTCCATGAAAGTGTACTAAATTATTCCCAATTGTCTATTCTCTACATTTCATAGCTTTTCTCTTGGTTGCGCTGCTTCCAGTAGTGTATATTTATGATGAGAGTATTTATCCAATCATATTTCAGTCACTGGCTGACATCATGTGTTGCCAGGGTGAAAGAAATCTGCCTTAAGGCCTTCAGAATCAATAGTGCAGGCGCCCGTAGCTTAAAATAAATGGCAATGGAATTGTTAAATTAACCAATCAGATTTCAAGTTGGTGTCACTGGGGCCATCTATCAGGCATACAATTACGTCAGCAATTTCCCGTCCTTTAATTGGATAATCAGAGAATATATACTTTGCTATTTAAAGGTTGATTAGTATCTATTGCCGTGGCGTCATAATGATGGTATAGAGGTGGATTAATTCAGGAAGGACACCAGTGAAGGCCTAGGTGTGAAATGCACAGCCCACCACTGGAATATACCTTATCACAGGTGTGGAAAAAGTACTGAGATTGTACATGTACATGAAGCTTTGCACATTGTCACTATTTGTGTAAGTATTTTCATCTCTACTGAAACCAGTGCTACTTATTGAAAAGAAATTAATTTGTATTTAGTTAATGTTGATTGTTTGCATGAAATGAACCAAGGTCCTGCCACTTAATATTGGCTTCCTTTCATTCCTTTCTGTTCTTTGGGCACATCCCCAAGAACACTGCTTGTTGATGTCTCCTTTCCAACAAAATGGAGTTAGTGAAATTATTACAATAGTCATCAACTGAAAAGTTTAGCATGAGCCCATAGAACAGGAAGATGTACATTTGCAGGGTACAATGAAATTGCATCAGTGCACAAGTTCCCTGTCCAGGGCAATCTGGCTCATTGGTCTAGAGTTATGATTCTCACTTTGGGTGTGAGAGATCCCAGATGAGCCCTTCCTATATTGTTAAAATGTTACATGGAATAGCCTGAGTGGGACAAAACTAATGGAAACTTGGAGTGCCGGCTGCTTGGTTCTCATTTGGAAGCTTGTTTATCGAGAGGTCCCAGGAGGTGCAAATCCCATGGTGTATTTCACCAAATAACCTCTGAAAATCAAAGCTCCAACCGTGAGCCTATCCCAGGAATGCTGGGAGTAGGGTGGGTCCTTGGATTGAAGCCTCTTATAGGACACCATGCATGAACCGGGGGGCCTTTCGCGTGTTAGGCGAACGTAATAACCACTACACTACAGAAACTACAAAGAAGCTATTCGGGCTCTCATCTTCAAAATAAATCAATTAAACCAAAAAAGAAAACAAAAAAAAGACAATATCAAGACTTTTGTTCGCCAGTGCAAATGAGCAGAAAACGTGAAAACAGTCAAGCTACAGAAACTATGTGGGAGTGGGGCCGGATCTCAGTTTCAGCTTGTTCCCAAGGCACAGGTGCTACAGAGCGCAAAACTCGAGTCACACATAGTGGAGAAACTGCTCCAGTCACCTTCAGGGTGCCGATTAGGATGAGTGGACGCATACTGAAGCAAAGCTCAAAAGCCTTGGGTTGTTTCTGCCCGGTTTCGAACCGGGGGCCTTTCGCGTGTTAGGCGAATGTGATAACCACTACACTACAGAAACAGAAGCAAAGGAAAGTGTTTCCATTCGGCAGGGGAACCGCAAAGTAAGTAAATAAATAAATAATCGATCAACGCAAAGGCTTAAGTGTTCCTTCAACCGAGTAATGAGCGAGCAGCCTCAGGCGTTGGTGGTATAGTGGTGAGCATAGCTGCCTTCCAAGCAGTTGACCCGGGTTCGATTCCCGGGCAACGCACTACATTTAAGCCGCATGTTGGAGCGTGGCAAATGTACGAGGGCCGCCCTTGAAAAGGCAAACGGAACAGGAAAGTCCGCCAGCTGTGTTTAGCAGGCTTTGGCAAGAGTGTGACGAAGGCTTCTCTGCTTGTGAGAGGTCTTTCCACAAGTGATTTCCACTTGTGTTCTAAGTGGTTGCTTGCTGCCTGAGGCCAAAAAAAAACAGCCTTACTTGTTGCTCGACTCGAACAAGCAAACACTTGTTCATGCACTAAAGCCCATTTGAAGCTAGGCACCACATAGTGGAGAAACTGCTCTAGTCACCTTCAGGGTCCTGATTAGGACAAGTGGGCTCTTACTGGAGCAAAGCTCAAGGCTTGTTTCTGCCCGGTCTCGAAAGTCAAAACGGAACGGCAAAGTCCACCAGTTGCATTTGACAGGCTTTGGCCAGAGTTCTTTGGTGAGAGCTCTTTCCGATTTCCAATTGCGGTGTAAGTGATGGCTTGCGGCCTGCAGCAAAAGCCCCTAAGCGCTGCTTGATTTGAAGTATACACTTGTTCATTTTCTATGCACTAAAGCGCATTTCAAACTAGGCATCCCATTGTGGAGAAACTGCTCCAGTCACCTTCAGGGTGCCGATTAGGATGAGTGGACGCATACTGAAGCAAAGCTCAAAAGCCTTGGGTTGTTTCTGCCCGGTTTCGAACCGGGGGCCTTTCGCGTGTTAGGCGAACGTGATAACCACTACACTACAGAAACTACAAAGAAGCTATTCGGGCTCTCATCTTCAAAATAAATCAATTAAACCAAAAAAAGAAAACAAAAAAAAGACAATATCAAGACTTTTGTTCGCCAGTGCAAATGAGCAGAAAACGTGAAAACAGTCACGCTACAGAAACTATGTGGGAGTGGGGCCGGATCTCAGTTTCAGCTTGTTCCCAAGGCACGGGTGCTACAGAGCGCAAAACTCGAGTCTAATTCGACGCAAAGCACAAGCCCCAGACCGCCAAAAGATGTTTCTGCCCAGTTTCGAACCGGGGACCTTTCGCGTGTGAGGCGAACGTGATAACCACTACACTACAGAAACAGAAGCGAAGGAAAGTGTTTCCATTCGGCAGGGGAACTGCAAAGTAAGTAAATAAATAAATAATCGATCAACGCAAAGGCTTAAGTGTTCCTTCAACCGAGTAATGAGCGAGCAGCCTCAGGCGTTGGTGGTATAGTGGTGAGCATAGCTGCCTTCCAAGCAGTTGACCCGGGTTCGATTCCCGGCCAACGCACTACATTTAAGCCGCATGTTGGAGCGTGGCAAATGTACGAGGGCCGCCCTTGAAAAGGCAAACGGAACAGGAAAGTCCGCCAGCTGTGTTTAGCAGGCTTTGGCAAGAGTGTGACGAAGGCTTCTCTGCTTGTGAGAGGTCTTTCCACAAGTGATTTCCACTTGTGTTCTAAGTGGTTGCTTGCTGCCTGAGGCCAAAAAAAAACAGCCTTACTTGTTGCTCGACTCGAACAAGCAAACACTTGTTCATGCACTAAAGCCCATTTGAAGCTAGGCACCACATAGTGGAGAAACTGCTCTAGTCACCTTCAGGGTCCTGATTAGGACAAGTGGGCTCTTACTGGAGCAAAGCTCAAGGCTTGTTTCTGCCCGGTCTCGAAAGTCAAAACGGAACGGCAAAGTCCACCAGTTGCATTTGACAGGCTTTGGCCAGAGTTCTTTGGTGAGAGCTCTTTCCGATTTCCAATTGCGGTGTAAGTGATGGCTTGCGGCCTGCAGCAAAAGCCCCTAACCGCTGCTTGATTTGAAGTATACACTTGTTCATTTTCTATGCACTAAAGCGCATTTCAAACTAGGCATCACATTGTGGAGAAACTGCTCCAGTCACCTTCAGGGTGCCGATTAGGATGCGTGGACACATACTGAAGCAAAGCTCAAAAGCCTTGGGTTGTTTCTGCCCGGTTTCGAACCGGGGGCCTTTCGCGTGTTAGGCGAACGTGAAAATATACAGAAGCAGCTCGGGCTCTCATCTTCAAAATAAATCAATTATTACAGCTGGCATTATTGATATTAGAGAAATACGCTGACCAGCTGCTGTTCAGAGCAGTTCTGTATCTAAGCAGGTGTTCAGTGTAATCTATAGAGTGTACAGATTTGCTGGGTTTCCTTTATAATTGCTAAAATGGTCACTCTGACATCTCTTGGTGGGGACATGTTTTTTAAAATGGCAAGGTTTAAGCTAGGTAGAACCTAGGGAAAGTTTTGTAGACTCAAGAATATAAATAGCATAAATAGAGGAAAAGAAAGATATGTTTCTTGATGAACACAAGATGGCGAACTTGGTTATCTTATGGTCTGACAAGTACAAGAGCACCTTCTGTAATATAGGCTCTGCCTGTTCTTCTATCATTCATACTGCACAAATATTTAACCCTTGCCATTGTTAATCTCAGGAGCTAAACTAATTTCAGACATATAAAACAACTGTTCACTTTAGACTAAAGTGTTTTTTTCTGATTCAACATTAAAGTCCATGGAGAAAAAAGGGGGATTTGTTCATCTACTCTGCAACTGTATCAGACTCTGCACTATGCTACTCTGCTCTAACCCTAACCCACAGTGACAGGAAATCCAGCTGCACTGTACAAAAATTTTGACAGTTCTGTTATATTGAAAGTTTTACTGAATTGAAGATACATGTTTTAAGGTTTTTCTTCTTGATAAAAAACCTGAACAGGCTGTGCTGGTTCAGCACCATCAATGTTTTGGATAGCAGAGGAGCACATGGCTGCGGTGTGGAGCGAGTGAAGCATGGCAAAGCTGTTGGAGACCGAAGAAGACATCCCTAAGCCATTGCACTCGTCACTGCTCCACCGTACCTGGACCCCTTTCAGCCCCTTTCAGCCATCAACCAAGGCTGTGTAACCATGTTTTCCCTATTTTGCTCCTTTTTCTATTTTCACTGAATTTTGTACTCAAAGATTCTTTTTTTCCCTATGTGCACCAAATAAATACACTGTGAATTTTAACCTTCGCTGTCTCATGTATGTCTGTTAAGCCCTCACTGCCTGAGTAGTGTGGGAGATAATTTTGTAAATGAGGATATATGTATGCGGTGTGTGTTTGATGTAGTGTGAAATAATCGGGGGACAGCAGGAGTGAGTTCTCAGGTAAGGTTTACTCGTTAGGTCGTTTGAGCTTAAGAACAATATAAGGTTTAACACGGCATGTTGGCCTGTCATGGGCCTTGCACACAGGCTGCAAGGGCTTTGAAGAACAAATAGTTGTATGAATGATGTCAGTCTGGCAGGCCTTCTCTGCGGTACCAGGCTTTCCAAACTTGGACCAATCAATGGCAGAGATGCACCCTAGATTATTATGGTCAATCTTCGCTCCACTGGTACCTGGAGCGGCAGTGATCTCATCATGAAGTAAACGCAGCGCGTGCTGGATGGCAATGGTGGTACCAGGCGAAATATCTAGAGTACATACGTAGAAGACAGTGGATAAATCAGAAAAGCCGTGAAGTGTAGAGTGTAATAAAAGAAGGGTGTTGGCCCCTGAAGGACTGAGAACTTACCCATGCTGTCTCCTGAAGAAGAATGAGGTGTTGGCAAGAGTGAGGCCGAAGACAATCCCACTGGTGGGGGCGGAAACACCCAATTTTTAATATAATGATGTAGGGAAGTTTTAATTATAATGGTATTTGAAAAGTTGTAAGTTCAAAGATAATGGTGTAAAAAAGAGTCTAAAAAGTCTAAAAAAGAAAGATGGGTGGGATTGTCTAGGCAAAGAACCAGTGACGCATTGCATTGGGAAGATAAGGGAAATGTATATAAAGGCTGTAGTTGGAGTTCCCCGAAGAGAGGTTGTTGGGACGTTCATGCGTGAGCATCTCAATTCTTGTGTCAGCGCTGATTACAAAATAAAATCTCTTATCTGCATTCATCTAGTCTGCTTGATTGGCTTATTTAGTTTTGAGGCCTTACTAACTATGAGTCTCACTTAGACTGAGCTGTCGGGTCAGTGTGGAGCTGGAGTCAGATTTTAGTAGTGAGTACAGTAGAATTTTTTGTTCCACATTGTTTTGGTGACCCCGACGTGATTTCAAAGAAAACGAGAGAACAGCAGAGCCCCAGACCTGGGACCTGAGGCTGCGGCCGCCGCCCACGGACCAGACACGGGATCCAACTAGGACAGAGGTAAGGCAGAAGCCTGTTTAACCGAATTTCTGCATTAGTTGTGTGTGGTCTGGGGAGGCGGAGGCGCTCGGCCCAGGGTCGGATCAGCTCTGCTCCAACCTGTTGAGGCAGAGAGGCAGAGTGAGTGTAAGTTAAAACCGCATAGAGTGACATGATAAATTGCATGTTTTGTATTGAAAAGACTAGATGATGTCAAATGTATGAATGTGTAAAGGCCTGTATGATCGAAAGTCCTGGTGGGTTCCAGGTGGTATGAGAGAAATTCCTGTGAAAAAGACCTTATTTTTACGCAAACGGGGCGTTTAGTAGCAGAATAGTAAGTTCTGTGAATGTGAACACCGTCACTGGAAAAAGAAAAATAAGTGTCAAGTAGCAGGTGATAAAAGAGAAGAGTAAAATTCCTGGATCCGGGTGGTAGTGAAAGGAAAATAAGAGAAGAAAAGAGAAATATAGTGAAAAATCCCGGATCTAGGTGTAAGAGAAATAAGAGATAAAGAGAATATAAAGAGAAAAAGCGCTGAATAGAAAAGTCCTGGATCCAGGTGGTAGAAAATAAAGAAAAGATTAAGAAATAAGGACAGGCCTGCTGTCGGCCTTTGTCTGTTGTCTGTCCTGATTGTATTGAATGCATTGTGTGGGTGTGTTGAGTGCGAGGGGCTGTGTGAGTGTGAGTGCATGAGGAAAATAAATGGTGATTGGATGTGCGCACTGTAAATAGCACTGTATTAACCTTTTGTCTACTAACACTATTACTGTGAGAGTATAGGAAAACCAGTGTGTACATGCACGCACATTGATATGGACTGTGATATATGAAACAGGTGGGGATGATAGGGCTGAAGTTGAAAAGGAACTGCAACAGAGTGGGAAAATAAGGCAGAAGTCTTTGTGAGAGTAAAGGAATCACCGTGCATGGATGTAATCATACTAAGGTTTGATATATATGTTTTAGAGGTGCATTACGTGAGAAGTGAAGGGAAAGTAAGGGTAGTGATGGTGTGGACCAGAATAGCCTTTAGAATAAATCTTATAGTGAAGCGGGCGTCCACATACCGTAAGTGAGGACCTAGTGCCAAGTGTGAGCTGATGTTTCATCTCAATTTGTTGTGCACTCATTGAATTGGATGAATACGTGTATCTGTCGCTCGTGCAATTGTTCCACCCTCTACTGACGTGAAAGTGTGGTTTGACATCCATGGGGTCCATGTGAAGATGTAGCACATCGAAGGACACTATTGATCCTGAATGGTGGAAGTGTTTGTATCCGCCTACACGGGACGACACCGTGTGAGTGCTTACTTTACCGTTCTGGAGGAACTAAGTGAGGAAGTTCCCAATATCATCACAGAAAGAGCAAAAACTCGCGGATTAGAGCTAAGTCTTAGCAGTCCACTACCATTCAAGCGAATTGGCTATAGGTTTCCAAATAGGTTTGAAAGGGAGTTCGCGGAGGCAGCAGTAGAGTTGTTGAGAAAGGAAGCTGGGAAACTCATGGTTAGGGTCAATTTAATGTGGCCTATGACCCCAAGAGGTCCTCAATACATGGAAGTTTGGATTAGCATGTGGAAGTTGGGGCAGGATCGTACGTTGTGGAAGTGTTTCATTGCAGGAAGTTTAACAGTAGACCCTCAGGTGATGATGAGGAATTAAAAAGAGCAAGGGTGTGTGTGTGTGTGTGGAAAAAGATTGAGTGCTTTCTGGAGTGGTGGAGAGGTGTGTGTGTGTGTGTGCGGGGGCATTGTGCCAAGAAAGAGTGAGTAAGAGCAGAGACATCCCCCTAGAAGGAGGAATTTCATACAGAATAAGTGAGGGAAAAGAGTTGTACATATGAATAGGCTGAGGAGTTCAACGGCTAGAGACACGGTTTGTGGACCTGGGACGAAATCAAAAGTGGCTGAAAGCAGGCTTAGCGAGGGAGGGATATTGTGCAATCAGCAGAAGAGAATACTCAGGAAAAATCCACCTAAAACTTGGGTCTGCATTCTATTGGGCCACTCAGTGAATTGTAAAAAGTTTGACCCAGATAATACAACATTACCCTTATTGAAGTATTGAGCTATTATATTGACACCATATACTGCATGCGCACTACTGTTTTCTTCAGCTGTATGGCCTTTCACCAAGACTTGGAGATAGAAACAAGGGGAATACGCACACACTTTTGGGATGAGCGGACATATAAAGATAGAGAAGGAGTAGAGCACTGGCAGCCAGAAGATTTGATTAGAGATAAATTGTGGGCCCTGACAAAGTTTGACGGACTGTACACCTTACAAAGAACGTTCCCTGACTTAGACTGGTACGAAGCCTTGAGGAAGATTTGGCGCCCCAAGTTGTTGAATCCTATATTGAGAGCACTAGTTGACGCTCCTGAGCCCAGCAGTGTAGCCATCCCAATATTTGATTTCATCAGTGACCCATATCAGGAGGACGACGAACCCCTGGCAGAGTTATTCCAGCCCAGACCAGGCCAGTACAACTATTGTTCGGGATTGACAGCAACTGTGACAGTAGAACCGCGACTTGTACATTGGGAAAGAGGTTTTGCAACGTCAGTGCTGATTGATAAGATCAATGCGCTCGGTGAGAAGATAAGAAAGAATCCAGTAAGGCCGAGCTTGACAGTGAAACGAATCAGCGTCGCACTGACGTGGTCAGAAGGCAACAGGAATCCAGGAGAGAGAAGTAGCGCATACAGGGCACAACAGGGGTGCATCATGAGTGAAGGGAGAAGACAGCCTACACCAGTTGACATTATAATAGCGCAACACAAACCTGACGAGAAGTATGTCAGGAAGTGTATGAGAAAATGGCATGACAGGACTCAGGGGACATGGCAGTGGCCAGTGGAAGGAACATTTGATGAAAAGGCCTGCTCAGAAGTGAGAGAAATGCTGAGACACTGGAAGCCAAGCAAAGATGATGATAAATCCAGAGGAAAGAAGTATAGGCGATTAGAGATTCTGGAATGGTTCATGAGAGAAGGAAAGAAGGTCAGAGAAGTGGAAGAAGCGGTGAAGCGAGCGATAAAGAAGGAAGAAGAGCGGAGTAGAGAGGAGAAAGAAATAGAAAGACCACCGCCAATCTACTGTCCACCACCTAACTACAACGAGCCAATGGTGGGCAGGGAACAAGTGGGAGTGTATCCAACCTTAACGGACTGCTATGCCCACTGGACAGGATGGGAAGACGTGGAGATATCAGTTGAAAACCCAATTAAAGGAAAAATTAGAAGGAGCAAAGAAACAGGGGGAAATCACAGTGAAAATGAGGAAGAAGGGGAGGCAGAGGAGATACTGCAAAGAGCAAAGAAAGAGAGTGAAAAGTATTTGCAAAAGGGAAAAGAGTTCACACACTCAACACCAGTGGAGGACAGTGCTGAGAGATATATCTCAACGTGTGCGAGTGGGCCTACAGCGCCCCCCACGCTCCCGGAAGAATGGGAAAGAGATGAACCAATGAGTGAGGAACAGGGTGCGTATAATCAATCCCGAACAGAAAAGACAACAGGGCCACCGGAAAAACAACCATGTGCTGAATACTGGCGAGAAGATCCAGAGAGACAGGTTAGAGGAGTGCTGTACATAGAGCCAAGGGAAGATGCAATAAAGAGACAGAGGGACACCAGAGAGCAGAAGGTGAGGGATAGTGTTCGTAATTTCGCGCAGCAGCTGGAAGATTTAGAAGAGCGCTTACAAAATTCAGTTACAGCGTTGGAGGAGCAGCTGGAACGGGAGCGCACGCGACCAAGAACCTTAAGGGACAAGAAGTCATTAAAAGCACCACAGAGATATGGGTTTGATGACGAGGAAGAGGTTCGAATGAATCCCCTGGTGACAAAAGGAAGAGATGTGCAATATGTTCCATGGACATTTATGGATATGGTAGGATTAAGCTCACAGCTACCGGAGATGTGTAATGGAGGGCAGAGGTGGATTACAAAGTTTGAAGAAAAGACAGCAGGACATACCTTGTCGATAGGAGATGTGAAAGCCATATTAGCCCAAACAATAGGGAAAGCAAAGACAGCTGAAATACTGGATGAAGCTGGACTAAAAGGAGCAATGGATCTACCAGGCTGGGATGCTATAGCACTGGGGACATGGAGAAATAGGTTGTGGAATGAAATAAGGAAAACCTACCCCACGAAAATGGACCCAGGACAACTGGAACACATGATTCTGAAGGAAGAAGAAAATGTAGTAAAATTCATTCATGATTATCAGAATAAATGGAAGGAAGAGACAGGTGGAACATGGGACGAGACAGACACAAGTAAAGGACTGTTTAAATTAATGCTGAAGAAATGTCTACCAGAACCAGTCCAAATCTCGTTGGATGAGGTGGTCGGTCTAAACTCCATGCCTTGGGATACCTACAAAGCACATGTGATACATTATGTGGAACAATACAGAAAGAAACAAAAGGACGAGAAAACAGCCTCAGAGGCCCTACTGACACAGCTATATAAAACACAGCTTGGCGAGTTGACAAGAGCTAGACAGAAAGAAAAGGAGAGAGAAAAAGCAGGAAAAATACAAGCCGCAGTGGTTATCCCAGCAGGCCAAGAACCAGTACAGAATAACCAAATGCTGCCGCAACAAGGACAAACACCGCAGCAACCGCAAATGATGCCACAACCGCAGGTGGCAGCACCAAATTCACAGCATCCACAAAATAGCCAGGTGTACCCAATGACTCAACCCATTAATGTCCACATTGGCGGTGCACAAGGAAGATTTAGAGGACGCCCAATGAGAGGTCGGTGGCAAGGGAGAAGGCAGCCGTGGGAACGATTTGGATCACCACCGCAGGGATATGCGCCGCAGAGCCCTGTAGGGCCCCAAGGACTGAGTTATGCGCAGGCACCCCCCAATCCTCAGTACCAACAGCCTCAACAACCACTAGAGTGCTGGGGCTGCGGAGGGACTGGACACATGAGAAGAGACTGCCCACATATGTATCAGCCCCAGATAGGCCCGGGACTGGGGCCCGCACCAAATTGGAGTTGAAACGGCCCTGAGAAGCCAGAGGGGGAGAATATGCAGTATGCCACTACACTGCATCCGCAACAGGAACCAACTGTCATGGTAACACTCAATAATGAGCGTCCTTTTCCATTCATGATCGAAATGGGTGCCACATATTCATGTATAGGGCGCGAAGGCTCGAATCTCCCTCTCGCTCGGAAGACCATCAAAACAACAGGCTTCTCAGGGATCTCACAGATCTTACATTTTACAGAGCCTCAGATACTAACATTAGAAGACACCACCATTGTGGCACCACTTTTGTATTCACCCTCCACACCAGTCAATTTATTGGGACGAGATCTTTTGTGTAAATTTAAGGCTAGAATTCAGTGCAGCCCTACAGGCCTCTGGGTAACATTCCCAGACAGAACCACAGCAGAACAATATCTCATGGCTGGGACGCAGGCAGACACAGAGTGTAGCACAGTGTATTGGCTACAGAACGACAATCCCTCATTATCAGAGTTGCAGGCCAGCTATTTACAGTGGAAGCCATGGATACAGGCTATGCGGCCGGATTACACTGAACCTAAGAGCCTGTTGCACTGTACTATGTGTTTTGACCCTGACAGCACCAATGAAGAATATGCAACACTATGGTCAGACATGTTGGAAGGAAAACTGTTTGATGTGGTGACAACAGACATCTTCGTGGGCCCTCAAGGACTGGCAGCGGCAGTTCAGTTACCCAATAACTTAAAGAGCTGGTACCAGATTACAAACTCAATACCACACATCACACTGATGGTAGCAGGGGGATATGAATCGAAAGACCTGGGACCAATGCTCAAAGAAACTAGCCAGGTGCTGGAATGGAAGCCAACCATCAATCAGTACATGCACACCTCACCGGATGGAAAATGCGCATTTCTCAAAAAGGCACAGACACTTTAAGAGCCACACAAACCTTGATAGAAAAGAAAATGTCGCCTATCTATCAGTTACCACTTTCAGACGACAAAGACATCGCACCAGATAAACAATCGGATACAGAAACTGAAGGGCTGTTAGCCACCATCCCAAGTGTGCTCTGGACTCAGCACTCTACGGACGTAGGACTCATAAAGTCAGCAGGACAGGTTTTGATAAAACTTAAACCTAATGTCAGGTACCCGTATCAGAAACAATATCCACTAACACCACAGGCTCAGGCAGGGATAGGGCCTACACTCGAGGGGTTATTGGAGGCAGGGGTTTTAATACCAACACATAGCCGCTGCAACACTCCAATATTCCCAGTTAGAAAACCAAACTCAGATAAGTGGTGACTTGTGCATGATTTACGTGCTATTAACCATATAGTTGAGGCAGAAGCGCCCATAGTCCCAGATCCACATACGTTACTCTCCAACATCCCAGGCAATACTAAATGGTACACGGTTATTGATTTGTGTTCAGCATTTTTCAGTATTCCACTGCATCCAGATTCACAACATTTGTTTGCGTTCACGTATAACGGCCAACAGTACACATACACGAGATTGCCCCAGGGCTATTGTGAAAGCCCATCAATTTTCAATCGCATTGTGGCTAGGGATCTAGCTTCATTGGATATTGATAGTCTTCTCCTGACATATGTTGATGACATCTTGATTTGTAGCCCAACTAAAGAACAGTGCCAGGCAGACTCCCTAAAAGTATTGAGACTCTTAGCAGAAAACGGACACAAGGTGAGCAAGGAAAAGTTACAGTTCTGCAAACAGGAAGTAGAGTATCTAGGAAGAGTTTTGCATGGCACTAGTCGTAAGCTGTCGCCTACGCATCTAGAGGCGGTCCGTAAAGCCCCGAAACCGCAAACGGTTGGGCAGATGTTGTCTTTCTTGGGTATGGTGGGTTATAGCAGACAGTGGATAGTAGATTTTGCATTGAAGGTAGCTCCACTACGTGCGTTGATAAAAGCAGCTGATCAAAAGAAAGCTGCATTGGTTTGGACGACGGAGGCCATTGCAGCTTTCGAAATGCTGAAGGAGGATCTTTGTACAGCACCAGCGCTAGCGAGTCCTGATTACGGTAAGCCATTCTTCCTGTATGTATCAGAGAAACGAGGCTTCACTAATGCCGTGTTAACTCAGCAACAGGGACCAGGCAAGCAGCCTGTTGCTTACTTTAGCTGCAGGCTAGACAACATTGAGAGTGGTATGCCGCCATGTTATCGTGGATTAGCAGCAGCAGCCTTTGCGTATCAAAAGGCGTCAACCATTACAATGGGCCATCCTACTATATTGTACACTACACATGCGTTACACGCCCTGCTTACCAGTCCGACATTTGTGATAACTCATGCGCGGAAGACGGGTTACGACGTAATTCTCTCTTCACCAGAATTGACTATTCAAAGATGCCAGACAGTTAATCCAGCCGATAGAATGATGACCCCATTGGATGGTGAATCGCACGATTGTCAGCAAGTTTCAGCCACATACTCTAAAGCGCGTCAAGACCTTGAAAATCAACCTTTGCCACATTCGGATGTAACCTTTTTTGTTGACGGCTCGTGCTTTAGAGGCCTAGACGGGAACTTGGCGGGTTACGCCATAGTAGCGCCCAGTAATGATTTGACTAGCTTTGTTACTGTTCAGTCTATGGCTGTTTCTCAACCATGTTCCGCACAATTGGCTGAGTTAAAAGCGCTCGCCGCAGCTTGTAAGCTAGCTGCAGGGAAATCTTGTACTATTTTCACGGATTCTCAGTATGCTTATGGTGTGTGTCATTACTTCGGCCCTACATGGGCCCAGAGAGGGTTATTGAGAGCAGATGGCCATAACTGATTTGTTACATGCTATTACTCTGCCAGCTAAACTAGCCATCGTCAAATGTTTAGCGCATAAAACAGATGGCTCTTTTGTTACCAGTGGAAACACTACAGCAGATGAGGCAGCAAAATCAGCAGCTTTAGGACATACCAACATTATGCTTGTGACCGACTCTGAAGGCGATGACTACCCAGAAACGGACTTAACCTCCTTAGCCGCAGCGCAAAACTCGGCCTCAGTGTATGAGATATCTAAGTGGATAAAAAGGGGGGCGGTTAAGAATGCACAGACAAGCGTATGGCGGGGTCCTCAGGGACATTTTGTGGCTCCTCTCTCAGTTCTCACATCGTTGATTAATGATGCGCATGGCTTGAGCCATTGCGCAAGGGGGGAAGTGATCAAACGGATTCAAAGAGCATGGTGGTCTCCGTATTTAGCTCAGATGGTTGATCACAGGTTAGCACATTGTGAAATATGCGCAGAATACAACAACAGGAAAAGTTTTACTGCCCCAATAGGTCACATACCAGAGCCAGACGGACCATTCAGGCATCTGATCATTGACTTCATGGATATGGCTGAGGTGAAGGAGAAGAAAAGGTATGTTTTGGTGGTGGAGGATAGGTTTAGTAGATGGGTGGAGGCGCAACCAACAGCTAAAGCAGATGCAGATTCAGTGGCTAAATTTTTGTGTCGTGAGGTGATTCCAAGGTTTGGTATTCCTGATAAGATCAGCTCAGACAGCGGTACTCACTTTGTGAACAATGTGATTCGAAGAGTGTTCCAGTATTTAAGAATACGACACAGATTGGGCTGTGTCTATCACCCACATTCGCAGGGAATGGTGGAAAGGGCCAATGGAACATTAAAAGCGAAGCTGGCAAAAATTTGTGAAGCTGGAAAAATGAATTGGGTGCAAGCTTTGCCATTAGCACTGATGAGCATGAGAATGCAAACTAACCGAATGACGCATCTAACCCCGCATGAAATGCTTACAGGACGACCTATGCCTGTGCCTTATCTACGAGGGCCCTATAAGGGCCCTTCGCTGGAGCAGCTTGAAAGTGAGCTTGGCAATTATGTGAAGCACTTGACTGAAATACACCGAGCTATATTCCAACAGGTGAAAGGTGCTACGGAGGGAAGGATGAGCGAAATTGACGAGGAGCTGAGGACTGTGAAACCAGGAGACTGGGTGTATGTCAAGGTCTTCAAGAGAAGATGGAATGAGCCCAGACGAGTTGTACCACTAAAAGTTGTCTTAGCTACTCCAACAGCCGTAAAGGTCGAAGGTAAGACTGCTTGGTTTCATCTAAATCACTGTTGCAGAGCACCAGATCCAGGGGCTGGAGCGAGACGTGAAAGAGCGCAGGAGCAGGATCCACTGATAAGGGAATTCGAGACGCGAAGGCGTGATCCAGCTGTTCCCGCCTCACAACCCCCTTCGGTACAAGCGCCCCACCCGCAGAGCCAGGAGTATCAACCGTGGGAGAGTCCAGCAGAACAAGAAGAAGAAGACCCAAGGGAAGGGCCTTCACAACACAATGTGGGAGATACAGGACCTGCCTATAGAACTAGAGCCCGTGCACGGCGAGAACACTGAAAGAGAAGGGAGAGAGAGGAACGATGAGCAAGAAATAAATGAAGAGGAGGGAAACGGTGATCGAATCAACAGAACGGACTGGGGCTTATTGGTACTTGTAATAATAGCACTGCTGTGTATAGGACTATGGACATACACACTTATGCGAGTCTTTGGTGATGATGAACAAATGAATGATGAAACTAGGGGAATATATTATATTGAGCAATCACCAACAACACTGCCCAGAGTACGCAGAGACACTGCACAGTCAATGAGCCTTATGAGTAGATTAGATCAGGAGTTGTGGACAAACAACTTGTTTTACCAATGGCTAAGTTACACAGCACACGAAGCAGGAAACACCTCGTGCATAGTGTGCCATGACAGGACATCGCGAGCTCCCAGGGTTTTTCCAACGAGAGGACCAGAAGGTTGTAACAGCACCAAGCACAACCTACGCCACCTATGCCCATTCGTTTGTCTTATGCATTCTATCTCATGTGCTTACGGCCCAACCAGGTTGAAGAAGTTGAATAGCACCTGTGAGTATGAGGAGATCGGGACTGAGGGACATCCGCCCATCAGAGTGAGTGAGCGTCAGGGACAGAGATACCCATTCTGTGTATGTTCAAACGGATCACAGGTGTTCGTCGGCAACATTTCTAAAGACTGTGACATGACGGCAGATACAAAAGGATTGAAGATTAACGTGTGGAGACAGTGGAAAAAGGACTATATTGATCTGAACCAGCCTGACCTATCTAATGGGACTAGGCCGCTGGCTGATGTATTCTGGTATTGTGGATATAGTGTTGCTAGGCAGACCCTGCCACCCGGATGGGGAGGATGCTGTGCAACAGTGGTGCTGACAGGAAAACTAACTGTGCTGCAAGAAAAGGAGATTAATGCATCAGGTCGACGAATTAAGCTCGACCTGGGACGATTTGACAGGAGCAGTGGGGTTTATGTGGATTGGAGAGGGGTTCCGGTGGGAGTCCCTGATGAACATGCTGCCACTGGTCGACCAGGAGCAGGAGCACTGACCTTTTTCTTGCCATGGGCACAGATTGGTAAAAACGTGAGATGGATTAACTACATTTGGTACAATCAACAAAGGTTCATGAACTACACAATACAAGCATTGGATTTGATTCAAGAACAACTACATGCAACATCTACCATGGCCTTACAGAACAGGCTTATCCTGGACACCATAAGAGCCCCGGAAGAAGGAGTGTGTACCATGTTTGGAGACCAATGTTGTACTTACATTCCAATGCACACTGGTCCAGAGGGTTACCTGAGTAAAATATTGAGGCAGATGAAAGATCTTAGAGATGAGCACATAGAAAACACATATAAACCAACAAATGATTGGCTGGCATGGTTGTTCTCCTCAAATTGGAGAGCCGTCATGTTTAGGATAGGAACAGTTGTGGGTGTGGTTTTGGTGATACTTGCAGTTCTGTTGTGTTGTGTAGTTCCACTACTGCGTTCCATGATTACACAGATGACGCACACATTGTTTGGCCAATATGTTCAGATGACACATGAGATTGAGTCTCCGTCTAAACCCAGCAATGGCAGTGATGAATTGGACTTAATAAAGATGATTGCATAATGGAGGGGGATTGGAGGCATATATGGAGGTATTTATGGGGTAGGTTGTTGAAAAACGATTTGGGGGAGTGGGAGCCAAATGTAGGATTACTAGAGTACCCTTTTATAGACAGACGTACATTGGTGAGGGAGATTTACGCAGACAGGATATACATCACAGAGATACAAACATTCGCATACACTCCGAGGCAGACAGCGCAGTTACCCATTGTGGTAGAACATGCACATTATAGTGTAGAACGGTTACTTAATCTAGCGTACAGGAGGAAGAGAAGGTTCAGAATATGGATAGGCGTTCCTCTTAGAAAGAGAATAGAGGTCATTACAGTCAAGTTAGGAGAAGATGTATTGTGGACCAATGTTCCTAGACGAATGATGGAGCTGCTGAGATCCTTGCCGTTCCAATCATCGGGCGGGGGCTAAGTGATGTGCTAGTAACCTCTCCTTAGCCCCCCAATGGCCCCTCTACGTGGCACAAAGTCACATGGGCAGAAGAACAACAGGGGACATCATGAAAGGATGTGGGATGTGTTATGTTGGTGTGTCATATTATATTGTGTTTTAAGTCACTAATGTTTATGCATGCAACACTATTATCATTTACGTGTGTTTTGAAATACTACTGATGAAAAAGCGTAATCAGCTTCTTATATGCATCTATCCGTATGCCGAGTGTCAAATGTGCCGGGATCACTGGAGAAGTCTTATAATGACTACTGAATGATTGAATGTTACTCATTTATGCATCTTAATGACAACTGCTGATTTATGGTTAAAGGGAATAATGATTCAGGCTTATTGGTCGTGTGGGAACGAGTGGTAGACATTACTGAATGTGTTATAAACATAGAGTTAGTTGATACTTAATGTTTGCACACTTGAAGCTCTCTGCAGGTACAGTGGCTGGGTAGGTAAGGTGATGAGATCTCGAGAGTGACTGAGGACAGAGTGACTGAGGTTCCAATCTGGCTCATGGTACAGATCCCAATAATGCCCTACTGAAGAATCAAGAGAAGACAGACCAGCAACACAAAAGCCGCACCAGAGTCAGAGGTGTTGGGCAACGGGAAAGCTGCTACCCAAAAAAAACAGGGGGCAGCCGGCGACCAGAGAAGAAGGCCAGTTAGCCAAAGACGGGTAAGGTCTCACTGGGTGGGACAACCTAAGGCAGGCACGGTCGTGCTGCTGGTCACCGGGCGTGAAACGGAAACAACGAAGATTGCGTGTAACCAGGGGAATACCTGGTGATATAGGGTTGGGATCCAGGTAGGTATGAAATTGACTGGCAAATGTGAGAGAACGGGTGAGGTGGGCGATAGCAAGACTGAGAAGAACTACATGCAGTGGTACCTGCACAGAGCTTGGAGTACTTATTACATTCCTTAACGAGTATATAATTCAAATGCAATTGTTTACTAGCACCATGATAGTAGTGAAACACTGAAAACGAATCATACGAGTATATAATCCTTGTGCTGATTTATGTACGTATATAAGGCATGTATGCATAGCGTCTGAACAAGTTGAGTGTGTTGTGACTTGAGTCACAAAAGGGGGGAATGTGGGAGATAATTTTGTAAATGAGGATATATGTATGCGGTGTGTGATTGATGTAGTGTGAAATAATCGGGGGACAGCAGGAGTGAGTTCTCAGGTAAGGTTTATTCGTTAGGTCGTTTGAGCTTAAGAACAATATAAGGTTTAACACGGCATGTTGGCCTGTCACGGGCCTTGCACACAGGCTGCAAGGGCTTTGAAGAACAAATAGTTGTATGAATGATGTCAGTCTGGCAGGCCTTCTCTGCGGTACCAGGCTTTCCAAACTTGGACCAATCAATGGCAGAGATGCACCCTAGATTATTATGGTCAATCTTCGCTCCGCTGGTACCTGGAGCGGCAGTGATCTCATCATGAAGTAAACGCAGCGCGTGCTGGATGGCAATGGTGGTACCAGGCGAAATATCTAGAGTACATATGTAGAAGACAGTGGATAAATCAGAAAAGCCGTGAAGTGTAGAGTGTAATAAAAGAAAGGGTGTTGGCCCCTGAAGGACTGAGAACTTACCCATGCTGTCTCCTGAAGAAGAATGAGGTGTTGGCAAGAGTGAGGCCGAAGACAATCCCACTGGTGGGGGCGGAAACGCCCAATTTGTTAATATAATGATGTAGGGAAGTTTTAATTATAATGGTATTTGAAAAGTTGTAAATTCAAAGATAATGGTGTAAAAAAGAGTCTAAAAGGTCTAAAAAAGAAAGATGGGTGGGATTGTCTAGGCAAAGAACCAGTGACGTGTTGCATTGGGAAGATAAGGGAAATATATATAAAGGCTGTAGTTGGAGTTCCCCGAAGAGAGGTTGTTGGGACGTTCATGCGTGAGCATCTCAATTCTTGTGTCAGCGCTGATTACAAAATAAAATCTCTTATCTGCATTCATCTAGTCTGCTTGATTGGCTTATTTAGTTTTGAGGCCTTACTAACTATGAGTCTCACTTAGACTGAGCTGTCGGGTCAGTGTGGAGCTGGAGTCAGATTTTAGTAGTGAGTACAGTAGAATTTTTATTCCACAGTAGCTACAACCTGTATTCTCTAATAAGTTAAAGTCATAAAGTTTCTTCCTCATGTCATCTCAAAGGTTTCCTCCATGTAACTGTTTCCTTTCGGTTACTCATGATTGATTTAAATCTACAATTGCAAAGTATTTCATTAAATTAAAGTTTCTGACTCTGTTCACGTTCATTACATTAAAGTATCTATAATTATGTTATGAACCTGTTTACCCAAATAAGTAGCTAAAAAAATTTAACAACCATGAAACCAGGACAACAGAGAAACTAGTTTCACCAAGAAAAGATAACATGGGACATGCCAAAGAAATGAACAAGTGGGCCAGAAATAAAACCAGATTAGTGACCAAAAAACACATTTCCTCTTGAATCCGTTCATTTATCAGCATCTACATACTATATTCTGATTGTACACATGGATATATCGCCAACATACTGCATAATCTATTGAAAGACATACTGCAAAGAAATATACATTTTTAAGTGCTTATATATTTTTTTCACATTTTGTACTGTTACAACCTGGACCTGAAATGAACTTAACTTGGATTACACAGTATATCATGATTATATATATAATACTGTATATTAAATCATGTTTGTTGACTTATTTTGCCACCTATTGGGATAATAGAGATAAGATAGTGTTTTCCCCCTGAATGTTTTCATTCAATTACTTTCAGAAATGATCATGATTTATAACAAAATTCATTTTTGTGGGCCATATTAGCCAATATCAAGCTATGAACATGGACTTCGAGCAGTGACAGACTGTAAAATTACATCCAAATTCTAACAGCAACATACTGTTTTTCCAAACAGTACGATACAGTAACATACTTGTAAAATCTTAAGCAGGTTACCATAGAATTTAACAGTAATATACAGTATTTTCTTTTTGTGGTATAGACCAGTCAAACACATGCACTGTAAAAAGTAATTGTTGAATCTACTCAAGAAAAACTTGTAAATTTAACTGACTTTAGAAAATTTGTTGATTTAAATTGATTAGACTGTGTAGTGTGAACTAAACTTAAGAGTACTTAAGAGTATTTATTTATTTATTTATAGGTTCTGGGTCTTTTTCCCCTTTGCGCTATAAAATAACCTGGAAACCAGTAAGATTTAAGCTTATTGCCAATCAGCTGCTGCTACATCACAATCCACCATATTTGTATGAACAGAGCTTGATATATTTACTGGCCTTTGGTTAAGTTTCAGCATAGGACGAAACAATTACTATTACAATTATTATTACTATCACAATTAGAATTACTCTTCTAATTTCTTAAACACGCTTTTGTCTCATGCATGCGCAATGTGACAGAACACAGGTGTTTGGAGAAGACATTGACGAAGAAGAACTCAAAGAACAGCACGTTTTAGGGATGTAGTAGAATGACTAGGTATGCTCACAATGATCTGTTTATAAACATCAGTGTCTCTTACAACTTAAATACAATTTTATTTGCTAGTTGTGTGGAAAGAGGAAAAGACATAAAAAGGCACACTGAAGTAGTTTTATGTCAAATGCGACCAGTGCTACGTTGCAAAAATCGACTTTTACTGAACACTTGTTTTATTACATTTCTA
Organism: Hemibagrus wyckioides; assembly: GCF_019097595.1. Taxonomy (NCBI): domain Eukaryota; kingdom Metazoa; phylum Chordata; class Actinopteri; order Siluriformes; family Bagridae; genus Hemibagrus; species Hemibagrus wyckioides. Next base: position 59,520 of record NW_026690788.1, on the reverse strand, counting down.
AGCTATTTTAATCGGTTGTAAGTTCATGGTTTATCATTAATGATATGTAAAAAACTGTGCGGCCTTTATGAACATTCTTTCTAGAACGTTTGATCCGCATGTGTGGTTCACATGGAAATGAACAACATGATGCCTGAATTAAGATAGCTTAATTAACAAGCATGTACCATATTTTGTGTTTTTTATTTAGTGTGTGCTTATTTTGGGGACTTAAATTCATGCAGTGGAAGTGTAGGTTTTGCTTGTTTTCGTGTGAAAAGTGGGCTCAGCTGTTGAAACACTACAGAATAAAACATGGAAGCTACACTAGAAGTACTCCAATTCCATGTCTCTACACAGATTGTCTGTGCTCATTCAAATCATTTAATGCAATAAGTGTACACTTAACAAAACATCATTCACATCAGGCACATGGTAGCCTATCCAGTCCATGTGATAACATCCCTTTGATATTTCACTGCCCACTTTGCAGTTTTGAGGAGCCCTGCACAGAGTCTATTTTTTTTCTCATTTGCGGCAGCATCTCAAAAATCATAGAACTGTGCAGTTTCCCTACAACTATTGCAATTTTGAGAGCAATATCTACTCTACATTTAATTCCCATAAATGTAGAGAGCATGGAGCATTTGATCAGAGGCAGTTAAAATCTGACGTTCTCTTGTATGTTGCTACACACAGTGTAGATAATGTGCAACAAGAATAGCCCTTGAGCGCTGATCCTGTAGATGAACTTTTGGAGATAAATGATATAGAGATTGAAAACTTTGATGAATTGCGTCCTCAGTTGGAGCCTCACTCTTTCTCAAATTATAGCCTCACTCTCTCAAAATGCAGGTGATTTTGCATGTTTCTGATTTGGCTGCACAGGAAATAATTCAACATATAAATCAAATTTTACTTCTTTCATCTTGACAATGACCAAAGATGGTGAGCCTCTTTCCACAATAAGCAGAGGAGCATCATATTTTCAGAGTGAATTTCTGATTGCCATGCCAGTTGAATACAAGCTTGATTCAGAGTCAGTCTCTTATGTGCCAGTTCTGCAAATGTTGCAGAAAATGCTAAACTGGGCTGACATTCTATATAGGGTTCTTTGCAATGATCGATTAGTTAATGAATTTAAGACTTACAGAGATGGCACTCAAGATTCAAGATTCAAGAAGCTTTATTGTCATTTCAACCACATATAGCTGACGCAGTACATAGTGAAATGAAATAACGTTTCACCAGGACCTGGTGCTACAGAAACATACAACATAAAGATCAAACACAAAAAAAACACAGAGCTAGGACAGAAGTTTGTCTTAGCCACATAAAGTGCACAGTGTGCAGCTAGGTGCAAACAGATCGAAGACAAGACAGTGCAAAAATAATAAATACAAACAAAAGGCAACACAAAAACACAGGACACTTAGTGCCGAAAAGAAAGAAAAGAACATGTGTAATGGAATATAAGTGAAATAAAATAAGATAAAAAGAAATGATGTAAAAAATATTGTGCAAAAAAAATTCAACAGCAGCAGTTGAGGTAGTGCAAATAGAAATAAACATAAGTATAACTATAGCAGCGTATGACAGGTAGTGGTAGTGCCACAAGTAATGAACAATTTAAATTATGTGTGTGTGTATGTGTGTGTGTGAGTGTATCCATCCAGGTGAGAGAGAGAGAGAGAGAGAGAGTGTGTGTGTGTGTGTATTTGTGTGAGAGAGACAGAGAGTTTTGTACAGTTCAGTCTTGAGTGTGTGTGTGTGTTTATGTGTGTGTGTGAGAGAGAGTTGTTCTACAGTTCAGTCCTGGGTGTTGAGGAGGCTGATGGCTTGAGGAAAGAAACTGTTCAACAGTCTGGTTGTGAGGGCCCGAATGCTCCGGTACCTCTTTCCAGATGGCAGGAGGGTGAATGCTGTTAGCTTTGCAGATGCAGCGTGTGGTGTAAATGTCCGTGATAGAGGGGAGAGAGATTCCGATGATCTTCTCAGCTGTCCTTACTATCCGCTGAAGGGTCTTGCGATCCGAGACGGTGCAGTTCCCAAACCAGGCAGTGATGCAGCTGCTCAGGACGCTCTCGATGGTCCCTCTGTAGAACACAGTCAGGATGAGGGGAGGGAGATGGGCTTTCCTCAGCCTCCTCAGGAAGTAGAGGCGCTGCTGGGCTTTCTTGGTGATGGAGCTGGTGTTGAGTGACCAGGTGAAGTTCTCTGCCAGATGAACACCAAGGAATTTGGTGCTCTTGACGATCTCCACCGAGGATCCATCGATGAACAGCGAAGAATGGTCACTCTGTGCTCTCCTGAAGTCAACCACCATCTCTTTAGTCTTGTCAACGTTCAGGGAGAGGTTATTGGCTCTGCACCAGGCTGTTAGATGTTGCACCTCCTCTCTGTAAGCTGACTCATTGCTCTTACTGATGAGACCCACCACAGTTGTGTCATCGGCGAACTTGACAGTGTGGTTGGATCTGTGCATTGCTGCACAGTCGTGAGTCAGCAGAGTGAACAGCAGTGGACTGAGCACACAGACCTGAGGAGCTCCAGTGCTCAGTGTGGTGGTGCTGGAGATGCTGTTCCTGATCCGGACAGACTGAGGTCTCCCAGTCAGGAAATCCAGCATCCAGTTGCAGAGAGAGGTGTTCAGGCCCAGCAGGCTCAGCTTCTCAATCAGCCACTGAGGGATGATTGTGTTGAATGCTGAACTGAAATCTATGAACAGCATTCGAACGTAGGAGTCTTTACAGTCCAGGTGTGTGAGGGCAAGATGGAGGGTTGTGGTGATGGTGTCATCCGTGGAGCGGTTAGGACGATACGCAAACTGCAAGGGGTCCAGTGAGGGTGGTAGCTGTGACTTGATGTGCCTCAGGACGAGCCTCTCGAAGCATTTCATCACAATTGGTGTGAGTGCGACGGGATGATAGTCATTGAGGCAGGAAACCGTAGACTTCTTAGGCACAGGGACGATGGTCGTTGTCTTGAGGCACATTGGGATGATGGAGCTGCTCAGCAAGATGTTGAAGATGTCAGTGAAGACATATGCCAGCTGCTCCTCACACTCCCTCAGCACTCTGCCAGGAATGTTGTCTGGTCCAGCAGACTTCCGTGGGTTAACTCTGCATAGAGTTCTCTTCACATCAGCTGTGGTGAGACAGAGCACCTGGTCGTTTGGAGGAGGGATGGTCTTCCTCGCTGTTGTGTTGTTCTGTGCCTCAAACCGAGCGTAGAAGTCGTTCAGCGCATCTGGAAGGGAGTCGTCACTGTCACAGGCAGGTGGTGATGTTCTGTAGTTGGTGATCGCCTGGATGCCCTGCCACATGTGCCGGGAGTCTCCGCTGTTCTGGAAGTGGCCATGGATTCTCTCAGTATCAAGAAAATGACTTTTTCAACACTGAGACCTTCAGGATTGTCCTAGGTCTTTATTTTGATGAATTTGAGCTTGCCAATCCCCTTGGCACTTCTCAAAAGAAACATAAAATATTTGCTCTCTATTGGGTTCTAGCCAACCTTTCCTCAAAAGATCTTTCATCACTTCAGTCAATTCAGCTAGCATTTTTATGCAGAGCTAGTGCAATTTAACATCATGGTTACAAAGACATCTTGCACCCACTTGTTAGGGACCTTGAAACTCTTGAAAAGCATGGTGTATATATTGAACAGTTAGGAGACTGTTTGAAAGGAAGTTTGCTTTTTGTTTCATCTGATAATCTGGGTGCACATTTTTTTGCAGGACTACAGGAGAGTTTCAGTGTTGAGCACCCATGTCGGTTCTGCTTTGCAAAGAGGAGTGAAATCCAGGAGAAGGAGGTCTGGTCGGGAACATGGTGTGAAAGGTGGCTGTGTGTTAAGTGAAAGGTTGGAACATTTTCACACAGTTGGTGGTTTTCCACCTGACATAATGCACAACCTTATGGAGGGTGTCATCCCTATTGAAATGTCCTTGTGCATTAATGATTTGGTATCAAGGAAATTAATATCTCTTGAATCCCTGACTCAAGCTATCAAGCAGTTACCTTACAAATTCTCAGACAAAGTTTATCAGCCTCAGATCATCCCAGGCACATTTGCCTCATAAGGTACCACTGGGGGTAATGCCCATGAGAATTGGGCATTTATTAGACTTCTGCCCCTCATGGTGGCCCTTGATATCCTGTCCTCACAGCATCATCTGTGAGCAATGATGGAATCAAGTATAATCCAGATATGGTTGTATCTGTTGGTACTTTTCCAGGCCTGTCTGATTTCAGACAGTTTTTTCAAAATTCTTGTCATCAACAGTGCTGTTCTGTTTGTGTGTAAAGATCTGACATGTTGGTACATTCAGCACCTGCGTTCTTTTGAACTTTGCTGTCATGTGCTATCACTGACAATCACCAAACTCTCAGAACTCTTATAAACTTCGGGGAAGGACCTGTGTTACACTCAAACATTATATCATATGCTGAATGAATGATAATTCAGGCTTAAAGAGACTTGAAATTATTGAAAAATTGTTTACTCTCATTCTTACTTGGAAGACAAAAAGGCTTATTTTTGAAATGATTTCTGATTGCTGATGTCTGACTACTATGTAAGAAGATAGCAAGCATTGCTTCTCAAACTTCAGGAGGACACAAAAGCATCATATAATTTCATTCAACTTCAAGTGTTTGAATAGTATCAATGGGTTTATTAAGAAACAAACTGAAATGTAATTCATTTTCTTTAAATGGTCATATCCTGCATGCACTCCTGAGAGAGCAGCAGTTAAATGCTATTCTATGTGAAGGGTTGATCCAGTGAAATGGATTATATATTGAAGTTGATTTCTCAGCAAACCAATTTATTTGCCTTAAATGCTTGGACTGTATGGCAGATGTCACATTAAATTATTAATTATTTTGTGTACTTTTTAAAGTACATTTAAACAAGGATGAGTGAAACTTTTCAAATCATTTTTTTCAAAGGATGGGTTTAGAATTATGCAATTGGACAACTGTTTTTCTGTTGAAGCTATTACTTTAATTTAAGAAAACCAACCCAATTCTTTAACCTTTGTAGAGAGAATAAATATGGAGACAAGGACTGTACTCTGAGTTATAGTTTGTGAAAATGACATCAGAAAAATCATACTTCCTGCGAAACCACAGACAGTTGACTCCCTGATGGAGCAACTTGAAGAAAAGCTTCAGTATGAAGATCCAGAATTCAGCAATTCCCTTGTGAATCTTACCTACATTGCTGACTTGCCAGATAAGCCCACCCAACCCCTAACACAGCTGACACTGAAGTCCTGTCTGTGGCTTCTGATGATCATTCATCTCATAGTCTATGGACTGCATGGCCAGAATATTTTGAGATCCCTACTTTTCCTGTTGACGTTGAATACAGATTACATCAGGGAAATCTACAATACATGCGAGATAAAACATATCTACAAGTGTCAGGAGAGCTCATCTAAGGGGCGGAATAGGTGGTATGATAGCCTCAGATGGAAAATGGGTAACTACCACTCAAAACTGCATCAAGCTGGATGTTTGGAGATATCCATAAATGGTTGGAAAAGAAGGGGACAGCAGCCTCAGAGAAACATCACAAGTCCCAAGAGGTTTGAAATCAACTTTCTACCGAACTTCCCTGATGGTGAAGATGAAGCCAGCATGGAGTCTAAAAGGAAGGAGATGGTGGAAGACATGAAGAAACGTCATGTTAATTCTGCACTAGCCCAGAACATGCATTCTACATTTGCCTTGTGTAGAAAGGAACTGATAGAGAAGGAACCTGCAGTGAAGAATACAGTGGAAAGGTGGCCAGCCCTTTTCACACAGAGTCAGGTGAATAAATATTCTTGGTTTTATGGATCATTAAAGAAATAGTTCACCCAAAATTAAAACTGTCATTTACTCAGATAGTTTCAAACCTGTATAAATGTTTTAGTTCTGCTGAACACAAAAGAACGTATTTGTAAGAATTTCAGTAACCAAACAGATCTCATCCCCCATTTACTTCCATAGTATTTATTTTTCCTATTACGGTAGTAAATGGGGGATGAGATCTGTTTGGTTACTGACATTCTCACAAACATCTTCCTTTGCGTTCGGCTGGACAAAGACATTTATACAGGTTTGGAAAAACCAGAGGGCAAGTGAATGATGACAGAATTTTATCCAAACTTAAGAAGATTTTGCACCAGATTAAAAATGATGTAAGCTCCTCACACACATCACAATTTTTTTTTATATTAAAACAACTGTTGCTTTTGCTGTTGTTCTTTGCTTTGTGTTGTGTTAGTGCCATGAGCGCTATTAAATAATAATTTTCATAACTTTGCAGAAATCCAACATCAACGTGAGACGAACAGCCGTTCTCTATGGATTACCATTCCTTCTTGGAGAGGACCCCACCGATTTTTACAAGACCTGTTTTGTAAGTAGTTTCGACAGGCAAACTGCTCTTTAAACAGCTTTGAGATCTAAACAGTACGGAAACTGAAACACAGAAGGGGTAGAGCAGGGGTAGGTCCTAGAGAGCCGCAATCCTGCAGAGTTCAGCTCCAACCCTAATCAAACACATCTGAACAAGCTAATCAAGGTTTTCAGGATTACTAAGGCTACAGGCAAGCAAATCTTTTTTTCAGGGTTGGAGCTGAAATCTGCAGGACTGCTCTCTAGGACCGAACTTGCCTACACCTGGGGTAGAGAAAAGAAAGTAAAGATAAATTAAGAAAAAAAGACAGTAAGAAGACATTTTATAATACATAAAGAAAAGAAAGAAAAACAATAGTAAGAAGGACAATAAACAGGAGGTTGGAAATTTAGACAGGTAGGAAGAATAAAGGACAGATGCAACAGAGATGAAGTCAGTAAAAGAGGTAAGAAAGTACAGTAAAATAAATATAAAATACAGAAAGGAGATTAGATTGAAAGAAAGAAAATTTTTTAAAAAATTCAGTCAATTCTCCTCCATAATTATGTATTTTGATAACTTTTCAAATATCAAATTGTGAGTTTTAGAATAGGTTTTAATTTATATAGCTGGCCTTCCGTTTGATTTATTGTCTTTTCATGCAGTGGTTTGAATGTCTGTATTCGTTCCTGCATCCACTGCTGTGTCCTGATTGAAAAGGCCTGTACATTTAGACATATTGTAGTGTTATTAATTTTGTTTCACATTTTACTGTGAGTATATGCTCTTAAAAGATGTTTTGTGTCTTACTTTGACCTTATTTTTGCTATATGCCCTGTTTTTAGGACTGTGATGACAATGAAGAAATGTCCGAAATTGCAATTGGAATTTTGACTGGTGATTCCCGAGCACTCTGCAACTGCAACACTACCCTACTCCCTGCATCTTGATGCCAAAACAACAGCTATCATTTTGGAAGGTACCATGGTTGTGGATGATGTGGAAAATCTTCCACAAGCAATGTGTCTGCTCTTTGGACTGATTTATGATCTAAACTTAGAGTATCCTGCAGCTCTGAAGAGCACATTTGATTTCATACAGAGAGTGATTTTGTCTCTTGGCCACAAGTCACTCAAACCTAAAATCCAATCACTAAAAAATCGCCTGATGCAGTAATAGTAAAATCATTGCTATGATGTGATTTTTCCCCCATGGTAAACCATTCCTGAGTTGAGCTAGAGTAAATAGAGCTGTCTTTAAGAGAACTCTAAAGGAAATTTTTCAGTACTACATTGATAGTTCAGTGATTTCCAATTGTTGAAAAAGAAAAATATCTATAAGGATGTTTTGAACAATGTCAAGTTTACCTAATGTTAAATTGGTCTTAGAATAGTTTTATTAGAAGACAATTTTAAAGAGAACTGAATTAGGAAAGCTGTACTAAACTTACAGACAATGTTCAGTGTTTGCAAGCTCTGCTTTTGACCACTTTGTAAAGAATTTTATTGTCCTTTATTTTATGAGTGCAGTATGTGCTTTTATTGTCTAAAATGTTTTAACTATGAGAGATATTAAACAATATAAAAACAAAAGGGAATGCTGTTATATCAGCACCCTGAGATCTGGTCGGAGGTAATCACAGCCGATATGTGTTTTGAGCAGAGTTGTGGTAAAAAATCTTGGTTTTAAATGTTTGATTTTATAGTGGAAAATTTATGGGAAGTAGCTAAGTAGAGTTTGGTCACATTATACCATTATACTCCCAAAGCAACTGCACTGTAAAAAATACAACGTTGACTCAACTTAAAATTTTAAGGCAACTTGCTGCACAGCATTTTTGAGTTAACTCAACTTTTAACCCAAGTAGTTGACTTAACTCAATTTACTAAGTAAGGTCACAGGTCTCCTAACTAATATTCTTTTGTTAAGTTGATAGAGTTTTGATAGTTTAAAAGGTTTAGTAATTTAATAAATGTGAACTTATGTTTTTTGACATCCCTGATTTAAAAAATGTATTTGGATTTACTGAAGCAGGTACTTTGTTTTTAATTAACATTTAACATAAGGTTATGAAAAAAGCTATAACTGCATGCTTGAAAATTTGAAAATTTCAGCTCAGTGGCTAGCTAAGACCTGAAGCAACAGATTTGATCAGATTCACCAGCTTTAGCATGATTAACTGTATACATTAAAAAATGCTGGGTTATTTTTTCTACCCAAATGCTGGGTTGCCTCTGTTGGGTCATTTTTCTGGGTTATTTACAGAGAATTGGGTACTTTTTGTGTAACCCAGCCGCTGGGTTTGGGTTGGGTTAGCTAGTGACTGCTGACACATCACAGACAAGACCGCCCCTCCCCCAAAGTTCAGCGGTGTATTCAACAGCTGTGTCAACTTCGTGTCTTCTCTTTTGGGCTCCAACACCGCTGACGGTTCATCTCCCTCATGCATTTAAGCGAAAATAACGCTAAATACAAGGTCTGTATACACATTTTCTCCCACTTAAGTCACATATGACAGAAAAAATTATCATTGTGTTTGTAACATTTATTACTGTTACCGTGTTAACGTTACACTCGAACTTTCAGCCTGGTCTGAGCTACATAGCTTGATAGTTTAGCTGACTCTAGCTGACAATAGCTATTAACGTTACCCTCTCCCCATTTACTCCGTGATCAAAATTCTCCCGCATTTCTCCCGAGCTATGACAATATTATTATAACTATTATTATTATTATTATTATAACTAGCTTCCATGATTTTAATGTTGACAAGATGTCTTTGTGTTCTGTGTCGTTTTGTCTTTCAGATCAGGCAATAGATGAAGAAAGCTTTCTGCTTTTAGATGAGGGGACCATCAACTGCATAATCCCAAAAATTGGCCCAAGGCTAAAGTTCATGAAATACTTCAGAGAATTTGTAAGTAGTTACGGTCACTGCAGATGGAAAGGGCTTAATTTTCCCCACTTTTTGCACTATTATTTTAGCAGATCATTTTTTAAACGTTCCCAAGGCATATGTTTGCTTTTGGTGTAAAAGGCAAATTCCTGGGGATGTCAGGAGTATCTTTAAACATTTACAAGCAGTACACCATATAAACAGTTCATCAACATATTTCCAATGTAGTGAAAATGGTTGTGGCAGAACTTTTTCTTACATCAGGTCTTACAGAAGACACCTAGTGAGCAGCATGAAAACCAAGTTGAACAGATTCTTGATGAGCCTCTCGAACAGCTGGCCCAGCCTGATGATGAACTTAATGCCGAAGAGGAGTTAGGACAGGAAGTTGAGGATGAATGGGATGAACTACAGCAAGAGGACATTATCGAATGGGTGACCCTTTTTTTTTTTAGCTAATCTGAAGTCTAGATCTGCCCAGACATTTTCTAACTTAAACTTTGTGGTACAACAGACCTCTAGTTTAATCTTCGATATTGTGAGCAGACTACAATTGCAGACTATGTCGTTATTTAGTCAGTTTGGTCTTGATCAAAGCCCAAAAGTAGAAGAGCTCATGCTCTTGCAGCTGAGCCTTTCAGAGAACTGGAAACAGACTATAAACAGATGCAGTATTTTGCTAAATCAGGAAACTTTATTCAGCCAGTTGAGGAGTTTTTGCCTGGGGTTTCCTATGTACAGCAATGGGATTCCACCACTGGCACTGTCCGACAAGTTGCAGTTCCTGATTCCTATCAGCGTATTCCACTACAGTGCCTTCTTGTCAAGCTACTTGAAATTCCTGGTATTTTGAAGGCCATGATAGAATGGCAGCAGAGAGAGGGTGATGCACTTCAGGATGTCTTTGATGGGGAGTTTTGTAAAACGTATCCACTATTCTTGAGGTTTCAGTTCTGCTACTGCTGTATAGTGATGACTGTGAAACTGTCAATCCCCTTGGATCGAAGACTGGGATTCACAAGTTAGGATTTATATATTTCATCATGAAGAGCTTGCCACCAGACCTGCTATCAAGTTTACGGTCACACTTCCTTCTAGCAGTTTTCAAATCAGATAATGCAATTCAACCTATGGTCTTGATGCAGTGCTGTGCCCTATTGTTGAAGAGATCAGGTGTCTTGAGAGGGATGGCATCACTGTTGATACCCCCGAATTTCATGGTGTTGTTAAGTTCACAGTTGTCCAGGTAGTGGGAGACAATCTGGGCTTGAATGCCATTCTTGGCTAAACTGAAAGCTTCCATGGAAATTATGTATGTCGGTGGTGCAGAGCAAATAAAGATGTCTTGAGGGTGCAGACACAGGAAGATACTAGATTATTACATGATGTCCATAGTCACAAAGCAGATTTGCATACAGCCAACCCCTCCAAGACAGGCTTGAAAAGAGACAGCATCCTGAACAGCTTGTCTTTTTTTCATGTAACACACAACATTGCACCAGACATCATGAACAATATCCTGGAAGGAGTGGGGCCATATGAAGTTAAGCTTGTGTTGAATTCACTGATTGAGCAAAAGCAACTCACACTTGACAAGCTCAACTACAGAATCACAAGCTTTGATTGTTTTTTGTCATAAAGGTAACAAACAAAGGGGTCCATGCGTCAATCAGCAGCTCAGATGTGGTGCCTACTTCAGTTACTGCCGACAATGATAGGTGACCTGGTCCCTGTGGAAAACAAGGACTAGAAATTTCTCCTACTCTTACTGTTGTGCATGGAGTTCATCTTCTCTCCATCTCTTACTATAGCTGCAACTCTGTACTTGAGTAAAATCATTGAAGAGCATCACTCCCTCTTCCTGGAGCTCTATCCTCATCTACGTTTACAACTTGGACCCTTGATGCAGTTCTGGGCAGTGCGTTTTGAGGCTAAACATGGACTCTTCAAACAGGTCAGTCATGTCGCATGCAACTTCCGAAACATTTGCAAAACCATGGCTTTTCAGCATCAGATAATGCAGCGTTACAATTTTATGTGTGGCTCTGTGTTAAGCCACAATGCAGAAGTTGGTCCAGGGCACACTACCTTTCTTGGCAACTTTGAGGGGGTTAAAGAGATCCAAAGTGGTCTAACAGGTGTTCCCCTTTTCAGTGAAGTGTTTGTGTTGGCCCGGGTTACCTTTCAGGGCACTTCATATAGAGCAGGCATGACAATATTCATGTCCTATGACCCAGATGGAGAGCCCTAATTTGGGCTCATAAAAACCATTTTCATTCTGGGACAAACACACACACCAACAATAAAGCTTGTGGTACAGAAGTGGGAAACAAAAGGGTTTGAGAGGCATTTCTTTGCATAGAGTGTGAGCCCCACTCAAGTTTGGGCAGCTGTTGATGTGAGAGAGCTGCGTGATCATCATCCACTACATGCAGTCAAGTCATACAGAGAGCATGATGACAATTTCTACATTTCTCTGCGCTGTAGACATTTTTAAACTACATCAGCTGAGCCCCCAGCAAATCCATGTATATATGAATACTGTTTTTTCAGTTTGACATATCGGTATAAAGGTCTTGCTTGACAAAACATGCTTACAACTTGAAATAATTGTCTTGTTTAGTCGATAGTCATTTATTTTGTATAAATAGTCATTCTGTCTAAAATGCATGAGGATGCTCAGTATTTCTTCAGTATTGGACTAATTGGATGGGATAAATTGGACTGTAAGTATTTATACATAATTTTGCTTTTATTTCTTCTAATATGTGTATAAGCTCAATATGTGTTATACTAACTTGGCTTTTCTGCTTGGACTCGAAATGCTGTGCTACCTTCTACATCACATACAAGCTCTGATGCCCCACCAACTGCCATGCCTCCATTCCCTGTGGAGGAACAAACTGCACCAGTGGGTCTGATAATGCCTAGTGTTAGGGTTTGTGTACTACATCTAGTTCCAGAATTTGTAAGTTCCATTTTTAAAGACATATGGTTCACTTTGTTTTTCAGCATTGAACAGTAACAAAACTTTATTATCAAATTGTGTATTTTTTTACAGGATGTCCACCAGATTCTCACAGCCCCAAATGATGGCAGGGCAATTCTTGAAAGCCTTTATGAGGATGGTATGATCACAATCAAGCAGAGATGTTGCCTGGTTCGAATTTTGGTGTCACACCTCATGTCCAATTTGGGTTGTTTTTAACCCAGTATTTTTTAGTGTGTAGAAATTTAGAAATTTCATGTTTTCCAGAACTTTGCAGTTGATTAAAAAAGTCTCAGCATAGTTTACAGTTTTAACACCAACAATTAATCTCACTCCCCTGAATCCCAAAGTGTGTGTTATGAAGTTTCAAATTAGAACTCATCAGCAGTCCTAATGAGAAAATCTGTAATGTCTCTGTTACATGACTGTGATCACATGACCACCGAAAACATTCTGAAACATTCTAAATCTACTCAAAAATTCCAATCTATTATTCAGTTCTGGTCCCTGCACATTGCACTTCTAATGAGGCAGGGATAAAACATTAACTAATTTGTTTGTTTGTTTTGTTTTGTTTGTTTCTAGCACCCAAGCTTGCTTTATTTCACCTTATTCATTTTAAATTTTAGATATTCAGTGAATTTCTACTGTAACAGTTAAACTATCTTCTACTTCTTCTTCTTCATCTTCTACTTCTTTCAACTTTTCCCTTCAGTGGTCCCCACAGCGAATCATCTCTCTCCACCTATCCCTATCTTTTGCATCCTCAACACTTGCACCCACTAGCTTCATATCCTCATTTATTACATCCATATACCTCCTCTTTGGCCTTCCTCTTTGCCTCCTGCCTGGCAGCTCCATGTCCAACATTCTTCTACAAATATACTCACTCTCCCTCCTCTGAACATGTCCAAACCATCTTAATCTGGCCTCCCTAACTCTGTCCCCCCAAACGTCCAACATGAGCTGTCCCTCTGATGTACTCGTTCCTAATCCTGTCCAACTGTGTCACTCCGAAAGAGAACCTCAACATCTTCAGCTTTGCTACCTCCAGCTCTCACTCCTGTCTCTGTCTCAGTGATACTGTCTCTAAACCATACAGCATGGCTCACCACAGTTTTGTACACCTTCCCCTTGATTCACGCTGATATTTTTCTATCACACAGAAATCGTGACACCTTTCTCCACCCATTCTAACCTGCCTGCACTCGCTTTCTTACCTCTTTCCAAAACTCTCCATTACTCTGGACTGTTGACCCCAAATGGATGAAAGCAGATGGAAAATTCAATCAGGGAGCCGGGCAGAATAATGAGCAGATATAGGCAAACAAAAATACAAACCTAAGAAACTGTCCGAAGTGGGGCGCGAACCAGGGAGATTCAGTGCCACACTGGACTGCCCAACGCACTACACTATTGTGCTGTATAACCTAAACAGGGATTGGTGTATTACAGATGCCACAAGGCGAGGGGGCGAGCCTGCTTGTCATGGCAAGCTTTGGCCGTTTAAGCAGTTCCCTCACCGAGTAGGGGTCTGGCTTAATAAATAGGAAGTGGGCTGATTCTCAGCTTGCAACACCAGTAAATAACTTTCTATATGTTCTTTAGATTAATAAATATCGCTAGCAACAACTTTTGAGGAGTGTAACTCTAATCACCAAATTACCTCTCGGCGCCTATTGCCTCCGATACCTGCCACAGATTCTATGTCCACATGCCGAGTGAGTACCTTATAGTAATGGTAGAAATCATTTTGGCATCAACAGCAATTGGCCTTCTATGGTGTAGGAAGAAAGGGGGGATGAGTCACTCAGATCAGCTATTGTTTTAGCAGATGTATCACCTAAACATAGATTAAAGGCCCTTAGGTGTCCAATATAATGGAATTTGTGCTTCTTGCATAGGAAGACCACATGATCATTTACAAGGAGCATTTACTCAGATACAAAATAATCACCATTTATTTAGTTTTGTTCAAATTTGTACAGAAATGTACTCTTCAGTTAGGGTGAATAGGCTCAGACTGAATAGCGCAGATGCTAAAGCTAACGTAAGGATATGTTGCCGCAACGTGTGTCGGTGTCACAAACGAGAACAGATGGGGATGAAGTGAAGGAAGTGTTCTTAAATAGGGGAGTGGAGTTGATTAGCTAATGAGGTGCAGGTGATCTAAATCAATACTCGGGAGAATGAGTGCGCTGGCAAGGTGTCGGGTCCGGCGTGCCTGTGACAGAACCCCCCTCCACGGTCTGATCCTGAGGACTGAGGTCCTCGGCGTTGTGGTGGACGGCCTCTAGCTTACAGAGAGGGGTATTCTGGGTGATGGGTGTGGAACTCTGTGAGGAGGTTGGGATCCAAGATGTCGTTGTGTGGGATCCACGACCTTTCCTCTGGACCATACCCCTCCCAGTAAACCAGGTATTCGAGGTGACCACCACGATGCCGGGACCTCAGAATCTCCTCCACCGTGTAGACTGAGGCGTCCTCGACCACTGGAGGGAGAGGGGGATCTATGGCATCACTGGACTCTGTGGAGGCAGAAGGAAAAACAGGTGAGATATATACGGTTTGATCAAAGAAACATGAAATGTAGGGTGGATTTTGTAATGTGATGGGAGCTGGAGTTCCACGGTGACGGGGTTGATGAGCCGGGAGATGGGAAATGGACCGATATTTGGGGCTGAGCTTTTTACATGGGAGATGTAGCCGGATGTCCCTGGTAGAGAGCCACACCTTTTGCCCGGGTTGGTATTTGGGCGACTCCATCCTCCGGGTGTCCGCTGCCCTCTTATGGTGCCTGATGGCCTGTTGCAGTCGCTGATGTGCGGAGTTCCAGACTCTCTCACTTTCTTGGAACCAGTGCTGCATCGAAGGGACTGATGAGGGTTTGTCTGACCATGGGAACAACGGGGGTTGGTAACCAAGTATGCACTGAAATGGGGTGAGGCCGGTAGTCGACTGGCGCAAGGAGTTCTGTGCATACTCAGCCCATGGGAGGTAACGGTGCCAGGGGTGTTGCTGGTGGTGGCAGAAGGTACAAAGATAGCGACTAATCTCCTGGATCTTACGTTCAGTTTGCCCAATGGATTGAGGGTGGTAACCAGATGTCAGGCTAACTGTCACACCTAGGCGACAGAAGAAGGCCTTCCAGACACGGGACACAAATTGAAGACCTCTATCGGACACAATGTCTTCTGGAATGCCAAAGTTCCAAAAGAGGTGTTGGAACAGGCCTTCAGCGGTCTCCAAGGCTGTGGGGAGGCCCTTGAGAGGGATGAGACGACAGGCCTTGGAGAACCAGTCCACTGCCACAAAGATGCATGTGTAACCTTCTGAGGTAGGCAGGTCGGTGATAAAATCCACTCCTAGGTGTGACCAGGGGTGCTGAGGAGTGGGCAATGGAACCAACTTGCCAGCTGGGAGATGTTGGGGAATCTTGGTCATAGCGCACTCCTGACAACCCCTGACATACCTTCTGACATCTGAGGCTAGACTGGGCCACCAGTAATGCTCCTGCAGGAGTGAGAGAGTCTGGTTGATACCGGGATGCCCAGTGCCCAGGGAGGAGTGAGCCGACTGAATGAGGCGTTGATGTAGAGATGGCGGGACATATGTGCGGCCTGACAGACACTCTGGTGGAGTCGTCTCTGGCTGATCTGAGGTCGTCGTGATCCAGGCTCCATTGGATGGGTGAGACCAATAGGTTGGGCGGCAGTATAGGTCCGGGCTGTTTGGAGGGAGCGTTGGGGAAATGTAGCCAGGATAGAGCACCTTGCCTTTCTTGGACCCCGGTCGGTAGGTGACTTTGAAGTTAAACCTCGTGAAGAATAGAGCCCAACGGACTTGGCGGGGGTTGAGGTGTTTGGTGTCCCTGATGTACTGGAGATTCTTATGATCAGTGATAACCATAAATGGGTGATGCACTCCATCCAGGCAGTGTCTCCAATCTTCCAGGTCGGGCTTGATGGCCAGTAACTCCCTGTTCCCCACGTTGTAATTTTGTTCACACTGGGTAAGTTTCTTAGAAAAATAGGCACAAGGGTGGAGTCATGCCGGACTACCATGCTCTTGTGACAGAACTGCCCCCACTCTGGTGGTGGACACATCTACTTCCACAGTGAATGGAAGGTTGGGGTCAGGATGTGTCAGTAGGGGCGCTGACATGAATCGCTGCTTTAAGAGGTTGAAGGCTCAGTCGGCTTTGGGGCTCTACTGCAGAGTCCTAGGTCTTTTCTTGAGGAGGTTTGTGAGAGGGGTGACGATGGAGCTGTAACCCCCAATAAACCTCCTGTAGAAGTTTGCAAAGCCCAAGAATCGTTGCAACTCCTTAATCGTGGTGGGGACTGGCCAGGCCGTGATGGCGTCCACCTTACCATCTTCCATCTTTACACCACTGGGGCTGATGACGTATCCAAGAAAGTTGGTGGAGGTCAGATGAAATGAGCACTTCTCGGCTTTAAGGAAGAGGTGGTGTTCACAGAGTTTTTGGAGGACGGTTCTGACATGTCGTACGTGCTCCGTTTCGTTCCTAGAATACACCAGGATGTCATCTATGTAAATGATAATGAAACGATGGAGGTACTCCCAGAACAACTCGTTCATGTACCCCTGTAATACTGATGGTGCATTTACCAGGCCATATGGCATTACGAGATATTTGTAATGGCTGGTAGGGGTCACAAATGCCGTCTTCCACTTATCCCCCTCATGGATCCGGATCAGGTTATAGGCACTGCGGAGGTCCAGCTTGGTGAAGATCCGGGCGTCTCTGAGATGCACGAGGGTGGCTGGGACGAGTGGAAGGGGATAATGGTACTTGACTGTGATCTGGTTTAGAGCATGGTAGTCTATGCAGGGACATAGTCCTCCATCCATCTTGGCCACGAAGAAGAAACTGGAGGCTGATGGAGATTTGGAAGGGCGGATGTAGCCTTGTTTCGGAGTATCTTCCATGGCCTGGTGTTCAGAAGTGCATGTCCCGGTTGGCCGCAGTAGAGGCAAAGACCCTGGGTCAGCCAGCGTTGTCTCTCGGAGCGGGACAATCTACTGTGATCCATCTGCATGGGCTCTGACTCTGGTTCTAGAGAGGGGGCCACGGAACTGTGATGGAGGTTGGGTGGAGATGGTGTCCCCAGGTCCGCCAGGCAGTGCTTCCTGCGCTCAGAGACTCAAATGGCCGTCTGAATGAACGTTTCCAGATCAATGGAGTCATCTACGGTTGCCAGCTGCAGACGGACCCCCGATTCGAGTCCCTGATGGTAGGTAGTAAGCAGGGCGTGCTCGTCCCACCCACTGGCAGCAGCTAGGGTGCAAAACTGCAAGGTGTAGTCATGAACAATGTGTTTACCTTGTTTGCTTGTGTCAGCCCAGCGGAGCACTTTCCCAGTAAGAAGAGAAATGATGAAAGCAATCTTAGCTCTGTCAGTGGTAAACCGGTGAGGTTGCATCTCCATCGCGAGTTGACATTGCAGCAGGGAACCACTGAAATCCTCTGCCAAACCAGCGTAGAGGGAGGGAGTGACCGTCGGGCCAACGGGAGTCGTCACTTCCAGGTTTGGTGGAGGAGGCACAGCCGCGGTGGATTCAGCAGCGGCAGCAGGCTGAGATGCGGTGGGTTCCTGCAGCGCGGGGAGCACCCTTTGCAGCGCGCCGATCAGCTGTTGGATGGCGTCAGCGGTGGATGGGTCCATTCTGTTTTCGGTCTGGTCTTCTGTCATAAAAACACCAGAAGCGAACAGACAATAGAGCATCAAAACCCCGGAAGGGGTGTGTTTATTGAGGCTGAATGCGGGTAGAGAGAGGAGAGAGGAGGATACTCAGCTGTAGGAGTGGTGATCTGGAAATCGGAGCTGAGGGGAGTAAGATGATGCCGTGCACGGAGGTAAATGGTAACAGGAAGAGCAGCAATAGGGCTGAATATGAGGAGAAGGGAAAAAAGGCAGTTAGGGTGAATAGGCTCAGACTGAATAGCGCGGAGGCTAAAACTAACATAAGGATACGTTGCCATGAGTCGGTGTCACAAACAAGACCAGACGGGGATGAAGTGAAGGTGTACTTAAATAGGGGAGTGGAGCAGATTAGCTAATGAGGTGCAGGTGATCTAAATCAATACTCGGGAGAATGAGTGCGCTGGCGAGGTGTCGGGTCCAGTGTGAAAAAAAAATAATGAAATGAACACTGTCAAATTAAACCTGTTACTCATTATAAGTCCTTTGTGAAACGGTGTGACACAGAACAATTTTTTTTTTCTCTCACAGCAGCAGATCTCAGGATAACCACCTTACAATTTCTCATTACCTAAAACATTATTTATTTTCTAAATTGTGTGTGGCTGCACACTTCTGAAGGGGTCTATCAGCTAGAATTGCACCTAGAGGGCGCTCGAGAGCAGAAACTCCACAAACTCAAATGTTTTTTGCTACCCTGTGGGCCAAGAAAGAAAAAAAGAAAGAAAAAAAGCATGAGGCATATCGGGGTGACTCCTGAGCTTGTTTAAACAGGGTAGGGTCCAGCATTTTGAGAGCTCATACCTTTTTTTCGAGTCTCCTGTAAAGTTTGACGTGTTTGCAGGGTTTTATTTAGTGTGTTAAGGTTTTTCTTTTTGTTGAACAGAAGATGGCGCAGTCACTTATCTTATTGTGGGTCAAGTACTAGAACACCACACAACTGCTCTGAGATGATGGCTGCTACTTTTCACAGTAAAACCTTTGTGACAGAGTATACTTGTTCTTCTATCATACATACTGCTGATATAATATCCTAACCCCTGTCCTGGTTACTCTTAGTGCCTAAGCTAATTTCAGAGATACCATTCTGATTAAACAACACAACTGTCCACTTAACACTAAACTGTCATAAGAATAATAAAAAAAAAAACTGCCGTCAGCAACACTGAAAACTGGAAACTTTCCTATAAATCTGCCTTTACTCTTCATTCTCTTCTAACGCAATCATGACTACAGGAATGTTTTATTTTTAGAATTAAATTAAAACTTGATTTCCTGCTTTCAGTATGTTTTTGCTTACATGTGCTCTGGACAGGTTCACCATATGAGGCTGAATGTAAAGCCAGGATGTTTCAGTAAGAATCAACAATCTGACAACAACATTGGTGACACTGTCATGTGATGCTGTGGGGTGGAGCAATTTTGAAGCTTTATGGTGTTAACATATTAGATTACAGAAAGATCTCCACTATTTTCACTGAACTAAGACCAGTCATCATGTTCACTGTTATATTCATGTATCTGTGGCTTTCACTAGGTGAGTTAATATTGACTTTTTGTTATATTAACTATAGAAAAATTAACTATATTATGTTAAATATTAGTCTGTGTGGTGATGCAGTGCGAAAATGCAGAGTGTGGGTTTGGGTCTTATGTATTTCCTATTGATTATTTAAAGATTAAAAACATTATGTTCTCTTCTCTATGACAGGTGACTCCATGGCAGATTCAATAGAGCTACGTTTCACTCATAAAGCTGTAGATGAAGGTGACAATGTTACTCTGTCCTGCAGCTACAAATAAAGTAGTACATTAGACTACTTGTACTGGTACAGGCAATATCCAAAATCTACACCTGAGTTCCTTCTTTATATTATTCAAACTGGAACTCTAAAGTCTGACAATCCCTCAGGAATGTCTGTCAAAGTTGATGATAAACAAGTGGATCTGATCATCTCCTCTGCTGCTGTATCAGACTCTGCTCTATACTACTGTGCTCTGCAGCCCACAGTGACAGGAAATCCAGCTGCACTGTACAAAAACTATGACATAGTTTTGTTATATTGAAACAAGTTTTACAGATAATTTTGAGTAATTTACATGCTTTTTCTATGCTATTATCTATGCTTGTGGATACTGCTGGAAGTTGTAAATTTCCCATTGGTATGAATAAAGTATCTATCTATCTATCTATCTATCTATCTATCTATCTATCTATCTATCTATCTATCTCTGAGGAATTCTGTTTCTCTTGCAATTTATACAAAATACATAAATATATTATAGTTTGACAAATGGTGGATTATTAGAAGGCAGCTTATTGGTTTTTTAGCTTCATTAACCACTATATTCTGCTCAGAGTTCTATAGATTTTCTGGTGAAAACTGGGAATGAGGGAGGAATGTGAGAAAACCAGAAAAGCCAGAGAAAGCCCATGGTCATACAGAGAGACACTGCACAGACAGTAACCTGAGCTCAATTTCAAACTGGGGTCCATGGAACTGAGGCAGTCTTGTTCTGACAGCTCAACAGTCCCTGAAAAGTTTTGTAATTAAATAAGAAGTGCATTAAAGAAATATATATAGGCTTTGCAGGACATAGGAATTAGACATGCTTTATCGCTTCTGATAGGATGGAGAATATTTGTGAAATTTAACACATGCAATGTGTGTGATTTTTTTTTGCTTCATGTGTGTATTTTAATTTGTTTGTGTTGAAGCTGCTCTCCACATAACATTATCTCTACAGATGTTATAACCACTACAAACTAATTCCTGTTATTTTTACACAATTTATTAGTGCATCATGTTTTCTGCTCTTTTGCACAGAGTCCAGTGTGAGGAACATAAATGTAATTTGAACACTAAACACTGTTACAAACACAGAGAACACAGATTATTAGATATGTCCTTATTATGTAATGGTGTGGAAGCAGAGACTCTGGCAAAAGTGTGGAAAAGAAAAAGTGTGAAGCAAAGACAATCATCTCTGAAAAGTTTTGAATGGTTTAAAATATTCTGTTGTAATTCACGATCAAGCATTTAAGTGATTTCATCTAAAGAGAATTTGTGTGCTTAATCCCTTCATAGGACAGAATTTGTCAGGTGAATTACCAGATTTCTCAACAGCAATTGCAGTTTAGTTGTTGAGGTTTACGACTGTTTTCAACAACTGTTTCCTGTTAGTATTTACCTTCTGTTATACATTTAGAAATGTTATTGTTTTTATACAAAAACTATACAAAAAAAACTATACAAACTCCGCAGCATTTGAGATAGAAATTCATTGGGATTTATAAATCCATTACACACTAGCCAGTGCTGTAAGTGCAATTTAAATATAAGATCTAATTTTAAATGATTAATACAGAACAATTGTGTGGATGTACAGAAAAAAATGAACAAAAATGTCTTGTACGTCATATATACATATACATACACCGATCAGCCATAGCATTATGACCACCTGCCTAATATTTTGTTGGTCTCCTTTTTGCTGCCAAAACAGCCCTGACTCATTGAGGCATGGCCTTCACTAGATTCCTAAAGGTGTGCTGTCGTATTTGGCACCAAGACGTTAGCAGCAGATCCTTTAAGTCATGTAAGTTGCGAGGTGGGGGCCTTCATGGATTGGACATGTTTGTCCCCCAGATCCCACAGATGCTCGATTGGATTGAGATCTGACAAATTTGGAGGCCAAGTCAACATCTCAAACTTGTTGTTATGCTCATCAGACCATTCCTAAACCATTTTTGGTTTGTGCCATGGTGCATTATCCTGCTGAAAGAGGCCACAGCCATCAGGGAATACAAATGCAAATGCTTGTACATGATCTGCAACAATGCTTAGGTAGGTGTTATGTGCCAAAGTAACATCCACATGGATGGCAGGACCCAAGGTTTCCCAGCAGAACATTGCCCAAAGCATGACACTGCCTCCGTTGGCTTGCCTTCTTCCCATAGTGCATCCTGGTGCTATTAGTTCCCCAGTTAAGGTCCAGTTCTGATGCTCACCTGCCCACTGTTGCCGCTTTTGGAGGTGCACAGGGGTCAGCATGGGCACACTGACTGGTCTGCAGCTATGCAGCCCTTTTACACAACAAACTGCGATGCACTGTGTATTATGGCACCTTTTTATCAGTACCATTATCAAAACTGCTGAAGTTCTTCAGAGCTCATCTGTTGGATCGGATCACATGGGCCAGCCTTCGCTACCCATGTGCATCAATGAGCCTTGGTCGCCCCATGACCCTGTCGTTGGTTCACTACTGTTCCTTCCTTGGACCACTTTTGATAGATACTGACCACTGCAGACCGGAAACAACCCTCAAGAGCTGCAGTTTTGGAGATGCTCTGATCCAGTGGTCTAGCCATCTGGCCCCTTGTCAAATTCACTCAAATCCTTACGCTTGCCCATTTTTTCCTGCTTCTACCACATCAACTTTGAGGACAAAATGTTGACTTACTGCCTAATATATCCCACCCACTAACAGGTGCCATGATGAGGAGATAATCAGTGTTACTCACTTCACCTGTCAGTCAATTTTATCAGTCTGTCAACTTTTGTCAATTTTATTGTTGATTGGTATATAAATATGTATAGGGATGTAGTTTATTTACAGTTTCTTATGATTCTTTTTAACAAATGTTTATTCATCTATTTAGATATTCACAGTTGCATGTTATGACATGGGCTTGATTGTATAAATAGATGAAATGGATGAAAAAGACTGTCAGTGGAATTTGCTTTCCTTTGTTTTATGATCATATTTGACCTGATTATACTACTAGCACTCATACTTTGTTGAAAACATCGTTTTCATCATCCAACTTTTTAAGCTGCAGTTGCAGGGCACAAAGCAGCTGCTTGTATTGTTTGAGGTAGAGAGAGTTTGTGTGTGATTATACATGATTATACATACATAGGTATAACTGCTGTTGGTAGGTCATTTATATTTATTTATATTTATTATTTATATTATATTTATCATTATTTTATTTTCATATTAAACAAAATGTTTCTTTGCAGTGGTGAATGTAGATATAAATCTGTCATTTACATAAGAGAGCTCACAAGCTGACAAAACAATGTTACTTAACCACCCTGTTATACCAGCTGTTATTAATATCAATTAGTCTACATTAACACGGCATTCTAATGTCTATTTGAATGTTTTTCATATGTAAACAAGATACAGATTAATACAAATGCATTTAAATACAGATAAACAGTTTAATAATGCAAGCTGTGAGGAAGCATTCTACAGAATATATGAGCACTTGTATGATAAAGAATTAAAAGTTTAATAGACAAACGTAATTAGTCATGGCTGTTAACTGATGTGTATATTCATGTTGTATTATTTGACTGCAAATGAGTGAGAAAAGGACAATAATAATTCCCAATGTGGTTTTTATATATGTTAAGCTACAACAGCATCACTTCCTGGGTGTGGCCTTCTAGAGACATGTAAAGTTCAGCACATACAACACTATTACACAGAATCTTCACAGAGCTGTGTTCAGAAATGGCTCAACTATACAACTTACTGTACATAGTGAGATACATACCACTGATTCTCACTCTAGTTACAGGTAATTTTCTTATTTTTATTTTTTTATTAACTGATACTCTTTACTTTGAATTAAAAATAATGCTTTATTATTGTTTTTATATCTGTATTATATTTTTATAAATATTTTCTGTACACAGACGGTTTAGCAGATAAAATTTGGCCGAAGGAGGAAGATGTCAATATTATGAGGAAGGAAATGGACACTGTTACTCTGAAATGTTCATATGAATCAAGCAGTAATTACGTTATTCTTTACTGGTACAAACAAAATCCTAACAGCGCACCACAGTTTTTACTGTTGAAAGGCGCAAAGACAAGATCTGATGGTTACAACCCCTCTGGCTCTCGATTCAATACAGAAACATCCCCAGACTCTACTGAACTCACTATCAAAGATCTGCAGATCTCAGATTCTGCACTCTATCACTGTGCTCTTAGAGTAGTAGCACAGTGATACAGAGTCACTGAGAGACTGTACAAAAACCTATGAAATAATTCATTTGAAGTTCAACATTTAATATCAAAGATACTTCCTTTACCAACTTATCTCTTAACCACAGACACAAAAGACATTTGTGGTAACATATGCAGCTGAAGAAAGAGAATAAAATAAAGAGGCACTGTGTCACTTGTTACTGGTGTGTACTGTTTAAAATTTAATTCATTGTACCTGCTGGCCAGTTTTTCCCAGGATTCAGTAAAATTATTTTTTTATGGAACTTGTTTGTGGAAATATCGGCAACAGTTCACAACCTTCAGAAGTGTCTAAATCAAGAGGTGTAGTATAATCTAGTGAAGGAGAATATTTTTTTAAGTTATCATAAAGTAACACTGTCAATCTTGCAGAAAATCGTTCATTGTGGTGCACTAATTACAACTAAAAAACCCTGGCATCACTCTGCCCACTGGTGACACATATTCTGATCAACAGTGTCAGCTGCAGGAAGGGTGGAGCTCCACAGGTTATGACAGTAAACTCCACTCCTTCAGCTTTATCTTTCAGCAACTTATCATCTCTATCATGCTGCTCTTTAATCCTTGTCTGTTAATGCTTCTTCTAGGTATGTTCATCTTATGTTATCATCTTAAGTCTAGGGGTGGAATGTGAGAAGTATGAGAAATGGCACAGGTTTGTATATATATTTGTATATATATATATATATATATATATATATATATATATATATATATATATATATATATATATACATAGAGAAGGTAGAACAGTATGTATGTGATATGTGATGCCCCAGAGTTAACAGGAATCGCACAACACAGCAGTGGATTAAAGTGATATATTGTTATAAAGTGATATGTACAGCACAGTGAAGACTTCACTGGGGGGAAGACTTCAGGGTGGACCAACATCAAAATAACAAAACAAACACATTGAGATTAACTATCTGACCTAAACAAAAAAAGAAATGAACATCAAAGTCAAAGTCAAAAGTCAAAGAAGCTTTATTGTCACTTCAACCATATATAGCTAATGCTGTACACAGTGAAGTGAAACAACGTTCCTCCTAGACCAGAGGTGCTACACATACAAAGACAAAGTACAGTGACACAGATAAACATAGAGCTAAACATAGAGATAAAGACTAAACTATACTTAAGGTGCAATAAATAATGTAGACATACAACAGAAGCGTACAAGATGACAAGACAAGACAGTGCAGACAAACAACATATAGACCGACTTTTGTGTGGATAGCAGTGTATACAGTGAGTGCAAATAAGAAATTGACATTTTGTGCAAAGAACAGTGTATACAGTGAATGCAAATATTAAAGTGACACATGTAAACAGGATTAATATAAAAAAATGTAAAGTGAAATGTAAAGTGACATGTGTGTGCAAACAGGACAATTTAGTGTTTGTGTGTGTGTGTCTGTGTCCAGCACAGTTCAGTTCTTCTTGGAACACAGTTCTCAGCTTTTGTGCATGTGTGTTATGTATGTGTGTGTGAGTACGTGTCCAGCACAATTCAGTTCTCCTGTTGAGATCAGATCTTGGATGTGTGTGTGTGTGTGTGATCAGTTCAGCTCAGTTCTCTGTTGAGATACCTGATTGCCTGAGGGAAGAAACTGTTTAACAGTCTGGTTGTGCAGGTCCGAATGCTTCGGTACCTCTTTCTGGATGGCAGAAGGGTGAAGAGTGTGTGTGAGGGGTGTGTGGGATTATCCACAATACTGTTAGCTTTGCGGATGCAGCGTGTGGAGTAAATGTAATAGAGGGAAGAGAGACTCCGATGATCTTCTCAGCTGTCCTCACTACCCTCACTGAAGGGTCTTGCGATCCGAGACGGTGCAATTCCCATACCAGGCAGTGATGCAGCTGCTCAGGATGCTCTCGATGGTCCCTCTGTAGAAGGTGGTCAGGATGGGAGGTGGAAGATGAGCCTTCTTCAGCCTTCGCAGGAAGTAGAGACGCTGCTGGACCTTTCTGGTGATGGAGCTGGTGTTGAGTGACCAGGTGAGGTCACCAAGGAATTTGGTGCTCTTGACGATCTCCACGATGGACCCATCGATGTTCAGTGGAGAATGGTCAGTCTTTGTTCTCCTCAAGTCAACAACCATCTCTTTAGTCTTATCGACGTTCAGAGACAGGTTATTAACTTTACACCAGGCTGCTAGTTGTTGCACCTCCTCTCTATATGCTGACTCGTCGTTCTTGCTGATGAGACCCACCACGGTCGTGTCATCGGCGAACTTGATGATGTGGTTGGAGCTGTGCATTGCTGCACGGTCATGAGTCAGCAGAGTGAACAGCAGTGGACTGAGCACACAGCCCTGAGGAGCTCCAGTGTTTAGTGTGGTGGTGCTGGAGATGCTGTTCCTGATCCGGACTGACTGAGGTCTCCCAGTCAGGAAATCCAGCATCCAATTGCAGAGGGAGGCGTTGAT
Source organism: Hemibagrus wyckioides (assembly GCF_019097595.1). Classification (NCBI taxonomy): domain Eukaryota; kingdom Metazoa; phylum Chordata; class Actinopteri; order Siluriformes; family Bagridae; genus Hemibagrus; species Hemibagrus wyckioides. The sequence goes on along the minus strand of NW_026690788.1, from coordinate 33,060 downwards.
GCCCAGCAGACTCAGCTTCTCGATCAGGCGCTGAGGAATGATCGTGTTGAATGCTGAACTGAAGTCAATGAACAGCATTCGTAGGTCAATTATTAAGTGTCATTATTGTCCAGGTGTATGAGGGCCAGATGGAGGGTTGTGGTGATGGCATTGTCTGTGGAGTGGTTTGGATGATACGCAAACTGCATGGGGTCGAGTGAAGGTGGCAGCAGGTTCTTAATGTGTCTCATGACGAGCCTCTCGCAGCAGTTCATGATGATGGGTGTAAGTGCAACAGGACGGTAGTCATTGAGACAGGACACTGGAGACTTCTTCGGCACGGGGATGATGGTGGTCGACTTTAGGCACGTTGCAGATCCGCGTCTCACGATTTGCGACTTCATTAATCCACAAAATTTTCATTAGAGCCTAACTAATTTGCATCTGCAAATTTTTTGCAGACCTGCGAAATCCTTGCAAAATACTGCAAAAGTGTTTACGGCTAATTTTGTGGAAATTTATACATTGTTATGCTTTTTAATGCAAAATTATTAAGAAAAATTTAGTTTATTAATTTAGTAAAATAAATATAAACAAATGAAAAAATATATTTTAAAATATATATAAATTAACAATGTCATCTCTGAGCTCTGGAGGAGCAAGGAGGCGCAGGCTCGAGGGGACAGAGGGGACCAACCTAAAGGACTAAACACATAAGACAGAACATGCAACACAACCTCACTTGGTTGTAACACTTAAAATTAGGTCTAAGCTGTTTGCGTATTACTTTCATTTATAGAAGAAAATTCTCTTTTTTTCCACAGGAAGCAAACGACTGAGCATCTTACATAGATTTTGGTGAGAGACTTCATGTGGATTAGGGGGAAAAACGACAAACACAAGATCTGGTAGAAACTGTTTTTAAACCACTGACTGTAACTAGTGAGGAAACTCACAGAAATGTCAGAACAGACACATGAATCATGTTCATATACTCAGCTGTGCGTTTCTATTGTATTCTGTGTAAATAATACTTTACTTTGGATAAAATCAGCCATCAAATTAAAGAAAACTGCAATTTACTAATGCATGAGTTATGTTGTTGTATATGTACTACATGTGTGGCTGCTGAGAAAATCCATCAGACATTACTGTGGCTAATAAACTCTGGAAAACACAAACATTATGAAAAAGATTGTGCTTGATAAAGACCCATATTAACAAATCTAGCAGTAAATACAGTCAGTCTGCCTAAAGATGTCTATAACCTGGTTAGTTATGCTGCATTTCTTCAGTAAAGACTTTATCCTGATCAGGGTCACGGTGGCTCCAGAATCTATCATGGACACACTAGGCACAAGGAGGAAACACACCATATCACAGGAGTGGAAAAAGTGCTGAGAATCAAGCACATGGACACTAACACACATCATGAAGCCTTGCACACTGTTACTATTTGTGTAAGCCTTTTTTTATGTTGGCTACTGGAACCAGTGCTAGTTGACTCTAGCATTAGCAGTGAAAAGAGATTAATCACTTTTAATCAGTTAATGTTGACCGAGTTTGTGAACATTGCAAGACTTTTGTCAAATTTAGATGGTGTTCATTCCTTCTGAGACAAATAGGACTCATTTTGTCAAGTATTTGTTTACTCCAGCACAGTGAAACATTTTATTTAGGTGTGTTAGGGAGGCTCATTCTCAGGGTAGATACTGCAGTCTATCTTTAGACACAGACAGCATTAACTAGAATGTGTAGCATGTAGCACTACAGAATAATTGAAAATAATTTGAATATATATGTCAGGAACAGCTGGACAGTTCCCTGCCAGGCCTGGATAGGGTGCTGGCAGGTGAATTTTGGAAGCCTGCTTCTTTGTGTGTTTTGTGCCATGCCCTTCCTATTGTTCACATGGGGCGGGGGCATCCGGACGTGACAATATGGTTGAATACCGTTATATAAATCTATCAATATTCAGCCGACTTAAACATATATAAACATGACAAAATATTTTATGAACATTCATTACTTGTTTCAGTCAGTTAATTTAAACAATGGATTTAGCACATATACTACCAGAGCTGACATGAGTATGACTAAGTAAAAGTGGGTGGAGCTAGATGTGGTAAGATACAGTTTGTAAACAGCTAGAAAGAGAAAAAACATCAGCGTCTCAGCAAGCAACATTAGGAGAAAGAAAGTTTGTCTGAAGCTCTGTGTGCACACACGCCAATTCATTGTTTTGGATAGGAAACATGACAGAGGAATAAGAATTTAAATTTAAATTTAAACTGGCCAGTGCAGGAAGCTAGCGTCGTCCGTTCTAAGCTTGACGACCGCTTCCTCACCATTTTTTTTTCCAGACCTCCATGCTGAGGTTTCGAGGTCCTGGAAGAACTCATATTCGGTGCACCTATACAACCAGGGTACAGGATCCAGTTCGCCACCCGTCCTCTTCCATTTCAGGCAGTGTTGCCCACAACCGTCTGCACACACCAAACTAAGTTCCTCCAAGAGGAACTTCTCTCTCTTCTGAGAAAATGTTCCCCTTCCAGATCAAGACTCGGGCTTTTACAGATGTTCCAAGAGAGAGGGGAGGCTGCGTCCAATTTTTAGCCTGTGAGCTGAACCCAGAGATGTTTGTACTTTCTACTTCTCAGAGAACCACCTTCTTGGGGGTGATTTTGGATTCCATCAGATCTCCTGCTCGGGTGGCTTCCAAAATGTTAGCACTGGATGCTATTCGGCTAGCGCACTTTTACAAAGTACATGGATGTTTCCCTGGAGCCACTGTGTCTCCAAGGTGTCCTGTTCCTGGTCTGCTCATGCTCTCTCACAGCCCCTGGGACAGACATCGATTGGTGTGTGGCGGCATGGGTATTGACATTCCCATAGCGTCAGTCATGACGCAGTGTTGAGTTCCCTCGAGAAGGGAACTACAACAGTTTACGTATGTAACCCGGTTCCCTGAGAAGGGAACGAGATGCTGCATTGCTAGCCACACCCTGAGCATCCTTTAGTGCTTCATTCAGACAAAGGCAAGCTGAATGAATGTGACGTAGATGCCCTTATATGGACATGCTGGCGCTTCAGACACACTTCCTTGACAAAGTGTTCCCATAGCATCAGTTATGACACAGCGTCTCATTCCCTTCTCAGTGAACCGGGTTACATAGTAACCTGTTGTAGTTTTTTTTCATTGTTTTCAGACATTGATGTTGATTTGCTTTGGATATCAGCAATGGTCCTCTTACATATGCTGGTAACCAACAACCAGATAAGAAATCCTTTTAAATAAATGTTAATCTTTAATCAAAAATAATTTCATGCTGTTATTCTGTTATTCCCCTGATGTAATAAAAAATTAACACAAAGTTCAATAACAATATATATTTAAATAATTTAAGATGCTGATTTTTAATGTAACACTACTGTACTGAACACTTCACCCTTTGTTATTTAGCAGCTTATAAAATAGCACTTAATCCAGCACTGATATTAGCCAGTTAGCTTTCTCTGGCAGCTGTGTGCTCCTTCTGTCTGTTAGTGTTGGTGTTACATGTTATTTGTGATCAGTCAAGAGCTGACAGCACAAGTTAGCAAGCTCATTAAAACACAAGGCCGTGTTGAACAGAAAAGTCTTCTCTGCTCTAAACCCTTCGAGCTGCCAGAAAGATATTCAGCCAAAATATTTAGATAAATCACAAGTTCTGGTTGAAATGGAAATGGTAGCAGCTTTTAGCCGACTGACTTTAGGTAGCTTAGTAAATGACAGCGTAAAGTTCACATGCCAGAATACCACAAAGTGTTACACCATTCCAGGAATAATGATATTGAATATTAATTCTGATGAGCAGTTATTTCTTTGTTTATTTTGCTTGAGATTTGATGTGTTCAACATATGTTTCATTGCAGGTTTACTTTGGTCTTGAGTCTTGAATAACAAGAATGTCCCCTAGTTTGATTGCCCAGTATGATTTTGATATTGAAATACTTCAGCACTTAATTGCTGTGGGTATTGGGAATATACACAGTATGTTACCCTTTGAGAACCTGCATCTGCAGAACCTGTAAAAGAAAGCAAGTCTGTATTGGAAACTTCGAACACTGGGCCGGGATCCATCACTGGATTTTGGACCTCTAGCGTTCTTATGTTTTGCATGTAGAGAGTCTGAAAAACACACAAAGAATGCGCTTAGATTTAATGCTTGAATCTTAAATGAAAAGATGGCTGGTTTAATGTGATGAATTCTCACTGGATGTGAACATTTCCCTGCTCAGATGCACACTCCACTGGACTGGACAAGGCTGGATTTCAGAGACAGAATCATGTAAATGACCCTGTAACTACTGTCATGCTGTTTATAGTTAAGAAATCATGAACATATTTATAAATTAAGTGTCAATACTCACAAGCAGTTGAATTTACATTAGCTCCAGCTACCTCAATCTGAATGAGTTTAACTTTCAAACCCATAACTACTGGCATTGCTAGCTCTTTCATCTACCAGCTTGGCTACAGGAACACATTTCCACTATAATTATCTATAACATTATTACAGTCAGTAATACTGGACTCTTCCACAGTTAATAAAATGGAGAGGAAGCTAAATTTAACCTTTAAGATGATCCCTAATATTAGCTTGCCATGTTAGGTCACTAACATTTAGTTAAAATGCTTGTTCAGTCACTTCTGCTAACATTACAGTTGTAAATAATAACATTTATTTTCTTATGCTGTGCTATGCTAAAATTCTATAACAGGCAACCATGTAACACTGTCTGAAATAAACAGCAGCAAAACTTTAATTCTGAAACTTTTACTGCATGCTTGCTCTAATCACATCAGGGAGCTTGCAAGGACCATGTCGCAGTGCAAACTTACTAGATTAATGTTATGTTTATGAAATTATTTCTTCTGTCTTCCTACTAACACTCTCTCTCATTCTATATGCAGTACTTGTATGTCATAATATTTTGTATTCTCATAATGCTAATCAAAAGTACCTCTCCCATCTGTTTCTTTCCAAACAAAGAAATTCTTTCTCCTAATGTTGCTTGCTGAGACGCTGATGTTTTTTCTCTTTCTAGCTGTTTACAAAATGCCCCTCTGTGAACTTTGTAGCTGGGTGATTCTGGCCATTTATCAACATACACACACAGCAGAGTTGACTTTCATATAGCGTATGCAAGCATTTACCCAGAAGCTTCCAGAAAGAAAGGTCCCAAAAAGTATTGAAGTATTGTTAGTTATTGAGGCTGTTGGTGTTAGAGTCCTTTGACACGGCTTTGACCTCTAACTCCAAAAGAGATGTTTAAGAGGTGAAGTCAGATGAAGTGGGTTGATCAGCAACAGTGGAATAGTTCTGTGTTGTATTAGTGACTCAGTTCACTGTCACTGATACTGTGAAGTGATGATCTGTGTAAAATTATGCTCCAACAGCATCACTTCCTGGGTGTGTCCTTCTGGAGACGTGTAAAGTTCAGCACATACAGCACAATTATACAGAATCCTCACAGAGCTGTGTTCAGAAATGGATCAACTATACAACTTACTGTACATAGTACATAATTACATAATTGTATTAATTACCAATACATTTAAGAATTAAATTACTAATCTATTACATTTTTGTGTTTGCTTGCAAAATATTTAACAGACTTTTTATGTTCCATAAAACATGAAGTTTTGCGGATAAAATTGGGCCAAAGGATGAAGATACCAGCATTCTCAGGAAGGAAAGAGACACTGTTATTCTGAAATGTTCATATGAGACACGTAGCAGTTACATTTATCTTTCCTAGTACAAACAATATCCTAAAAGGGCACCACAGTTTTTACTGTATAAAGGCGCAAGGTCAAGAGCAGGTGCTGGGAGCAGTCCTGATGATCATCGATTAGAGGCAGAAGCATCCTCAGACTCTACTGAACTTACTATCAGAGGTCTAAAGCTCTCAGATTCTGCACTCTATCATTGTGCTCTTAGAGCAACAAAGTGATACAGAGTTAGTTGGCTTTACAAAAACATAACAATGGCACATATGAAGACTCTAAAACCACAACAGACACTCCCTTTATCAGCCTGTTATCAGTTAACCACAGACACAAACATTTCTGCTAACGAATGCAGCTGAAAGAAGTACAGAATTACAATATTAATTCAATTCCATTCAGTTTTATTTGTATAGTGTTTTAACAATAGACATTGTCTCAATGCGGCTTCACAGGAATATAAAAATCCAGAATTTAAATTTATATTTGTCTCCAATGAGCAAGCCAGAGGTTAAGATGACAAAGAAAACTACTTATCACTTATACACAAATTCTATAATAATTTATAGAGATTTATAATGATAACAACACCACAAAATTAATCATGCACTAATACTTACTTATATATAATATAAACTACAACAGTCTTATTCAGGATTAAAAAGCAGAATGTGGACTGTGAATGATCATATCATTGGTCAGACGCAGGGGTGTTTTTAGGATTTGTAAACATCAGGGGCTAATTAGGGAGAGAGGGTAAGCAAGAATACCACATTTTTAAAGTATTTTTATGTAATATTGTTTAATAATAAAAACAAATTTACACAAATAGTATGCAACTTTAAAAATTTCATTCAGTCCTGACTTTTTCCTGACTCCTCCCATTATTTCAGTCTTGCTACTAAAAAGGAGTTTATTAAACATTTTTACATTACATTTTCTCTCTCACACAGGTATACCGTGCAATATTATCTCTTTTACAGCTTGTGTGTGAAGCAGTGCCGTGTAGATCCTTTATTATTATTATTATTATTATTATTATTATTATTATTATTATTATTATTTTACAATAATCTATTTTACTTGCACCTCTTATTTCATTCCTCATTGATGCTGGCACTACTGTATGTATTCTTCTTCTTTTTTTTTTAAAGCTTCTCTTCTCTTCTCTTCTCTTCTCTTCTCTTCTCTTCTCTTCTCTTCTCTTCTCTTCTCTTCTCTTCTCTTCTTTTCTTGTTCTCTCATCTCTCATTCTCTCATCTGTCTTGCTGCTTGTATCTTTTCTACTTCATGTTCTTGGTGACTTTTCTATCCTATTTCTTTGAGGGTGGAATCATCAGAAAGTATCTCAGATACTGGACTTGTGCAAAACAGGCAATTACTATACTAGTATTTATAGTGCTGAGAATTCCTTTGATTGAGTCTGTTCTGGACCATTGTTCGCCTAAGCCATGTATGTATTTTAACTTAAATACTTGAATAATAGAAAGTCATGATGTTCAGACTGTAATGTATTGGTGCTTTAGCAGTTTATATTTAATTTAGGTGTATCTTTAGGCTTATTTAATTTCAGGATTTTATATGTCTTTGGTATGGAATAATATTCAAAAGGGTCCTATATGTCAGGGGTTTTCAGAATCAAAGACAGTGGGCCTCCTTTTTGATACAACATACATTTGTTAGCCGACTTTTATCAACTGTGTTAACATTAAAAATTAAAAGTTAGACATTTTTTTTAATTGCTGTCATGCTCAAGGGCTGTAAGATATTTTATTCACGTGGTGTGTGAGTGTGTACAGGTGTGTATTTTAGTCACGTGGTGTGTGAGTGTGTATAGGTCTGTACGACTTAAAGCGGCGCTGTAAAGACCGATAGGTGTTGTATGACATTAAAGTATCGCAAGAGCGGTTCTAGAGCATATTCGAGCGCACACTCTCACGGTATTTTGGCGTCATACATCAATTGGTCTGCGCAGCGCCGCATCAAGTCGAAAACACAGTGTGTGTGTGTGTCTGTGTGTGTGTGTGTGTGTGTGTGGAGAGAGATGTCAGTCAAAATCACTTACAGAAAACGACAACAGTGCTCAACTCCACTCAGCTACACTCCAGTGGCAAAATTCGGGATAAAACATTCGGGGCTAGATTAAAATAGCCCTAGCTATGCCCCGGGTCAGACGTACTGAATGAACATGCCTCTTACTTTGAGTCTAATGGTAGAGGAACTATTGATTCTGACCGAACTGCTTCATGTTGTTTGTGAATGAAATGGCTGAACTAGGAGAATGAACAAGGATTTGTTGACTCGCTGATGTTGTTTGTTCAGTTTGTCACCCTTTCAACAAGAAGAGAGAGGGCAGAAAAGTGTGTTTGAAAAGTGTGGAGCACTAAGACAATCATCTAAACACAGAGGTGTAAAAATGACATACAGTAATCCCCCACTATATTGCGGTTCATTTATCGCGGTCCCGGTATATCGCATATTTTTATTTGGAACATAACCCGGTATATCGCGGTATCTGCAAACCTTGTAGTGAATTGTTTTTATGTTGAAATAACGTAATTTATTCATAAAAATATAATTATTAATTACAAAATATAAACATTCATTGAAAATGAAGTAAAATGTTAATAAAAACACGTAGTGATGTTTAGGAAAGCGCGGTGCAGGGATGCTGAAAATCAAAATACAGTACATCTGGAGTAACGAGTCTGGCCAATTGGAATGCCCCATTCATTTAATCACTGTTGTGATTGGCTGCTGGTTATACGTGCAGTTGGGGAAAGGAAAGCATAATTTGTTGGGCACGTCACTGTCCCGAGTGTTTCGTTTTGTTCTGTGTACGCTTTTTGTTTTGTTTTTTTGTTCTGCATCTTCTAAGGCTTCTGGCAAGGAACATGCATACATACAGAACTCACTATAAATGTGATATTTCCATGAATTTACCCCAAATTCTTGCAAATTGAAAATGCTTGCAAATGTTTTCTGTGTGTGTTTAAAGAGTGTGGGAGGTAATTTGCGGCTTAACCAATGAAAAAAAAACATTTGGGGGTGGGGTTTCCGTTTATCGCAGGTGGTTTTGGAATGTAACCCCTGTGATAAACGGGGGATTACTGTATGACTATATTTAAAAATTATTGAAAACTATTCATTCACTTAAGCAAAAATGTTTATTTCTTTCCATGCCACTTGATCACCAATCTATCACTGATCTTGGAAAGAAATTAAACAGACCTTCTCTTAAAATTAGAGACGCTGATTTAAATAATTCTATTTGTCTCTTGAAAAACTTGCCATTTGTCTGGTGTAATGATGTAACTTACTGAAAGGGTCACTGAGAACATCAGTAAATGAAACTGAGCGAATCTTTTTGGCGAACAGAATCAAAAGATCCCACAATTCCTGTTCTTATAATGAAGGATTCATCAAAAACATTTTATTTTCATAACATTTTATTTGTCTTTTATACTGCTGAATAAACTACTACATAGAAGCAGAAATTGCAGTAAAATAAAGCAAACCAAAACCTGATTAGGAAATAGGTAGGCTAGGCTATGCCAGGCTATGCTAAGTGAGGCTAGGCTAGGCTAGACTAGGCAAACAAATGTGCGTCAAACAAAAGCTTAATTACAAGGTACAACAAAGGAGCTTAACTCGGGTAGCAAATTCCTCTGTCACTACTCACTTACCACCAAACAGGTGAACCAACTGAACAAGGGAAATAAACATACAACCAAAATAGAGTTCAACTCTAATGTGCAGTGCTGCCCTCTGGTGATCTAGCAAGGAAATATCCCAGGTATCCATGATACTACTCATATGCTGTATTATAAGTTGTGGGTGTATTATTATTATTTTTTAAACCATTGTAGAATAGCAAAACAATGAAGATGCAGGCTTGCTTGTCACCATTTTCTACATTCAGAAACATGAAAAGATAACTAATTATTTAAAATTGTTTTTTTACACCATGGATTTTTAGATTTCTTAATTATTTACCCTGAAATTGTCCCAATTCAATTTTGATCCATTGTCATTTTGCTTGCAGCCAATTTACATATCTTTGATATCTCATTTAAAAGGAGCACCCACAATGCAGATTGCTCTTGACAAGCAAAACAAAGCAAAACAGACAATTATGATATAAAAGCAGAAGATTTTTCACATTAAGGAAAGGTTTGACTCTCTGACAGTACAATTATCAAGAATCATACAGACTATAAGGCGGAATGTGTCACAGATGGCACCAAATGCAACAACAGAACCTTTTTAAATTGATTTAATTTAAATTGTGATTTAATGTTTGTAGAATAATTATTTAAATAACATAATTAAACTTTATTATAGTGATTATTACCTTTTATTATCAGTTCCTGCTTTTAGTTTTGCTTTTCCTGTTTGTTTAAAATAGATTTAGGACATGTTCCCCATGTGAGACTGAATGTAAAGCCAGAATGCTTCAGTAAGAATCAAGAATCTTTCAGTAACATTAGTGACACTGTCATGTGAGTGATGCTGTGGGGTGGAGCTTCATGAATCCTGATGATGTTAACATATCAGTGTACAGAAAGAACAGTTTCCTTCAGCTAAGATCATTCATCATGTTCACTGTTATATTCATGTGTCTGTGGCTTTCACTGGGTGAGTAAACATTTTTATCATTGCAAAAATACTATGTTCTGAATTAGACATGAACACGCATTTTTAAAAAGTAGCAAATTGTGAGTATGATTTGTTTAACACCTTATTATTCCTTATTATTTTAAGAAACAATATATTCTCTTCTCTATGACAGGTGACTCCATGGCAGATTCAATAAAGCCACTTTTCACTCATAAAGTTGTAGATGAAGGTGTTAATGTTACTCTTTCCTGTGAATATGAAACAACTGCAACAAACAACTACCTGCAATGGTACAGGAAATATCCAAAATCTAATCCTGAGTTCCTTCTTTATATTTACCAAAGTGGAGATCCAAAATCCGAACCTCCCCCAAGAATGTCTGCTAACGTTAAAGATAAACGAGTGGATCTGATCATCTCCTCTGCTGCTGTATCAGACTCTGCTCTATACTACTGTGCTCTGCCACAGTGACAGGAAATCCAGCTGCACTGTACAAAAACTTTCACACAGTTTTGCTACATGCCCATTTGGGGAAGTCTCTCTTTCTTTCTTTCTTTCTTTCTTTCTTTCTTTCTTTCTTTCTTTCTAAAGATTTATAAAGAGTTTATATTATTATAATGTTTGATTAAGGATTATTTAGGATTAAATACATTTTAATTAAATTAATTAATTAATTATTCTGTAACTATTCTATTTTTGCCAGGAAACCAGAACTTTCTCTGTTACTTTAGACAGAAAGTTAAACAGAAAGGTACTAAGACGGTCCAATTAAGAACAATTCTGAACTTCAGTGAAGCAGCTGAGGCTCTGTACAGGTTCAGGAGTTGAATAAAGTTCTGCAAATTGTTATTTCCATAATTTTTTTTTCATTGTCTGTACCGCTTATCCGATCTATTCTCGGGGAGCCTGTGCATCTCAGGAATCATCAGGCACCCTGGATAGAGTGCCAACCCATCGCAGGGCACACACACACTCATTTACACACTACAGCCAATTTAGGGACTCCAATCAGCCTAGAAGCATGTCTTTGGACTGTGGGAGGAAACTGGAGCATCCAGAGGAAACCCACCAAGGACTGGCGAAACATGCAAACTCCACACACACAGTGAGTGGGATGCCATAATTTAAAAAAAAAAAAAAAGGTTTCTTATTCCGAGCAGGCTTTTATCTGTGCAAAAAATGAATAAATGAATAAATTTAATCAGAAAAGACCTTGGTGTGTTAAAGTCACTTTCCTTTCACCACAAGATGGCACAGTCTGTTATCTTATTGTTGGACAAGTACTAGGATTCTGATGCTGACTTCTTTGATTATGAATACTACTTTACATAATAATAATAATAATAATAATAATAATAAAGCTATTTTTCAGCCTTACATAGATAGAACTTTTATATAGAATGCATTGCTTAAAACAGACTGTAAATGATTTGTGATTTTAATGCAGTCTAGAACCGATCAGTCTAGATCAGAATGTTTTAATAATCTCTGATTGTTTTCAACACATCATCAAGCCTTGCATGCAGTTTGCTTTAATCAAGAAAGGAAACTGAAATTGCAGTAGGCCTATACATGCAAATTCTGTAAAAAGGCATGATCTATAATATATATTTTTTACTCCAGCAGAGACAAGCACGTTATAGCTGCAATAAATAAAAGCACCTCTGTACATTTTGACTTGCAATGTGATGTTTGTCATGAGATAATTATATACTACACCCTTTATTTGTACACAGTTTCATGTTTAAATGACAAAATAATGATATTAAAAACCAACAATTCTGATGACACTAATTTAAAAAATAGATAATGAATAGACAAGAGAAAGAAAAAAGGCTGTTTTCTTCCTCTCCACACTGAAATACTCCCCAAATTGTTTGTAATCCTACTATCTCCTACCAGACTCCACTTCCCACAATGTACACTCCCAAATTTATTAGTTTATTTATTTTATTTATGTATTTTTCGTACTTTCAGTTTGTGTCTGTTTACTATCTGCTCAGTTGCTCATGTGAGGCTGAATGTAAAAAGCTTCAGTATAAATCAACAATCTGTCAGTAACATTAGTGACACTGTCATGTGATGCTGTGGGGTGGAGCTTCATGAAGCTTTATGATGTTAACATATTAGACTACAGAAAGAGCTCAGAATATTTTCATTTATAAGCTCATCCATCATGTTCACTGTTATATTCATGTGTCTGTGGCTTTCACTAGGTGAGTTAACGTTGATTTTTGTATATTCAGAAATTTTAACTAGATTAGATAGTCTTAATTGTATAGTGTTAGAAAGCGTTATGTAAGTAATTCTGGCTTGATTGTATAAAGTTTAAATACATTATGTTCTCTTCTCTATGACAGGTGACTCCATGGCAGATTCAATAGAGCCACTTTTCAATTATAAACCTGTAGATGAAGGTGATGATGTTACTCTGTCCTGCAAATACAAATTCAGTGTTTCAGGAAACAACTATCTGCAGTGGTACAGGCAATATCCAAAATCTAAACCTGAGTTCCTGCTTTATATTTCTACAAATGGAGATCCAAGTCAAAACATCCCCCCAAGAATGTCTTCTAAAGTTCATGGTGATGAACAAGTGGATCTGATCATCTCCTCTGCTGCTGTATCAGACTCTGCTTTATACTACTGTGCTCTGGCGCCCACAGTGACAGGAAATCCAGCTGCACTGTGCAAGTACCTTGACACAGTTTTGTTATATTGAATACAGTTCTACTAGTGAATTAAAAAAAATTACATATGTATGTTGGAGGACTCTTATTACTAGTAAATTTATTATTAATAAATGTATTATTTTGAGATATTGAGACATTTTTAGACATTTCTTGATGGGATTCCAGACTTTTCAGTACATCATGCACACACACATTTCCTCATTCACTCCTAGCAATTTGTAATTAAATTAGAAAAGTGTGGAAAAGAAAAAAAAAAAGAAAGTGTGAAGCAAAGACAGAATTATCTCTTAAAAGTTTTAAATGGTTTAAAGTAAGATAACTTCTCAAAATAGACCTGCACAAAGGAGAAATAAAGCATAATAACATCAATAACATCAAATCCCCTGAACTGTTATTGTACAACAAAATAAAACTGAATTTATAAATTTTTTTAAATATGCTAATGAGACAGGAGGAGTGCAGAATGTCACGTGAAACTTCCGTGTGTCCTAATTAGCATATAACAACAACGATGGATTCTCATATTATTATGAATTCTCATATTAAACGTAAGAAAAAAATCACAGATTCAGTGAAAAAGAGGTGTGCAGCTGCTTATCAGACCTACTACAACCAAAGTAGAACACACATAGGTACAGAAATTACCTACAGAAATTAGAAAGGTGGAAGGAATGGAAATGCAAATTGCAGTTCTGCTCACTCCCAATTTAGACTCACATGACACTGCATAATATTTTCATTTTCTGAAAGCTGAAAGCAGGCTAATTTATTACAAATCAGAGTAACTGCTATTCAACGCACACTCTGGTGTATATTGCTTATGAGCCTGAATGCAATAAATACAGTTTAAAATAATAAAGCTTGTGCATTGAGCTACTAGCTTTGTTTGTTTACTGATTTGATGTTTTCAGCTATCTAAGTGAGTATTAAACTTTTACTCACAGTGTTTGTGCTTTCTTGGGAAATGTCCGTCATGTTCAGACACATGCTTTTACAGTCATGTGACCTGAATATATTTGCATACATAATAGTGGTTGGGCGGAATATTCAAATAAATTAGGTTGTTTCTTTTTTATGGTGTATGTGTTTGTGTTGTTTTATATTGAAATGACACTTTATGTCCTGACACTTACATCTGACTATAAAAAATTGCTGAATAAGCATTTTTTTTTTCAATGAGAGAACGTATATTACTTTAACGGCCCTGTTTAGTTGACCATGTAGCTTAAACCCCATTCTGCCATTCAACAAATCAGCAACCCTTAACCACTGTCAAAGTATCTCTTAATATACAACGACAGACTTCTGTACAGGATCACAACACAAAAGAAAGAAACCAATGTCAGGAATGGCATTCAAACCCACACCTCCAGAAGAGACTTCAACCAGATGGCCGAGTGGTCTAAGAAGCTGCGTTCAGGAATCTTTATGAAATTAAACATATTAGAGTATAGAAAGAATACTTCCATTCAGCTAATGTTTATGGTTTAAAAAAAAGAACCATTCAGCTAATTTTTATAGTAAAAAAAGAAAGGAGGAATACCTAATAAACTAAGGTGCACAAATAGACAAAAGGTCAAAAAGAGAGAAAAAGGAAAACAAAACATCCAAAAAATCCAAACAAAATCACACAAAAAGTTGATCAGCAACAGTGGAATAGTTCTGTGTTGTATTAGTGACTCAGTTCACTGTCACTGATACTGTGAAGTGATGATCTGTGTAAAATTATGCTCCAACAGCATCACTTCCTGGGTGTGTCCTTCTAGAGACGTGTAAAGCCTAGTTCACATTACAGGATTTTAAGCCCGATTTAAGCACGATTTGCAAATTAACGAGCTCGCCGACAGATCGGTCAGCGAGGATTTTGTCAGCGACGCGTCAGTGAGCCTCTTTGATGCGTTGTTGAGTAGTTCACACATAAAGATTGCCGAGCGCTGATCACCTGCTGATTTTCCCACAATCACAGCCCGATCTGACGGCGAGCTCGTTAATTTGCAAATCGGGCTTAAATATCCTTAAGTATCCTAATGTTTACTTTATAGAAATAGGAAGTGTAGTAAATAAATATACAAATCTTTTAACCATTAATTTCTTTTAGAACATGTGTGTGTATTTTACATAATGCTGCACATCCTGCACTCTGATTGGTTAAAACAGAGGGAAGCTACAGTTGAGGCTTTGTACACAAGAAATGCTTAGATGCTTCACTGAAGACAGAGTAGAAGGAAACTTGACATTTACAGTAACATAAAAAGGAAACTTTCAGAAGAACAGAGGAAATTAAAACATGATGGTTTTCTGTATGTTTCTGTTTTTTACCATGTTCATAGGTAATCTTATATTTTATATATCCCCATATATCATGTTTAAATGTTTTATAACTAGTAAAGAAATGTTTCCATGTGTGAGTGTTTTAGATTGTAAACATGTACTGTATGTATACTGTATAATATAAAATGATAATATTCTGAAATAAATGTCCTCTTCAGGTGAGAGCACACAGGACAGCATTACTCCAACATCTTCTGCTGTCTATGGTAAAGAGGAGCAAGCAGTTACACTCTCCTGTGATTATAAATACACTGTTTCTATGAACAATCTACAGTGGTATCGACAATATTCCAATGCAGCACCAGAATTCCTCGTTCTGTTGACGGAATCGGGAGGGAATCAGACAGGTGATACTCCTCATCCTCATTTGTCTGCTAAAGTTCATAAGAGTCTGAAGCGTGTGGATTTGGAGATCTCGCCTGCTTCAGTATCAGACTCTGCACTGTACTACTGCGCCTTGCAGCCCACAGTGACAGGAAAGTCAACTTCACTGTCCAAAAACCTACAGAGACCTCAAACATGAAAGAGTTAAAGAATCACAATAAGAAGAAAAGACTGGAAGCTATGCATAACATCAGCATTCTGATTATTGATCCAATAGAAATGTATGTATATAACCATATATGAATACTTTATTTGAATTGAATAGACAAAACATTCTAAGTGAATCCAAATACAGATAGAAAAGTTAGGTGTGTGTTTGAAGAAGCCACATGTTCACTCACTCTGCAGTATTAAGTGCAGTTCTCATAAACAATAGTGGCAGGTTTGATGGTTTATTTACTTAATGACAGTGTAAAGATCACATGCTGGAAAATGTGGATATTGTAAACTTTTTTGACAAGCAGCTGATTTGACTTATTTTTTTTTTTTTTAATTTATTTGTTTGTTTGTTTGCTTGTTTGTTTGTTTGTTTTACTGAGCATGAGATTTAATGTGTTCATCATGTGTGTCTTTGCAGGGTCTTTAATATATTTTTGAGAATTACAGGATACCTGAAAGTATGTATAACTAAGAATATGAATTGTGGAAAATAAAAACACAGTTTCCATCACACAATCAGGAAATAAATAAGCTCTACTGAAATAGTGCTCCATAATCAATTCTTGAGGTAGATGAGCTACAACAGCTAAAGACCACATGGGGTTTCATTCCTGTTCACCAAGAACAGAAATCTAAGACTACAGTAACAACCCTGTAAATGACATAAATCATACTAAAATATTTTTTTAAAATCCATAGCAACCACATGGGACTCCATTACAGCTTCCTAGTGTCACCCTATCGAACAGATGAGACCTTGTAACAGCTACCAAACCATACCCCACCAGCCACCTGAGTTTCTTTAGCAACCAGCTAATTCAATTTTATTACCAACTGGAATCATTTTTAAACTTACTGCAAATATCACAGAAACTACTTGAAGCCTCATAATATTCACCAAGCTATACTGGAGCAACAGTACAGTTTCCAGCAAAGAAGCTACAATCCTGTAAACTTGACCTATACTGAAACCTCCACCTGATACTAAAGCAAGCTTGTTCTACAAGAATTGATTTTGATCTTCATGTCCACCGAGATTAATGATATATTTGGCCCAATGGCAAGAGCTGCTTGCTTGGTTCACACTTAGCGTCTGCATTCCAAAAAGGTTCAAATCCCACAGGAGCCCTCGCTTTATTGTTAACTTGACTTTGTGTAACCGAGTTCCTTTTACTCGGACCCCAGTCCATATGAACTGGAAGGTCACAGAGAGTTACAGAGTACAGTGACCCTCCATTGGCACACAGCAAGCTGACCAGGATGACCTGGCTCGTTGGTCTAGGGGTATGATTCTTGCTTCGGGGGCGAGAGGTCCCGGGTTCAAATCCTGGTTTTACATGGAATAGAGTGGGTGGGACAAAACTAATGGAAACTTGCACTGCCGGCTTGGTTCTCGCTTGGAAGCTTGTTTCTCCAGAGGTCCAAGGAGGTTCAAATCCCACTGTAATTACCTCTGAAAATTAAAGCTCGAACCTGGAGCCTATCTCTGGAATACAGGGAGCGGGATGGAGAATGTCACGCTTTGTGGAGACATGAACCTCTGAAATATTAATATAATAGAGTACAGAAAGACCTCAGAATATTGTCATTTTACTAACACCATTCATCATGTTCACTGTTATATTCATGTGTCAAGTTGTAGATGAAGGTGATGATGTTACTCTGTCCTTCAGCAACAAAGACACTGGTTCAGTAAACAGCCTACAACGGTACAAACAACATCCAAAATCTAAACCTGAGTTCCTTTTTTTCATCACTCCATGTGGAGGTAAATCCCTATGCCACCACGTCTGTCTGCTAAAGTTGATGATAAAACTAAACAAGTGGATCTGATCATCTCCTCTGCTGCTTTTAATGTTTGATAATATACAATTAGAAGGTAATTTATTCATAATCACACTCTCTGGTATCACCCAGATGAGGATGGGTTCACATTTGAGTCTTCCTCATATCGTCTCACAGAGTTTTTTCTTGCCGCTGTTGCCTCAGAGTTGCTCATTAGGGGTAAAGTTAATTTTCAACTTTGTAATTTCTATTCTGAATTTCTGTATTTCTGTAAAGCTGCTTTGAGACAATGTCCATTGTTAAAAGTGATGTACAAATAAAAGTGAAGTGAACTGAACTGAATTGAACTGAATTTAATTACCTTTTGGTTATAGACACAGCAAATTTACTTATGAGAGATTTTGTTTAAATCTGGATCAGTTTCCTATGATTTTCCACAGCAAATTATCATAATTATTTATAAATGTACAAATAATTTAAAAACCACACAAACAGATAAAGGCTTATAGTATTGTATAGATGATGAATCTTGAAATACAACACCAGCCATAATGACTCTAGATTTCTGTCACTGACACTGTGTGAAGTGATCTGTCCAAAATAACACTAAAACTGCATCACTTCCTGGGTGTGTCCTTTTAGAGACGTGTAAAGTTCAGCACATACAGCACTATTATACAGAATCCTCACAGAGCTGTGTTCAGAAATGGATCAACTATACAACTTACTGTACATAGTGAGATACATACCACTGATTCTCACTCTAGTTACAGGTAATTCATTTTCATCAGTTTATCAATAGATTTAACTATAACAATCATATTTAATCAGTTAATTAATTACATTAATTAATAACCATGTTTTTTTTTGGCGACGCTACCCATGCACTTGGAGGGTTGTGGGGCTGTGGTCAAGGGAGGCCTGCCAGGTCGGGAAAGAGAGGCACTCTGGCAGGCGGTCGCAATGGTTGTATCACGCATGCTTCCATTACCAGACGTGATTCAAGATCCAAACCCAGGAAAGGTTTGAAAGGCTTAGGCTCTTGTTCACAAGGTTTGCTGATATGAACTTGCATCCCAGTCTGTTGCAATCAATTCAATTCAATTCAATTTTATTTGTATAGCGCTTTTAACAAAGAGCATTGTCTCAAAGCAGCTTTACATGAGAAACCACATAAGAAAACAACAAACATATGAACAGACAAACAGACAAACAGTCCTAGATGTTATCCCAAGTGAGCAAGCCTGAGGTGACTGAGGCAACTGTGGCAAGGAAAACTCCCTTAGATGGTATGAGGAAGGAACCTTGAGAGGAACCAGACTCAAAAGGGAACCCATCCTCATTTGGGTGACAATTGTGTGATGTAGATACAGCATGTGTATAGTGTTATGTGAATCAATAAGGAGGTTGTTGTCCATGGCGCTGCTTGAATATCCCAATCCTCACAAGCAGAACCCGGCTGGAGCTGGTCCATCTCCGGATGCCACTGGAGCCGGCACAGTCTCTGTATGCCTCGGGATGGGTAGAAGAAAGGAAACAATGGAACAGCATTAGCGTAGCTGCTGTTCATAATATTAGCAGTACTAGCTGAATGTGCATTTAATCAGATGTACTGGAGTGCAAGGTTATGGGAAGTGTTAGATGTATGCCTGGCTAAAGAGATAAGTCTTTAGTCTACATTTAAACTGGGACGACTGTGTCTGAGCCCCGCACACAGTCAGGAAGACTATTCCAGAGTTTTGGAGCTAAATACGAAAAAGCTCTACCTCCTTTTGTGGACTTTGATATTCTGCGAACTACTAGAAGTCCAGAATGTTGTGATCTTAAAGAGCGTGGTGGATTGTAATGTGTTAGAAGACTGGATAGATAGGTGGGAGCTAAACCATTTAGAGCCTTGTATGTGAGTAGAGCTAGTTTATAGTCAATTCTAAACTTAACAGGTAGCCAGTGCACGGATGATAATATTGGGGTTATATGATCATATTTTCTTGATCTGGTAAGAACTCTGGCGGCTGCATTCTGGACTAACTGTAGCTTGTTTATTGAAGATGCAGGACAACCACCTAGTAATGCATTACAATAGTCCAGTCTGGAGGTCATGAATGCATGAACTAGCTTTTCTGCATCAGATACAGATAAAATGTTCCTAAGCTTGGCAATATTTCTAAGATGGAAGAAGGCTGTTTTTGTGATATTGTAAATATGGTTTTCAAAGGATAAGTTGCTGTCTAATATTACACCCAGGTCTTTCACTGTTGAGCTAGTAGTAACAGTGCATCCTTTCTAGGTGCAAGCTGAATTGTGAGAGCTTCTGTGTACTAGTTTTTGGGCCAATAAGTAATATCTCCGTTTTGTCAGAATTTAATAATAGGAAATTATCGGCCATCCAATCTCTAATATCTTTAACACACTCAGTTAATCTAGACCAATCAGATAGTTCATCTGGTTTTGATGAGATATATAAAGGTGCACGATCCGGGCCGCTGTCTTCAGGACTGTGCACTGCATTGATCTGCATGGATCTCCAGTGGCGACCCGTCAGCCTTACAGCATCTGTGTCCAACCAACATGGAAATACAGCCCACGGTTGCGAAACACCTAGACCCAGGGCTAGCTTTTCTCGATCCCCTCTAGCACTCCGAAGCATTCCGCGTGCAAGAGTTGTGGTAAAGAGCACACAAGCAATGAGGATGGGATTCAAACATACGCGTGCAGAGCACAAAGGATTAGCAGTCTATCGCCTTAACCTCTCAGCCATCTCGTCAGGTGCAGGTGTGGCACCCACCACCAAATGTCCACAGAGACCGCAACAATTCCGTGAGAGGAGTGCCATAACCCAACACGTTTAAACAAGCCTGTTCCCAAAGCAACTGGAGCCCATCCCACGTGCATTAGCAGTCTGTTTCCTTAACCTCTTGGCATCCTAGGTCACCCACATGACCTTACACCTCAGTGCACCTGGCACTTGCACTCCATTGCCCAAACCTCTTGGCCACCACTTCTTATGTCGATTTTTCAATCTTGGTTGAATTGTTGTTTTGTTGGTAGCTCGTAACCATGGTAAGGGCACGACTGATGTGGCTCACACACACGGAAACCGTGTTTTGCGTGACCGTTCTGTGGTTGTTTGGCCTTGCTGTTTGAAAAAGCAAGGTGTGAAACGGAGCACCGTTCAAAGGCAGGTGTTGACACCAGTTGCCAAAACCCAGGAGCTATTTCAGCCCCCGGGTCTGGGGGCTCTGGTACGGTGTGAGCGTGCTCGGTTTTTTGCAGCCAGGCAGCCAGCTAGCCAGCTAATGGCAACTCTTAAGCACATTTGCAGAAGGCACAGGAGCCAAAACCCTTGTAAAGCCTATGTGGTGCCAGAGCCCACAACCACTGCCTTGAAAAGGCTCAGCTGGCAGCGGTGGGATTTGAACCACGCCTCCGAAGAGACTGGAGCCTAAATCCAGCGCCTTAGACCACTCGGCCACGCTACCCAAGGGCTAAGTACTTATAGACCTCTGTGGAGAGCACACTGACATACTGTCTGGGTGTGTGATACACAGGCTGCACAGATGAGGACAGACAAACTGTGCAGAGGGTGAAAAACAGCTCAAAATCATCGGCTGCCCTCTGCCCTCCCTGGATGACATGTCCAGGTCCTGCTGCCTCAGCAAAATCAAGGCCATCACAGGAGACTCTCACATCCTGCTCATCACTTGTTTGACCTGTTGCCATCTGGGTGGCACTTCAGGTCAACAAAGTCTCACACCACCAGACTTACAAACAGCTTCTTCCCCTGGGCCATTCGGACTGCAAACAATCACTGAACACACACACACACATTCTACCTAATAAAATGTTCAATTCTACTGTGCACTTTAATCTGTCTGTGAATTGAGTACAAGTTATACCTTAATATTGGCTTTGAACAAATTAGATTTCAAACAAATATATAACTGGGAACATTTTGTTGCAGCTTTATGAATGTTCTGCTTATATTGCAGTAGCCCTTTAAAAAGGGTACAAGTATGCATATGTATGAAAGGAGAGTCCATAACCTGAGGTACTGTGATATTGAGAAGGGTTCAGTATTTATATTAACATATTTTTACATATGTTTCTTTATTGACATGCACAACCAGTTATTACAACATTATTACAACAATACTAATTCTAACAAAGTCCTGAATATGTACAATATGGCTATATTTGTGGACACCTAACCATCACACCAGTATGTGGGCATTCTCCAAACTGCTGCACAATTGTATAGGATGTTTTTTATATTCTTACAAAAACATGTTCCAGCTCAATGAAGATGTTTATTACAAGTTTGGTGTGGAATAAAATGAGTTACCTGCACACAGCCCTGAACTCAAACCCACTCAACACTTTGGGATGAATTAGAATTCTGACTGCACCCCAAGCCACACAGCCTGATGTTTTAGGGCTGTATGGACACATGGACATACAGTATCTCACAAAAGTGAGTACACCCCTCACGGTTTTGTAAATATTTTATTATATCATTTCATGTGACAACATTGAAGAAACGACACTCTGCTACAATGTAAAGTAGTGAGTGTACAGCCTGTATAACAGTGTAAATTTGCTGTCCCCTCAAAATAACTCAACACACAGCCATTAATGTCTAAACCGTTGGCAACAAAAGTGAATACACCCCTAAGTGGAAATGTCCAAATTGGGCCCAAAGTGTCAATATTTTGTGTGGCCACCATTATTTTCCAGCTTTGCCTTAACCCTCTTGGGCATGGAGTTCACCAGAGCTACAGGTTGCCATATATTTACAAAAATGTGAGGGGTGTACTCACTTTTGTGAGATACTGTATATTGCCACTTAGTGAACAATCATCTAATTTTTAATATTATTAGTGTATATTTTGCAACAAGTTTGAAGTAATATCTAAATAATGCTAGTCTAAGTAGATTGATTGATAATGTTAAATTGCCCCTAGGTGTGAATGGGTGAGCAAATGGCTGTGTGTGTGTGTGTGTGTGTGTGTGTGTGTGTGTGTGTGTGTGAAAGAGAGAGAGAGAGAGAGAGAGAGAGAGAGATAAACAATTTTTTTTTTTTCAATTATATTTCTGCACATATATAAATTTGGTAAGTTCAAAAACAATTTTTTTGGTGTTAAGGTTTTTCTCTTCAGTGAACACAAGATGGCGCAGTCACTTATCTTAATGTTGGTCAAGAACCAGAGCACCACACAACCTGCTCACATTCTCTGAGACATAGAGTATACTTGTTCTTCTATCATACATACTGCTGATATAATATCCTAACCCCTGCCCTGGTTACTCTTAGTGCCTAAGATAATTTCAGAGATACCATTCTGATTAAACAACACAACTGTCCACTTAACACTAAACTGTCATAAGAATAAATAATCATCTAATGTCATTTCTTTGGCACCTGCTGTGTCAGAAACATTAAAAACTAGAAACTTATATGTGAATGTGCCTTTATTCTTCTTTCTCTTCTTCTGATGCTACTGTGAGTACAGGAAAGTTTTATTTTTCAGATTTAACTGTTAGAGCTGAGAAATAAGGGATTAATTCAACCTTAATTACCAAGGGAAACTACTAATTTCTTCCTCATTCTTAAATAAATCATATTCTCTTCCACTTAGTGTTTCTAACATTTATCTGCTGCTGGTGTTTACACAAACTTTCTCTAATTTAGAGATATCACTAACATATGTAAAATAACATAAATACATTAATTTCCTACTTTCAGTATGTGTTTACTTAAATGTCCTCTGGACAGGTTTCCCATATGAGGCTGAATGTAAAGCCAGGATGTTTCAGTAAGAATCAACAATCTGACAACAACATTGGTGACACTGTCATGTGATGCTGTGGGGTGGAGCAATTTTGAAGCTTTATGGTGTTAACATATTAGATTACAGAAAGATCTCCACTATTTTCACTGAGCTAAGACCAGTCATCATGTTCACTGTTATATTCATGTATCTGTGGCTTTCACTAGGTGAGTTAACATTGACTTTTTGTTATTACAGAAATATTAACTATATTATATTAAATATTAGTCTGTGTGGTGATGCAGTGTGAAAATGCAGAGTGTGGGTCTGACTTAAGTATTTCCTGTTGATTATTTAAAGATTAAAAACATTATTTTATCTTCTCTATGACAGGTGACTCCATGGCAGATTCAATAGAGCCACATTTCACTCCTGAAGTGGTAGATGAAGGTGATGATGTTACTCTGTCCTGCAAATACAAAACAAGTCGTATATCAGACTACCTGCACTGGTACAGACAATATCCAAAATCTACACCTGAGTTCCTTCTTATTGTTGACCAAAAAGGAAATCTAATTTCCAACACTGACCCAAGAATGTCTGCTAAAGTTGATGATAAAACTAAACAAGTGGATCTGATCATCTCCTCTGCTGCTGTATCAGACTCTGCTCTATACTACTGTGCTCTGGCGCCCACAGTGACAGGAAATCCAGCTGCACTGTACAAAAACTTTCACACTTTTGTTATATTGAAAGAAGTTTTGCCAGTGCTTTAGAGAAAGTTACATGTCCTTTTGGGGGATTCTCTCTTTCTCTCTACTGATCAGGGTCATGGTTGATATGGAGTTTGTCTCACACATGAGGTAGGAAACACACTGAATGGGATGTCAGTCCTTTGCAGAGCTCCATACACAAACCCTTTCACATACTTGTTTACACATAGTGAATTTATTAGTAAATTTACTACTGTCATGTTTTTTGGAGGTGATGCAAAACTGCACACAAACTGACAGTAACCTGAACACATCATCAAACTGGGGATCCTGAAGCTGTGATGCAGCAACACTACCTGCTGTGTCACTGTGCTATCACACTGTTAAAATCCTTCTGCTTAAAGTGTTTTCTTGTAGTGTGGTGTTGTGTCATTGTTATAATAAAGAACAATTACTTATTTTAAGTATTATGTATTTTGACAGCCCAACTTTAACAAGCCATAAACATATTTCACCAAGCAATGTTTAAATCTTTTATTTCCTTTATAATCCTGCATAGGCTGTTGTCACTGAACCTTTCATACTACACAACTGTAATTGCATGTGATAAGTTTATTGGTGTAATAGGGGTGTGTTCACTACATGCTCACTTAGATAATGTTCACACACTACACTATCTTTTACCTGCTGAAGTGTGTCTCACCCTTAAATCCCTTTTTTTCATGAAAATGTGTGTGTGTGTGTGTGTGTGTGAAAGAGAGAGAGAGAGAGAGAGAGAGAGAGAGATTTTAAATTATAAAACTATTTATTAATGTGTTAAGGTTTTTCTCTTCAGTGAACACAAGATGGCGCAGTCACTTATCTTATTGTGGGTCTAGAACTAGAGCACCACACAACCTGCTCACATTCTCTGAGATGATGGAAGCTACTTTTCACAGTAAACAATTGTGACATAGAGTTTACTTGTTATTCTACTAAATAGTTTATTTATATTCTTCTTTATAATGGGCAGTTTAGCAGATTAAATTGGGCTGACCGATGAAGATGCCAACATTGTCAGAAAAGAAACAGACTCTGTTATTCTAAAATGTTCATACGAGTCAAGCAGTGATTACACTGAGCTTTACTCTTCTTTTCATTTTACCAACTTAAGAGTCATGCTTTTCTCACAAGATGGAGATATTTACACTTTTACATTCACTTCATCATCATCCTTTCACATTAACCATCATTTAACCATCAAATGTAATATTTTAATGGACACAATATTAGAGGTTAACTAATGTTGTATTGTTTGTAGAATAAAGCCCAAACTGCACTTCACTAACAACTCCTCATACAGCTAGTTTGTTGTGTAACTGGTTATTATTGCATGGACCCAGTGGACACTGTGGATCAGAAACCCAGTAAACGCTCTGTTCTGGACATTCTTGTACCATTAAAGTTAGAATATTAATGCGACATTTGATTTATTTGGTTTATTCTAGATGGAATCTGAAAAATACATGCAATCAACATGTCTATGTCAAATGGATTAGTTTTAAATGTTATGTTTGTTTTCTATAGAAACTAGTTTGGAGTTAAATGGAATATTCCAGATGCAGATGCAGACACCACTAATTTAATGTGTAATTAAATAACTTTAATTACTTTATTTACTGTAAGAAGAATAACTAATAAACTAAGGTGCAGAAATAGACAAAAGATCAAAAAGAGAGCAAAAGGTAAATAAAACATCCAAAAATATCCAAACCAAATCACACAGAAAGTTGATCAGCAACAGTGGAATAGTTCTGTGTTGTATTAGTGACTCAGTTCACTGTCACTGATACTGTGAAGTGATGATCTGTGTAAAATTATGCTCCAACAGCATCACTTCCTGGGTGTGTCCTTCTAGAGACGTGTAAAGTTCAGCACATACAGCACTATTATACAGAATCCAATTTTGCTGATAAAATTGGACCAGCAGATGAAGATGCCAAGATTGTCAGGAAAGAAACAGAGACTGTTACTCTGAAATGTTCATACGAGTCAAGCAGCAATGACATTGATCTTTACTGGTACAAACAATATCCTAACAGCGCACCACAGTTTTTACTGTATAAAGGCGCAAGGTCAAGATCTGATAGGAAGAGCACTCCTGATGATCATCGATTAGAGGCAGAAACCAACAGAGACTCTACTGAACTTACTATCAGAGGTCTAAAGCTCTCAGATTCTGCACTCTATCATTGTGCTCTTGAAGTAGTAGCACTGTAATACAGAGTTACTGAAAGGCTTTACAAAAACTGTAAATGGCATATATGACGTTTATAAAACCACGAGATTAAAGAGACTCACTTTATCAACTTTTTGGTAAACCACAGAAACAAACAACTTTTGTAATAACATTTACAGCTGGAGAAAATAGCTAAGGAAAAAAAGAATAATGAGGGATTAACACAGCAACTACACAATATTCATGGTAAACTCACAAATATACATGTTTCAGATGCTAGATGTTGCTGGTCTATACATTGTGTAATTAAATTAATAAACAACCCTCAACCCAGTGTAGTCCATTTTAATTTGTATTCCTGCTTCATGACTAGTGTTGCTGGGAGAAGCTCCAGATCCACTTTAACCCTGACCAGGATAAAGCAGTTACTGAAGATGAATGAATGAATGTAGGTGTATATAGACAGTTGTGGACATGTGACCAGGATAGAGCAGTTAATAAAAATAAATTCTGAGTTAATGATCATTTATTAGGACAGTAAGCAGCTGTTGATATTATTTATAAGGTATAGTTGGTGTGATCATGCAATGTGTCTCATAGCAAACAAAAACCTAGTAAATCCTAGCAAACCTATTAATAAAAACTTGCATAATGACCAAAGCCTCTGATGCTAATTAATGAAGCTAGTGAACATGTAACACCAGCCATACAACATCATCCATGATTGTTCATTAAGTTTGACAAAAGTGGATCTGTTCATCTCCTCTGCAGCAGAGACAGACTCTAAACTGTACTACTCTGGTGCACACAGTGACAGGAAACCCAACTAGACTGTAGACAATGTACTACACATGATTCATTCATTCTGTGGAAATGCTTTCTTTATATTATGTTGGTAGATGCAGCTCAGGCTCTTTTGGTGAAAGCAGGAAAAAGAGCTGAGAGAGAAGAAGGACAGAGTGATAGCAAAGCTAACAGAGAAAAAGATTCTCCTTTCCACTGTGTGTTTGTAGACTTGGAGAAAGCGTATGACAGGGTGCCAAGAGAAGAGCTGTGGTACTGTATGAGGAAGTCAGGAGTAGCAGAGAAGTATGTCAGAGTGGTGCAGGACATGTATGAGAGGAGCAGGA
The DNA here is from genome assembly GCF_019097595.1 of Hemibagrus wyckioides. NCBI lineage: Eukaryota > Metazoa > Chordata > Actinopteri > Siluriformes > Bagridae > Hemibagrus > Hemibagrus wyckioides. Next base: position 5,507 of record NW_026690788.1, on the reverse strand, counting down.
CAGTGGTGAGATGTGTTGTAGGTCAGACAGAGGAGTTCAAAGTGGGACTGCAGCAGGGATCGGCTCAGAGCCCCTTCCTGTTTGCTATGGTGATGGACCAGTTGTCAGAGGAGGTCAGACAGGAGTCTCCTTGGACAATGATGTTGGCAGATGACATTGTAATCTGTAGTGAGAGCAGGGAGCAGGTGGAGGTAAACCTGGAGAGGTGGAGGTTTGCGCTGGAGAGAAGAGGAATGAAAGTCAGTCGTAGTAAGACTGAGTACATGTGTGTGAATGACAGGGAGGGAAGTGGAACAGTAAGACTACAGGGTGAAGAGGTGATGAAGGTACAAGTACTTGGGGTCAACAGTTGTTAAGTTTTACAGCTACTATCAACATCTGTTTTCTTGTGAGAAAAAAAAATCCATGGAAATGACAAATTCAGCGGTATTTGAAAGAGAAATATATGGGGGCTATGAAGACATTTTAGGTATTTGAATATATATTTCTTCCATATTCCAAAATCAGTTCAATCCCAAAAACCACCTACTAAAGAAAGGACTTAGCATATTATAACAATTCCTGTATGTTTCACCATTCAAATATTCTTATTTTTGTAATGAGAGAGAGAGAGAGAGAGAGCAAGAGAGAGAGAGAGAGAGAGAGAGAGAGAGAGAGACCCAAAAACAAGTGTTGTAACTTTTAATGTCAAAATATCACAGGAAAATTGAGTAAATGGTATGAGTGAATCCATTGCTTCTCAGGGCCACATTGTTTTATTAATACAAAAATATTTCTACAAGCTTTATATAAACAGTATTCAGAACAGCAGATCTGTCATGAATATGCATAAATACAAGTAGGTGGAGCTAGAGGTGGAGATGTACATCAAATAGTAACACTGACATTCATTTCTAAAGCTAGAGGTTTGAACTAAACACTCAGGAAAACAATGTTGTTCCTCTTCGTGGTGTTTTTCACTCTTGCTGATGTTGGTAAGTCATATACACTGCACACAAAATATTATTTTTACTAATTAAGAAGACATAATTTTTCATGTGAAATTTGTCATTTATGATTAAAATAATCACAATATTGTTGTAATGTTTTTATAGCAGAGGCTGCTGACAATAACATTAAACCAGATCAAACCAATGTATTTTCAATGGAAGGCAGCAACATCTCACTGTCCTGCACATATACTGGATCAGTTAACAGTCTCCACTGGTATCGACAAAAACCTGGATCAAGACCTGAGTTTCTGCTGCTGATTCTTGAAGCCAGTGAAACTGTCACTGAGGCTCAACCACCTCATCCAGGATTGTCCATAAAACTTAAAAAAGAGCAAGATAAAACGAATAAGAAAGTGGATCTGATCATCTCCTCTGCTGCTGTATCAGACTCTGCACTATACTACTGTGCTCTGAGGCCCACAGTGACAGGAAATCCAGCTGCACTGTACAAAAACTTTCACACAGTTTTGTTATATTAAAAGCAGCTCTTCCAATGTTTAGAGAAAGTTACATGTCCTTTTGGGGATTCTATCTTTTTCTCTATTGGTCAGGGTCATAGTAGATACAGAGTCTGTCCCAGACATGAGGTGGGAAAACACCCTGAATGGGATGTCAGTCCTTTGCACTCCACAAACCCTTTCACACACTCATTCACACAGAAGTGCAATTTCTCCTAGCACATTTTCCTACTGTCATGTTTCTTTGGAAGTGATGCAAAACTGCACACAAACTGACACTAACCTAAACTCCTGTTAAAATCCTTCTGCTTAAAGTATTTTCTTGCAGTATGGTGTAATTTTTATAATAAAGAAAGATTTCTACCCTCATGGTACAATTCCATATTGACTGATAACAAGTGCACTAAAGACAAGGCTCAGGTCAATCCTCATAGCAGAATTCCACAATGCCAGTGGACTCATGATCCTCTCTGTTCTGTCTGGAGTAATTACACTGCAGATGAAGGGCATTTTATTGTCTAAGTGTCGTAACTTCACATATATAATAGTCAAACTAATCAGTTATAGCCCAATGTTCAACAAGTTCAACCTCAACAGAAGGAGATCATCTTCAAAACTAAGGATTATCGTATTATCAGCAAACCATAATAAATTGTGTGTGTGTGTGTGTGTGTTTAATCCCCTGATAGGAAAGGAAGTATGTCATGTGAACATAAAGTATTTCTCAATGGCCAGTTCAGTTTAGTTGTTGAGATTTACAGCTGTTTTCAACATATGTTCCCTTTTAGTTTTCTATTATTATTTCTTTTTGTATTTTACATTAAATAACGTAACATGGTGTTGTAAATACAATTTAAATGTAAGTTCTAATATATAATTACTAATCCACAGTATGAATATATATGTATGGCTGTATGAACTGTTTGCAGGTTTTTATTTTGTCCAAGTTAAGGTTTTTCTCTTCAGTGAACACAAGATGGCGCAGTCACTTATCTTATTGTGGGTTAAGTTCTAGAGACACTACCACACAACCTGCTCACATTCTCTGAGATGATGGAAGCTACTTTTCACAATAAAACCTTTGTGACATAGAGTATACTTGTTCTTCTATCATACATACTGCTGATATAATATCCTAACCCCTGCCCTGGTTACTCTTAGTGCCTAAACTAATTTCAGAGATACCATTCTGATTAAACAACACAACTGTCCACTTAACACTAAACTGTCATAAGAATAAATACTCATCTAATGTCATTTCTGTGACAAACAAAAGCACCTGCTGTGTCAGAAACACTGAAAACTGGAAACTTATCTGTAAATCTGCCTTTACTCTCCTTTCTCTTCTTCTGATGGTATTGTGAGATTAAACCTTAATTGTATCAAGTAAAAAGAATATTCCTTATTCTCAATTAAACCTTATTTTCTTCCACTTAGTGTTTCTAACATTAATCTGCCTGCTGGTGTTTATACAATAATTCTCTAATTTAGAGACATCACTAACATATATAATTGAAATACTGACAATGTAATTATTAGATTAGATTTTTACTAGATTAAATTGATCATTTTTACATGAATACATTAATTTCCTCCTTTCAGTATGAGTTTACTTAAATGTCCTCTGGACAGGTTCCCCATATGAGGCTGAATGTAAAGCCAGGATGTTTCAGTAAGAATCAACAATCTGACAACAACATTGGTGACACTGTCATGTGATGCTGTGGGGTGGAGCAATTTTGAAGCTTTATGGTGTTAACATATTAGATTACAGAAAGATCTCCACTATTTTCACTGAGCTAAGACCAGTCATCATGTTCACTGTTATATTCATGTATCTGTGGATTTCACTAGGTGAGTTAACATTGACTTTTTGTTATTGCAGAAATATTAACTATATTATATTAAATATTAGTCTGTGTGGTGATGCAGTGTGAAAATGCAGAGTGTGGGTCTGACTTAAGTATTTCCTGTTGATTATTTATACATTATATTCTCTTCTCTATGACAGGTGACTCCATGGCAGATTCAATAGAGCTGGATTTCCCTCATAAAGCTGTAGATGAAGGTGATGATGTTACTCTGTCCTGCAGCTACAAAAAAAGTAGTGCATCAGACTACCTGCAGTGGTACAGACAATATCCAAAATCTACACCTGAGTTCCTTCTTCAGATTGTTCAAAGAGAAACTACAACTTCCAACACTCAACTAAGAATATCTGCTGAATTTGATGATAAACAAGTGTATCTGAACATCTCCTCTGCTGCTGTATCAGACTCTGCTCTATACTACTGTGCTCTGAGGCCCACAGTGACAGGAAATCCAGCTGCACTGTAGAAAAACTTTCACACAGTTTTGCTACATGCCCTGTTGGGGAAGTCTCTCTTTCTTTCTCAAGATTTATAAAGAGTTTATATTATTATAATATTTGATTATTAGTAGACAGCTCATTCATTCATTCATTCATTCATTCATTCATTCATTCATTCATTCATTCATTCTTCTTCTATTCTTCTATAACTCTTCTATTTTGGTCAGGAAACCAGAAGTTACATTAGACAGAAAGTTAAACAGAAAGGTACTCAGAGGGTCCAATTGGGACCAGTTCTGAACTTCAGTGAAGCAGCTGAGGCTCTGTACAAGTTCAGGAGTTGAATAAAGAAATGTTCTGAAAATTATTATTGCCATAATTTGTGAAAAAACAAACAATCAAACAAAACCATGGCTTCTTTTTCCCAGCAGGCTTTTTGTTATGTGCAAATTGGGATATAGTTTTATGGATTGAGTAAAAAAGCGATAAATAAATTAAACTAAGTTCAAACACTAGAAAAGACTCTTGGTGTGTTAAGAGTCTTCTTTCCTTTCACTCACCACACAAGATGGTGGAGGCTGTTATCTTATTGTTGCACAAGTACTAGGATTCTAGGCTTACATCCCCCAGAGATGCTGACATTATGATTTATGAATACTTACTACTACAATTATAAAAAGACTACAAGACGCTATTCTTCAGCCTTACATAGATAATACTTTTATATATAAAAAAGTCTAGGAACCAATCAGAATGTTTTGATAATCTCTTGGCTTGTACACAATCAAGCTAATTAGTGTCATTTTCAAACACATCATCAAGCCTTGAAAGGAGTTTCTGCTTGAATCCAGAAAGGAAACTGAACTTGTAGTAGGGCTATACATGCAATTTCTGTAAAAATGAAATGTACATGTTCACTTGCAATGGGATGTTTAAGTCATGCAGATAATATAAATACTTACACTCTTTATTTGCACACAGTTTCATGCTTAAATGAAAAATAATGATATAAAAATCCATCAATACAGATGATATTGATAAAAAATGATAGATTAGGAGAAAGAAAAGAGGCTGGTTTGTTCCTCACCACAGTAAAAATACTCCTCAACTGTTTGTAATCCTATTTAATGAAACAGGTCATTAGGGTCTACACACACCTAAATTTCCATTTCCCCATCCTGCATTGTACCAGACTCCACTTCCCACAATGCACACTCACTTCCACATTCATTAGTTCATTTTATTTAAGCTATTTTTCATGCTATCAGTTTGTGTTTGTTTACCATGTGTTCACAGGAAAATTTATCCATGTGGTGCTGAATGTAAAGCCAGAAAGCTTCAGTAAGAATCAACAATCTGTCAGTAACATTAGTGACACTGTCATGTGATGCTGTGGGGTGGAGCTTCAAAGTGAATGTTTATAATGTTAATATATCAGACTGCAGAAATTTTATTTTCATTTATAAGCTCATCCATCATGTTCACTGTTATATTCATGTGTCTGTGGCTTTCACTCGGTGAGAGTTAACATTGATTTTTGTAGATTCAGAAATTGTTTTTAATTAGATTTAATTAGTCTTATTAGTTATGTAGTATATCTGCGTAATTTAACACTGCTAAATGTGTGTACTTTCATTCGTTTGTGCAGTTAAAGCTTGACACAGGAAACCTGCTCTCCACATATAGCAATATCTTCTACAGATGGTATAACCACTACAGAACAATTCTGGGTTTTTTTAGCAGTGA